>NC_061513.1:126974244-127052291 GCF_022539505.1 Lolium rigidum
TTTTTTGAAGTTATGACGACATCGTCAATGTATATTTGTACGTTTTTTCCAATCTGTGTTGCTAAGTGATGTCTACGGGTGCTTCTATTCTTGTAGACAGTGTTGGGCCTCTAAGAGCAGAGGTTTGTAGAACAGCAGCAAGTTTCCCTTAAGTGGATCACCCAAGGTTTATCGAACTCAGGGAGGAAGAGGTCAAAGATATCCCTCTCATATAACCCTGCAACCACAAAGCAAGAAGTCTCTTGTGTCCCCAACACACCTAATACACTTGTCAGATGTATAGGTGCACTAGTTCGGCGAAGAGATAGTGAGATGCAAGTAATATGGATGAGTATGAGTGGTAATAGCAATCTGAATAAAATATGGCAGCGAGTAAACATGCAACAAAACAAGTAAAAAAACGGAGATTCGATGCTTGGAAGCAAGGCCCAGGGATCCTGCTTTCACTAGTGGACACTCTCAACAATGATCACATAATAGAACCACTCTACACCCTCTTGTTGGATGATGAACACCACTAATCGTGTAGGATTACACGAACCCTCAATGCCGGAGTTAACAAGCTCCACAGTATTCGATATTCATGTTTAAATAACCTTAGAGTGCAAGATAGATCAACACAATTACACCGAGAACTAACATAGCATGCACACTGTCACCATCACACTATGAAAGGAGGAATAGGTCGCATCAATACCATCATAGTAATAGTTAACTTCATAATCTACAAGAGATCACAATCATAGCATAAACCAAGTACTTCATGATGCACACACTGCCAACATTACATCATGGAGGAGGAATAGACTACTTTAATAACATCACTAGAGTAGCACATAGATGATATTCAACTAGATCACATAAAGAGAGAGATGAACCACATAGCTACAGCGGAGCCCTCAGCCCCGGGGGTGAATTACTCCCTCCTCATCATGGAGACAACGATGGCGGTGAAGATGGCGGTGGAGACGGCGGTGGAGATGACTCCGGGGGCAATTCCCCGCCCCGGCAGGGTGCCGGAACAGAGAGTTATGTCCCCCGAATTGGACTTTCGCGATGGCGGCGGCTCTGGATGGTTTTCTCTGTTTCCGTCCTCTTGGTCGATGTTTTTAGGTCAGGGACGATTATATAGGCCGAGAGTCGGAGTCGGAGGGGCCACGGGGTGACGACAACATAGGGGGGCGCGCCCCCCCCTTGGGCCGCGCCGCCCTGTGGGGTGGGCCCCCCTGGCACCCCTCTGACTTTTCTCCGGTGCTCCGGAAGCTTCCGGGAATTATAAGACCTTCGGTCTTGATTTCGTCCGATTCGAAAATATTTCTTTACTAGGATTTCGAAACCAAAAACAGCGAGAAAACGAGCAACCGGCCTTTCGGCATCTCGTCAATAGGTTAGTTCCGTAAAACGCATAAAAACGATATAAAGTGTGAACAAAACATGTTGGTATTGTCATAAAACAAGCATGGAACATCGAGAAATTATAGATACGTTGGAGACGTATCGGCATCCCCAAGCTTATTTCCTACTCGTCCTCGAGTAGGTAAACGATAAAAGATAATTTCTAAGGTGACATGCTACCAACATAATCTTAATCATACTATTGTAAAGCATATGAGATGAATGCAGCGATTCAAAACAATGTTAATGCAATGAGTAAACAATTGAATCATATAGCAAAGACTTTTCATGAATAGTACTTTCAAGACAAGCATCAATAAGTCTTGCATAAGAGTTACTCATAAAGCAATAAATTCAAAGTAAAGACATTGAAGCAACACAATGGAAGATTAAGTTTCAGCAGTTGCTTTCAACTTGTAACATGTATATCTCATGGATAGTTGTCAATGCAAAGCAATATAACAAGTATAATATGCAAGTATGTAAGAATCAATGCACAGTTAATCACAAGTGTTTGCTTCTAAGATAGAGAGAAATGGGTAAACTGACTCAACATAAAAGTAAAAGAATGGCCCTTCGCAGAGGGAAGCATTGATTGCTATATTTGTGCTAGAGCTTTGGTTTTGAAAGCAAGAAAACAATTTTGTCAACGGTAGTAATAGAGCATATGAGTTATGTAAATTATATCTTACAAGTTGCAAGCCTCATGCATAGTATACTAATAGTGCCCGCACCTTGTCCTAATTAGCTTGGACTACCGGATCATCGCAATACACATGTTTTAACCAAGTGTCACAATGGGGTACCTCCATGCCGCCTGTACAAAGGTCTAAGGAGAAAGCTCGCATTTTGGATTTCTCGCTTTTGATTATTCTCAACTTAGACATCCATACCGGGACAACATGGACAACAGATAATGGACTCCTCTTTAATGCATAAGCATGGGGCAACAATTATTATTCTCATATGAGATTGAGGATATATGTCCAAAACTCGAAACTTCCACCATGAATCATGGCTTTAGTTAGCGGCCCAATGTTCTTCTCTAACAATATGCATGCTCCAACCATTAAGGTGGTAGATCTCTCTTACTTCGGACAAGACGGACATGCATAGCAACTCACATGATATTCAACAAAGAATAGTTGATGGCGTCCCCGAAACATGGTTATCGCACAACAAGCAACTTAATAAGAGATAAAGTGCATAAGTACATATTCAATACCACAATAGTTTTTAAGCTATTTGTCCCATGAGCTATATATTGTAAAGGTAGAGGATAGAAATTTAAAGGTAGCACTTCAAGCAATTTACTTTGGAATGGCGGAGAAATACCATGTAGTAGGTAGGTATGGTGGACACAAATGGCATAGTGGTTGGCTCAAGGATTTTGGATGCATGAGAAGTACTCCCTCTCGATACAAGGTTTAGGCTAGCAAGGTTATCTGAAACAAACACAAGGATGAACCGGTGCAGCAAAACTCACATAAAAAACATATTGTAAACATTACAAGACTCTACACCGTCTTCCTTGTTGTTCAAACTCTTTACTAGAAATTATCTAGACCTTAGAGAGACCAATTATGCAAACCAAATTTTAGCAAGCTCTATGTATTTCTTCATTAATGGGTGCAAAGTATATGATGCAAGAGCTTAAACATGAGCACAACAATTGCCAAGTATCAAATTATTCAAGAAATTTTACCAATTACTACATGTAGCATTTTCCGTTTCCAACCATATAACAATGAACGAAGCAGTTTCAACCTTCGCCATGAACATTAAAAGCTAAGAACACATGTGTTCATATGAACCAGCGGAGCGTGTCTCTCTCCCACACAAGCATGAATTTATTCAAACAAAAACAAAAACAAACCGACGCTCCAAGTAAAGTACATAAGATGTGACCGAATAAAAATATAGTTTCAAGAGAAGGAACCTGATAATTTGTCGATGAAGAAGGGGATGCCTTGGGCATACCCAAGCTTAGATGCTTGAGTCTTCTTGAAATATGCAGGGATGAACCACGGGGGCATCCCCAAGCTTAGACTTTTCACTCTTCTTGATCATAGTATATCATCCTCCTCTCTTGACCCTTGAAAACTTCCTCCACACCAAACTCGAAACAACTCATTAGAGGGTTAGTGCACAATAAAAATTAACATGTTCAGAGGTGACACAATCATTCTTAACACTTCTGGACATTGCATAAAGCTACTGGACATTAATGGAACAAAGAAATTCATCCATCATAGCAAAAGAGGCAATGCGAAATAAAAGGCAGAATCTGTCAAAACAGAACAGTCCGTAAAGATGGATTTTACTGAGGCACCAGACTTGCTCAAATGAAAATGCCCAAATTGAATGAAAGTTGCATACATATCTGAGGATCACGCACGTAAATTGGCTTAATTTTCTGAGCTACCTACAGGGAGGCAGGTCGAAATTCGTGACAAGCAAAGAAATCTGAAACTGCGCAGTAATCCAAATCTAGTATCAACCTTTCTATCAACGACTTTACTTGGCACAACAAAACACAAAACTAAGATAAGGAGAGGTTGCTACAGTAGTAAACAACTTCCAAGACACAAATATAAAACAAAGTACTGTAGCAAAATAACACATGGGTTATCTCCCAAGAATTTCTTTCTTTATAGCCATTAAGTTGGGCTCAGCAGTTTTAATGATGCACTCGCAAGAAATAGTAGTTGAAGCAAAAGAGAGCATCAAGAGCCAAATTCAAAACACATTTAAGCCTAACATGCTTCCTATGCAGAGGAATCTTGTAAATAAACAAGTTCAAGAAGCATAATGCAACAAGCATAGGAAGATAAAACAAGTGTAGCTTCAAAAATTTAAGCACATAGAGAGGTGTTTTAGTAACATGAAAATTTCTACAACCATATTTTCCTCTCTCATAATAACTTTCAGTAGCATCATGAGCAAACTCAACAATATAACTATCACATAAAGCATTCTTATCATGAGTCTCATGCATAAAATTATTACTACTCCCAACATAAGCATAGTTATTCTTATTAATTGTAGTAGGAGCAAATTCAACAAAGTAGCTATCATTATTATTCTCATCATCAAATATAGGAGGCATATTGTAATCATAATCAAATTTATCCTCCATAACAGGCGGTACTAAAAGACTACTATCATTATAATCATCATATATGGGAGGCAAAGTATCATCAAAGAAAATTTTCTCCTCAATGCTTGGGGGACTAAAAATATCATGCTCATCAAAGCCAGCTTCCCCAAGCTTAGAATTTTCCATATCATTAGCAACAATGGTATTCAAAGTGTTCATGCTAATATGTTCCATGGGTTTTTTAATTTTCGGATCAAACCATCCATGTCTTAAATCAGGAAATAGAATAAGAAGCTCATTGTCGTCCATTATGCCTAACTAGTGTAAACAAGAAACAAAAAGATGCAATTGCAGGATCTAAAGGAAATAGCTTCGAGTACTTACAACGGCGAAAATAGCTTAGTAGCCGAGATCCGGAGTGTGAGTACCTTTTACCTTTCCTCCCCGGCAACGGCGCCAGAAAATAGCTTGATGTCTACGGGTGCTTCTATTCTTGTAGACAGTGTTGGGCCTCCAAGAGCAGAGGTTTGTAGAACAGCAACAAGTTTCCCTTAAGTGGATCACCCAAGGTTTATCGAACTCAGGGAGGAAGAGGTCAAAGATATCCCTCTCAAGCAACCCCGCAACCACAAAGCAAGAAGTCTCTTGTGTCCCCAACACACCTAATACACTTGTCGGATGTATAGGTGCACTAGTTCGGCGAAGAGATAGTGAGATGCAAGTAATATGGATGAGTATGAGTGGTAATAGCAATCTGAATAAAATATGGCAGCGAGTAAACATGCAACAAAACAAGTAAACAAACGGAGATTCGATGCTTGGAAGCAAGGCCCGGGGATCCCGCTTTCACTAGTGGACACTCTCAACAATGATCACATAATAGAACCACTCTACACCCTCTTGTTAGATGATGAACACCACTAACCGTGTAGGATTACACGAACCCTCAATGCCGGAGTTAACAAGCTCCACGAGTATTCGATATTCATGTTTAAATAACCTTAGAGTGCAAGATAGATCAACACAATTACACCGAGAACTAACATAGCATGCACACTCGTCACCATCACACTATGAAAGGAGGAATAGGTCGCATCAATACCATCATAGTAATAGTTAACTTCATAATCTACAAGAGATCACAATCATAGCATAAACCAAGTACTTCATGATGCACACACTCGCCAACATTACATCATGGAGGAGGAATAGACTACTTTAATAACATCACTAGAGTAGCACATAGATGATATTCAACTAGATCACATAAAGAGAGAGATGAACCATATAGCTACAGCGGAGCCCTCAGCCCCGGGGTGAATTACTCCCTCCTCATCATGGAGACAGCGATGGCGGTGAAGATGGCGGTGGAGATGACTCCGGGGGCAATTCCCCGCCCCGGCAGGGTGCCGGAACAGAGAGTTCTGTCCCCCGAATTGGACTTTCGCGATGGCGGCGGCTCTGGATGGTTTTCTCTGTTTCCGTCCTCTTGGTCGATGTTTTTAGGTCAGGGACGAATATATAGGCCGAGAGTCGAGTCGGAGGGGCCACGGGGTGACGACACCATAGGGGGCGCGCCCCCCTTGGGCCGCGCCGCCCGTGGGGTGGGTCCCCCTTGGCACCCCTCTGACTTTTCTCCGGTGCTCCGGAAGCTTCCGGGAATTATAAGGCCTTCGGTCTTGATTTCGTCCGATTCCGAAAATATTTCTTTACTAGGATTTCTGAAACCAAAAACAGCAGAAAACAACAATTGGGTTAGTTCCAGAAAACGCATAAAAACGATATAAAGTGTGAACAAAACATGTTGGTATTGTCATAAAACAAGCATGGAACATCAGAAATTATAGATACGTTGGAGACGTATCACTAAGCACTTATGCATCATCCGCTGATATGTTGCTCCCACGTTTTTCAGACCAAAAGTCATTGTTCTATAGCAAAACACGTCGTAAGGTGTAATGAACGCTGTTTTAACCTCATCCTCTTCTTTCAATCTGATCTGGTTATAACCAGAGTATGCATCCAGGAAGGAAAGACGTTCACATCCTGCCGTGGAGTCGATAATTTGATCGATCCTTGGGAGGGGAAAGTGATCCTTTGGACAATGTTTGTTGAGACACGTAAAGTCAACACACATGCGAAGGACTTTAGTGTTTTCTTCGGGACCAGCGACTGGGTTTGCTACCCATGTGGCCTCCGTATGCAGCTCCTTAATGAAACCAGCTTCTCTTAGTCGATCAATTTCTGACAGCATAGCTTTGCGGTTTGGCTCCGAAAAACGCCTCAGAGGTTGCTTGATTGGTCTCGCTATTGGATCCAAGTTTAGGTGGTGCTCGGAAAGTTCCCTGGGTACTCCTGGCATGTCAGTTGGACACCATGCGAAGATTTTTCAGTGCTCACGGAGGAACTCAACGAGCGCGCTTTCCTATGCGAGGTCCATGTTTATCGCGATGGACGTCGTTTTCTTCGGATCTGTCGGGTGGATCTGCACCTCCTTGGAATCTTTTGTAGTGTTGAAGGTTGGTTCCTTGTTAGGTCTCCCTACATCTGGCAGCACATCATAATCAGTCGTAAGCCTTGACGCCATGTACTCTGTTTGCATCCCGAAAGTTTCTGATAGTCGATGAAAATCCTTGTCACATTTATCGGCTAGCGCGAAGCTTCCTTTGACTGTAATTGGTCCCTTAGGTCCAGGTAACCTCCATAACAAGTATGTGTAATGTGGCACTGCCATGAACCTGGCATATGCTAGCCGTCCCAACAAGGCGTGATACTACGACGGGAAATCCACAACTTCGAACTCCAACCTTTCTATCCTGTAGTTTTCTCGGGTCCCAAACTGAACGTCGAGATTGATCCTTCCCAACGGATAACTCGGCTTATCTGGTGTGATTCCATGGAAACGCGTGTCAGTTGGTTTTAGATTTGCCAGGGATATGTTCATCTTCCTTAGTGTATCTGCATACATAAGGTTTAAACTGCTGCCTCCATCTATGAAAACTCGAGATACATCGAATCCTGCGATCACCGCTGGTAAGATAAGTGCTGACTATCCCGGTCGAGGAACTTGCTGCGGGTGATCCGCAATTGTGAAGCCAATGTCCTGTCCCGACCAATTTAGGTATTCTATCGTTGGTGGAGGCATCTTCTCTGCCATGAACACTTGCCGCGAGATTACCTTCTGAGCCCTATTAGATGGCCTAGCTTTCTGAATCATCGAGACCGCGCCATTGGAGTTAGGATCAACATATGGAGGTGGGTGTGGTGCTGCCGCTATTCTGAGCTGGTGTCGATTTTCGTCCGTGATCGCGGGAGGAGGTGGTAGGTGGATCTCACTCCTGGGCCCCTAGGGGTTTCTATTTGTTGCTTGAGCATTGGCTATCCCTGCAACCCGCAGCATTGCTTGAAAATTGCGGCAGTCCTTCTGCAGATGTCCTGACTGTCTCTTCCCATTGTTGTCGAGATAAAAATGCATCTGGCATGGCCCGTTCATCATATCTTCGGGAGTTACAAAAGGTCTCTGAAACCTCGATCCGCTATTTTGCCTGTTGTTTCGAGAGTCATCTCTATTGTCGCCTCGCTGCTCGTTACTCCTTTGATATTCATCTCTATTGTTTCCTCCAGTGTTTCCCCGAAACCCAGCCGATATTTGGCCAGGAGCATCATAACTCGAGAATTGTCGAGGAAATCGTCTTCTATTTTGAAAGTTCCGACTACGGTCCTCCTCTGGTGACCTGTGTCGCTTATTGTGAACAACATCTTCTCCGTCTGCCCATCTGTTTGCTATCTCCATCAATGCTGACACTGTCCTTGGGTTGGTTCTCCCCAAGTCTTCGACAAAATCTCCTCGTCGAATTCCTGCCACAAACGCATCTATTTCTCTCTCGTCAGATATATTTTCTGCTGAGTTTTTGATGATGTTCCACCTTTGGATGTATTTTCTCATTGATTCATCATGCTTTTGTCGACACGATCTCAACTCTTCTAGTGATGCCGGTTTTTTGCAGGTTGATCGGAAGTTCTTGACGAACACCTCCTCGAAACTGTCCCAGCTGTCGATGGATCCCGGGGGAAGCTTCTTTATCCAGGATCTTGCGGCTCCGCTCAGGTGTATTTGAATGCTCTGCATGGCTGTTGCTCTGGTTCCACCTATCAATTTCACCGTCTCAAGGTAGTCGACTAGCCAATCCTCGGGATCTTGCAGGCCATCGAATTTCTTGAAACTATCGGGTAACTTAAATCCTGACGGGACTCGAGTTTTTCGAACTCGTCTCGTAAAACACGGGAGTCCACACATATCTTCTTCAGCAACTTCCGGTGAATGCCGATGTTCCCTTCTATCTTGTCGCGCTCTATCCACCCTGGCCTGATTCGCTGTGTCTCTGACTCCACTTGCTCTCGGTGGATCTTGCACTGATGCAGTAGGTCGCGGACTATTTTGCCTTGCAGCTCCTTCGGGAGGTGTAGCTGCGAACGCTGCTCCCATGGCTCCACATCCTGCCATGGCCATGTTATACAACGCTTCTCTTGGATCTCCGGGAGGTGGCTTGGACGCTAGGATGAAAGCTTGTGTTGCCATGTATCCTGCTAACTGTGTTTTTGGAATAATATTCTCCCTCGTGTCGATTGACATAAAAGACATATCGAGGTTTTGAATTAAAGTCTCTCTTTCTGCTTCAGGTATATTTTGCAGCCGAGATCTTGCTCTCCTTCGAGCTTCTCTATGACTATCTCCCGAGGTCCTTGAATTTCCGCTTAGTTCAGCCCTTCGCCTGCTTGACGCGGAAGCTGCTTCCCTTCTTCTGTTCAGAGCAGCTGTTTGTTTTTCCAATTCTCTTCCAGCTCGGGCGAGCCTATATTGGTATGCTTGCAATTCTTCCGTCGTGGCGGTTGTCGCCATTGGTTCTGAACCATCCATAGCTCTTGCGGCTCTGTCCCATGCTGCTTGCGGAAGTTGAACCCTAACACGTGGTATAGGCCCGACATATTTATTGCCCAGACCTCGCCTTAGGTCAGAGGGATCAACATATGGATTTCCCAATTCGTCGAAAGCCTCTGATCTCTCCTCCTGATCGCGACTTGTTTCTCCGATGGCATAAATCTGATGATATTTTGAATTCTGAACCTTGCTGGGTTTGGTGACACCATCATAGAGATTGGTGAAGACCTTGCCAACGGTAGTGGATCTGTCGATGAAGTTGAAGTCAGTCGATGCTACTCGAGTCATCGCTTATATCGGAGTCCGCAGATGACTCGAAGGACATGTCGCTGAAGATCTTGGCGAGCTTTTCGCTTGCTCTGGTGCTGATGAAGCGTGGCGATGAAGATTCCTCGTCTCCTGACTCGGTTGACGATGTTGAACTCGAAAAATCAGAATCGACCGCCGATAATCCCGACGAGATCGGAATTTCGAGACGATACGCTCCTTCTTTCTCGACGCGGAAGTGGAACTTTCCGAACGTCATCTCCATGGGCTCCTCCAGATACGCATATGCATCCAAACGGGAGGGCGGGTGAGAAACAAAATCAACGAGACCAGTTTTGATCTGTTTACCCTCTGTCCATGGCGTTGCTTGCTACCGACGAAGTCGACGATCTTGAACGTGCCATCGAGATCAACTCCTTGTCGCCTCTAGATCCCACAGACGGCGCCAATTCCCACAGACGGCGCCAATTGACAAGGTATTAACTTTTCAATGCCTACGTATTGTAGACTAGGGTTTCGTTGGATGTAGAGGGCAAGTAGATCTCGAAGGTTTCGGCAGAAAAGTACTCGACGATATGAAAACTAGGGTTTGTGAGATAATGATTCGATGCTTTCTTTGTCCCTCGACTCCCCTTATATAGGAGGCGGAGCCGATGAATTCATAATACACAAGTTACAGAGTCCAGGAGGGTTTCCAACTCATCCCGCAAGATTACAATTATTGCTTCCTAATACAACTCTAGCTTTCCTTAATAATAATTTGGGCTTCCGATTCTTCTTATCCTTCGGGTCGTGGGCCTTCAGTAAACCCCGGGTACCATCTTCGGCAGGCCCATTGAGGATGCCTATGTCAGTTGGTGCATCACAATATCCGACTTTAAGAAGGCTGGATGTTGCCTTTTTCTATCAATAAAGCATGTTAGTTAACGTGCACCCACCATCTCATATTGGACAACAGTTAAGAGAATATTAAGCTAAATTCAGAGTTAAACTTAAAATCAGTAGATCTAACACAACACTTATGATGTAGTTTTTCCAGACGACAGGAGACCCACTGATGTACTTGGCGTATTTTTTTTGTTTTAATCTTATATCCTAGAAAACGTGCAACAGTTTTCAGGCCAAGCACAATCCTTAGCTAATGCTAATGCTGAGGTTATATATGTGCAGACTAAACTTAAGGAGTTGAGAGTTGACCATACTCAAACTGCGTGCTTACGGTGCGACAGTCTTGAAGACCTTTTGTTCCATACAAGTACTAAACACATAAAGGTTGACCATTATTTTGTGAGAAAACGTGTTGCAAACAAGCTCTTAGATGTTGGATTTATTCATACGGGAGATCAGGTTGTGTGTTATAAATGTCTCTTTTATCTTTGTACACGGTGTGTTATAAACCGTATTACCCCTCTTGATTCTCAAGACAACTAACAATTGCAATCCCTGTAATTTCTCACGACGGTTGGTTAACCGAGCATGTAAGGTACCAATGCTGCAGACAGACAATACAGAAACAGATGTTGAGAAGTGAGAACAATCAACTGTTATCTGAACATGTGTATCAGTTGGAGAATCACAAAAGTATGTTCCATGTTTTCCAGTGTCCTACACATTCAGAATTCAGAATCATTCAAACAAAAACAACTCTGTTGGTGCTTTTTTCCGCACACAACATAAAATCACAAAATTTCTCATAGACCACAACAAAAATGGTAACGAATGAGTGTTACCAATATCACCTGGCCAGCAACACTAGCTGAATTATCTCCAGCAGAGTACCCACTATATGCTGCACCAAGTGCAACTACCGCAGACTCGGCCGAAGCAACAAAATTGAACATCACACGATTCTATGTCCCTATGTTATTAAGTATGTACACGTGGTCATGCTTGCTAATCTCAAACCTCTGCATCCTTTCTCATTGCCCATCCATCATTTGGATAGCTAGTGGGTACAATGCCTCAGTCATCTATCCTCTCATAGAAAAGAATGTATGGGTCGCACCTGCGAACTTCTTCTAGAGTGACTCTTTGGATGATGGAATCGCTTACAAAAACCCAAGAGGAAGGGCCACTGCCCTGCTGCTTGCGACTTGCCCTAACATAAGCAATGTAATGTCCACTGTTCAAGCAGAGGCCACGGTGCTCAATGACACCAACTAGACGATAGCTGGAGTTTTCTTTGTCCTCAGAACTGAAGATTAGAAGAAATTAAATAGTCAAACCAGATGCAAGAATTCAAGTTAATAAGAAACTGAAGATTATTTGGAGCACAAACAATGCCGTGTCTTTCTTGAAAACAATAAGCTGCATTGTTGATAAGAAAACTCCATCACATAAAAATAACAATATGCTGCATCTGAAGTTACTAAGTACTAGCCGAAATTGCAAGAAATGAAATCTCATAATTTTTAGCAGGCTACTGAAAGGTATTAGGTTTGTACCATCTAACATTTAAATTATAAAACCAGAATTATACTTAGCCAACAGACCAAAAATGTTAGACAGTACCATAACATGAGATGGTAATTTTAAAACATAACCATGTCTTGGTCACACTGACACGGTGAGCAGAGTGTTTGTGGCAGACAGCATGTACATCTAAAAAAAATATCCAAATAAGATATCATGTACAAAAATCTTAAGTTTCGATTAATGGTACAGGGTTCTGGTCTTGATCAGGCTAAACACTCAATTTTTTTTCTTTTTAGGGGGATTAAACATTAAAAGTCAGTTGATACTCAAATCACAATTAAAAGCACAGTACAATTAGAACGTTCACATTGTCACCGTGTTTTTTTCTAAGAGACAACAAATAAACATTTTGTTATATACATCGGCAGTATCTATATGATACCTTCATAGAGTTCAATTATGCTTACAATTATTGTGTCCTGACAAATAAGCAATGCTAGCATGAACCTAGAGAAAAAGTCAGTCTGAACCTAAAAGATTCTTTACAAACTTACATATGCATTTTCAATACGACTATATATTTTTGATGGTCCAGCTGATATCACACTAGAGTCACAAAAATATAGACATGAAACTTATACAGTGCTTTGAACCATTAGAGAAGTTGAAGTATAGTAATTTAGTAAAGCACGAGATAAAGTGACACACCAAAACTTTCTCCTGGACAAGCAATGGCTATTCATCGATTACTGAAATAGATGAGACCGCAAGACTACAGGGCTAAATGGGTAAGTCGTGTTCAAAGGCGCAGATTAACACAGTACTATTCATCAATTACTGAAATAGACGAGACTGCAAGACTACAGGGCTAAATGGGTAAGTGTGTTCAAAGGCTCAAATTAACACAGTATGCATGTTCTATAATAGCCCATTAGAGGAAATGCAGTTTAGCCAGCTGCAACTTTAGAGTACCTACACACTTTACTGTTATGCTGTTGCAGTCGTTCAGTGAATGCAATGTATTCCTGGAATGGCCATCTGTTGCATTGATAATTACTGAACTACTGAATAAAGAGAATATGCTTGTGTTATAATTATAACATTGGTTTGTTTATTCACATTTCTTTAATATAAATCATGCTAGTCTTCCAGTGATAAAAAAAAAAGATAGCACAATGGAAAATGGACAGTCCCAATGGTTCTTTCACCTGCAATGTCGGGGACTTCTAAAAGCTTTTTGATTTTGCTAAGTGAAGTTATACTCTTAAATCTATTAAAAGCGAACTATGAAGTAAAACAGTTACTGTATTTCTGAAGATCAAGAACTTAAAGGAACTGGCAAACAAGAAAGGTATTAGATACTACTGCGTAGAACTGTCCGAAATCAATACCTGGGGTCCATGAATGGTCCTAGATGAAGAATCTCCTTAAAGCTCACACGCTCACTCAATTTAGAACGATCAGGCGCATATCTCTGCAGTTGAATGGTTAGTACAGGTGGCAGCTTGCTAATCAATTGTGTTTGAGTTGCACCACTAATACCATCTGTCTGGTTATTTTGTTGTTCCACCACTTGCTTTCCACTGTCCTGTTTTTGAGTGCTGTTATCCTGAATATCCTGAGCACTCAGCAGGTCAGTCTGTTCATCAGTTGTAAGGCAACTAGGTGAAGCTTCTTTAACACTTTCGTGACTTTCAGCTTTTTCATTGGCTGTGCTGCAAGAGGCCAAGTCAGTTTCACCACAGCACTTCCCTGAAGTGATTTCTTCAGAAGTCATGCCCTCAGAGAGTAAAACTAGATGATGTGAATCTGAACGATATGGTTGCCAACTTGGAGATTCTACAGATAAGCTTCTTAAGTCACTAGATCGCTCCCTTGGGGATGTTTCCCTGTCTGACAGTTCAGTCTGATCTCCATCAACAGTTGTATTTAGATTGGTACTTGCCATGATTGGTTCAACATTTTTACTTCCATTGGTTTCTGGCAGGTGAGCAGCAACCTTGGAACAGTTCTTACAATTCGTCAGGACATGCGAAAACAGTCTCAGGCAGTCCTCAATCGAGGCAGGAGAGTTCAAATGTTCTGACAAATCATGAACAATATCACTGCTCTGAGCTTTCTCCTTATCTTCTGTATAGTGAGAATCTTCTGTTGATTCCTCCATTTCATCAAAGTCACAACCAAGCAACATATCTTCTGTATTGTGAGAATCTTCTGTTGATTCCTCCATTTCATCAAAGTCACAACCAAGCAACATAGTAATGAAATCGAAAGGTTTTATTGGCACTTCAACGGCCCCTGTTGGTACATGATTCTTCTCAGTATCCAGACAACCACGTATAGTATCCTTCACTTCAGTAGAATCTACAGATTCAAGCATACAAGGATTTATTATTATCTTCATTATGCAACCACAAATCCTCATACTTTCCATATTTAGAATCTACATACATATTTAAGGTAACCAACCATTTGGAGTAACTCTCACTGTATGAAGATAAGGACTCAACGCCCTTAGCTATATCTAATGGCAACTCGAAATACTACACTATAGTGAACACCTTGCCACGTCAAGCCCTATTATATGTAGCTATCCCAAAGGGTTTAATGTTATTTGAACATAGACTTACCAACTTGCGAAGGCTTGATTCTGGCTGGAGAGTCCTTTGATGGCACTGACAGTTGGAGGCCATGGACTGCGTGATGCGTAACTTCATCATGTGAGCAACTTTTGCAGGAAATGGTCTGAAGCAGCTCGCACCTGAAAATGGAATTGCCAAATGTAGGGAACAGTGCATCATCACCCCCTTGCACGATATGCAACTTGTTTAGCTGCTCCACCTCACTATCCAAAGCATTGCACAAGGATGAAAGGAACTCATGGCTGTCGCACACATCATTGGGCTTGAATATCTTGGGATAAAGCGACCACATATCTTCCAATATCATCTTTGGGTCCAGCATGTGTGTGGCATTATTTCCACTGCTTGTCTCCACAAACAACTCCTTGAGGTGCAGGCCAGTGTCCCCCAACCGAGCATCCGGACTTAAGATCATTGTCCTCAGCTTACCAAGCGCAAGGAGGCACTGCAACGATTCATTCATGTAGCATGTCTTCCCAAGATTCGGCATCCTTTTGATAACATGATCATCACCGGCCACCATTTCCCAGCAATCCAGTGCACTAATTACTCCCCACCGATTAATCGCATCACTGCGCACCCTTTCCCAATCAACCTTTACACTGCTGAGCATCCCTTCCCAATCAACCGTTATACTTCTGCGGAACCTTGCCAAAAAATCCTCTACATAGCTGGCTACCATTTCCCGCTCATCCTTGTTAGTTCTGGGCACCACTGGATAATCATCTTCGTTCACCTTGTTCTGACCGAGCACCAGGGTGAGTCCACACTGGAAGCAGTAGCCCTTGGACGGCTCATCGCACCACAGAGCAACCCAATGCTGGTCACTGGCGGCATGCCAGGCGGCGTGTCCCTGCGGATTCTCCCTGTCGCCCTTCTCCCCAGCGCAGAAAGTGTAGGGGCACTCCGTGCACGCCATCATCATCCCAGCAGCTCCACTGCACGAGTCATGCTCGCAGGCAGGGGGCTTGCGGGCGGCGGCCTTGAGACGGCGCGCCATCTCACCCAGCTGCTCGCTGTCGCTGAATAAGTGCTGGCACGATCCGATGTCGTAGGTGCTGTCGTCGCCCGTTGTCGACTCCCCATCCTCTGGCGATGGCGGATGGCCCAACTCCGGCGGCGCCTCGACCGCAGATGCAGCGTCCAGCCGCGGCGATTTGTGCGGGTTCTCGTCCTCCGCCGATGGCGATGTCGTCTTCCTCTTCTCCTGCCCCATCACGCCTGCCGCCTGGAAACCAAGAAACAACAAGAATGAGCACTTAAACCCGTCCAAAAAAAACAATCCAATCTAAGAACCAACCAAGAGAAACTGCTACGACATGCCAACAGACAGAACCGAACATTCAGGCGAGCATCAGGCAGGCATTAGCCACGCCGAGAAGAAAACGCCACAGGATGAAATCGAACGACGACCAAGAAGTTCGCGGCCTAGGGCGGAAAAGTAACGAACAGCGCGAAAATGCCGGATTACATGAGGAAAACACCACCAGCAAGGCAAGATGAACTCGAAAACTCCGGTGGCGAGCATCACGAGCTCCCCGGGTTAGGTTGGGAAAGCAAACCGAGAACGCGAAAGACGCGCGCGGAGGACAAGGAGAAACTCCGCCCCCACAAGACAAGGCGAGATCGAAAATTCCATGGCGAGGACACGCGCACAGAAGCGGCGGCGCCGCGGACTCGATTCGTGAACCGAGAGAGGAACCCACCGCGCGCCGGGCGATCAAGGTTCGAGCAACCGAGCGCCCAGCAGCGACGCGGCGGGGCGGGGTCGCGACGGGAAGGGGAGGGGGCGAGACTTACCGGTGGACGGCGAGGGAGAGAGCGCTCGGAGCAGCAGCGGCGTCGGCGACGAGGCTGGGGTGGAGCAGGGATGGGAGAGGCGGCGCGGCGGCGGGGAGGGAGGCGGCTGGGTTTGGGCTGTATATATGGGGAAGTGTTTGTTGCAACGAACTCCCTATATATGGGGAAGTGTTTTTTTTTTTAACATAAAAAATGAATAAACTTTTATGTTCAAAGAAAAAAAAAAAGAGAGACGCCCGAATCCAGGCCTAGACCGGCAGGGGTGCTCACGGATCCAGGCCTAGACGCCCGAATCCAGGCCTACCAGTCTACAAATATCTAGCTCTAAATCTAATGCTCACGGACTTTTTTTTTATTAACAAGCCGAGGCGGCGTGCGCGCTCGGCCTCCTCGCGGTGGTGCTTTGCCACCGACAACTGCTCGAGGAACTCGTCTGTTTCCTCGAATGAGGCCCGCTCGTTGACCCGCTAGGTGGCGATCTGTTCCGGGTCCTCCGCCACCTTCAGCTCGAGGGTCGCCGACTTGTACTGTGGCCGCGGCGTCCACTCCGTTGCCTGGCGCTTCGGCTGCAGGTGGGCGCGGGGAGGAGAAGGCATGCGGCGTCTGGGGATGACGATGCCGCACGCACGCCTGCGAGGGCGCTCGTTGGGCTCCTGCTTCACCGGCACGAGGAGGCGGGGAGACAACGTCGAGTAGGGCGAGTAGCAGGCGGGGGAGGGGGAGGAGCGTGAGGATGACGACGTCTGCTGGCAGCACCGTTCCCACCTCCCTTCCTGGTGGTGTGCGGTTGTGGTGGTTGCATTGTGAGCGGCGGGTTGTTCCCGCCAGCGATGTGGTTGAGGACCTAGGTGAGGTTCCTCCTAGGGGCGCTCCACCACCGCCGCCGCCCCTCGGAGTTGCATTTGTCCGGCAGCGGCCCGTTACCGTCGTACACGGCGATCCTATCCTCGCGATGCCGGGTGAAGAAGGTCGACCACACAATGTTTTTGTTGGGGTCCCATCGCGGGTCGTTGCACTCCTCCGGTGTGATCGCTGACCAGAAGTGGTCGTAGATGGCTGCCAATCGCGCCAACCACCGCTTCTTCCTCCTCGTCTCACCCCCTCCCTCTCCGGTGTGAGAGGCATGAAAAATGTGGGAGTGGACTCTCATGTATTAGCCAGCTGCAACACGTGCTCCTAAGCACTTTATAAGAATAGGTGGATCATATACCAATATAGTATATATATTAGTTATAAACTAACTATAGATAACATGACATTATCTTATAGCCATGTTGTGGGGGAATCCTAGATCTTTGTATCCTGCGCTTGCGAGGACCAAAGAAGTGCAGGTCGTTTGAAGTGTCCGGATGAACAATACTATCCTTCTCCTGTAAAGGAAAAAAATAATAATACTTCCATGTTCTCGGTGGTAGGAGCATATGCTCCCATATGCCGAATTGAATTTCTGAATAATACCATCCTTAGTTTTTCGACGTGCATGTCGATCTTACAAGGAGAAGATTTTCATCCCGCTAAAACTCAAATGTCAAGCCAAAAAAACACGAAGCACTCGCTCCGTCTTTTTTATGTTGCGCGTACACATTTTGAGGTTAAACTTTGATCATCACTTTGACATATAAAACATGGGTTCCTGCTATAGAAATTGTACTATTTAATTCGTGTTTGAAAAAGGTTTTTAAACGGTATAACCTCATGAAGTTATGATACATGACGTTCGTACTTACATATACATAGCAACTCAGGCATTCAACCAGTAAGCATAGTAAGAGTACATTATATCGTCTACAGATATGTTCAAATTTTCCGCTGGATATCATATATAATTAGCATGTAACACTGCGATATCGAACACCGCTTCGTATAGGAAAAATAAGATGAATATCCAGAACAGAGAGACGCCCTATACAGCCAAACAGTGAAATAGGTTTTCTTCATACTGAGTTATCTAAAAGAAAAGAAAATTCTTCATAGTGCAACGGCCCCGTCTGTTGGCTTGGGAAAAAGAGAACAGCCTATATAATTAACCACCATTTCTTTTCCATGCACGCTTCCATTCCGTCCTCTCCTTCAAAACAGCGCCAGCAACGAAGCCAACGAGCCGGTGAGCCTATCCCCGTCCTCCATTCCCCAATTTCTTCCTCCGAGCCGGTGAGCCTATCCCCGTCCTCCGCCGCAAGACATACAAACCAAGCGGAGCTCCCCCGGTGTGTGTGTGTTCCGTTCCGGCCAAATCCGATTTGCAGGTACGTGTTGCAGATTGCATGCTTCAAGCTAATTGCATCAATGTTCATGAATTGCTTGTTTGCATATCTCGGTCATATCTCCATCCATGCAAGCTTGGAAGGTGTAATCAATGTTGTTCGGTAGCTATCTCCCATTTTTCGTTAATTAAATGGGTAATTATCTTTTTCTTAATTAGTAATAGATTGGGGCAAAGATTTTGTCTCCGTTTTAAAAGAAGAACTATTTTAGATGTAATAGATGTCCTTAGGTATAACTATCTTCCAATGCAAGAATAAACTTGACATTGTTTTCTTTGATTCGGATTCCATCATGCCATGTTCACTTGGAGGGAAGCTAACTTTTTTTTTGTTTTGCCGAACGCATATGATGCATGGCCTAATAATAGGCTCCCACTTCTTCTGAAGTCTAAATATAAGCACCACTCCACGAGCATCGACCATTACATCACGTTTGCACGTTGTTGTGCAGGGCAGTTGCTAAATTCCGCAGCGCCTCATCAACCACACATTCGTTCAGTGGAATTACTATTCCAGAAGAGAGGAGGAGAAGAAGAATAGCAGCTAGTTAGGAGATTGATGGAGGACAAGAAGAAGGATCTGTTCCGGCGACTGACGATCATCTCCATTCCGTTCGTGTTCGTGGCCATCCCGTCCATCGTCATCTTCGTGGGCATGCTGTCGCCGCACGCGCAGGAGCCCAAGGTGGCGGTGGCGTCGCCGGAGCAGAACCACACGGTGGGGATGCTGAGCACGATGACCGGCGGGCAGATGATCCTGAGCTGCCGCGCCGCGTACTCGGGCAACTGGGAGTACTTCCACTACTTCATCCTGGACCCGTACAAGCCGCAGCACGCCTTCTTCCAGCCGCAGACCAACAACTACGCCATCCTCTGCAAGTGGGGGTACATGGGCAACTTCCTCCAGGATGTGGTCGTCTTCAACAGCAGCGCTCCCTACGCGCGGTTCTGCCGAGTCGACGCCGGCGGGTGCCGGTACCTGTTCCAGGACGGCCACATGTTCCTCGTCACCGGGAGGCACGCCACCAAGGAGGCGCCATGGCAGAAGCGGGAGAAGAAGCTCGTCGGGGACGTGCTGCTTAGAGATTGCAATCACATCATGGGCGTGTTCCCCTCCATGTGCCACTACAGGAAGCATGAACACCCGTACGTCGGCAAGATCATCGGGCGGTGGCGCTGGTGGTTTAACTACTAGCTCGCCGGCAGGCCAGCCGAGCCATTATTGCTAGTTCGTTAAGAGTTTAGTTAGATGTAACACCAATGTTATACAGTGGTGAACAGCCAGTTATACAGATTGCTATTGAAGAAATGCTGTCAGGTTCTCAGGATATCCCTTTCTTGAAATGATGACAAGTTGTATATATTAGCAGGAACATACCCTACTCGACATATATCAGTGTATAGCGGTACAACAAAAATCTGTATGCCAAGCATCATATGCTGGTATAAATAGGATGAGACGTGGGTTAGGGAGTGTACGAACAAATGAAAGAACTGCTGCAGGAAGCACAGGGTGCGGTTACAATGGTGGGTAGAAGTATGATGATACTGAGAAGCCTAAGAAGAGAAGGCCTCCAATGGTGGCTACTGTGCCCTGAGATATCCTCGACGCCAGCATGCTGCCGCCCACCACTGCGAATGATGTGCAGATGGTGTGCCCCAACGTTGCTCCTACGGCCACACCTACAGCATTCTTGTGCGTAGCCAGCTGCATTTTGAAACATGTTCAAGTTAAAATGGATATGATTGAACATGGACAGGTCAGGAAGTAGGTTCTGGAGGGGAAATAAGCCATACCGCTATTGTGGCTATCTGACTCCGATCGCCCCACTCAGCCAGGAAGGTCAACACAAATGACTGGATCATAGAAAATAAGGCATACATCAAGCGCATATCACTCACACTATTGCAGCGTCACTGAAGGTATATATTTTATTGAGCAGTGTATATTAACTATTGGTGTGAACAGAAATATACTTTGCAAGGTTCAAAAGGGAACTATAAAATTTCTCGATCCTATATAATTCCATCTCAAGTCAGACGTTAGAACACACAGTTATCAGGGAAAATACAAATTGCAGATGAGAATAGAATGGGAAATGTACCTCCAGGAAAATAGGAGTACAGAATCTTGAAAAGATGCGTCTAAATGTGGATTTCCCTTGACCCGCTTCCAGCTTTTCCTGTACCTGTATATCAAGCAATAATATTATAAGCTGATTAAATTACCACACCAAACAATTAAAAAAAATTAGGTTAGAGCCGACACCAATACATAGTATGCATCTCCAAATGATACTGACACCGCTGTTGGCACAAAAGGAAGTGTTTATCTACCAGAATTGGTGTTTATTCTTCAGAAGTCTAATTCAGTATGTCAAGAAATTGAATTGCAATCCAAAAGAATCCCATATAATTTGCATTCCACATGGTAAACAAATAAAAACAGCTCTAGAGGTAAAGAGTAGTGTAAGAAAAGGTACATACTTCTTCTATTTCTTGTGATGCCGTTGAATCTGACCTCCAAGCAATGTAAAGCAACCGTAGCCCAAAGAACATATAGAGGACTGAAGCACAAATACAAATGGAGGATGTCAGATATTAGACAAAGTGGTGAATTAATTGTGTGCTAGTGAGAGAAAATGGACATATTTCACACAATACATACTTACGATTAAAAGTATATCTATATATATGCCTAACCAACAATATAGTATGGCATGGCAAGAACCATGGAAGCTCACTAGTACCGGCTTTTCAATCACGGTGCTCAACTTTTGTATTGATCGATTGTTTTGCACAGCTTCAGGAGCCCAGGTTTGAACAGCCTTACTATCATGGCATATTTCCATGGTAACAAAACGTAGTTCTTACTTTTTGCCATCATTTTTCCCCAATGGATATATTTTGAATTGTTTTTGTAACGAATATGAGAACGAGGTGCATTTGATGAAATGAAAGTTTGGGTGTTGTGGTTTGGTTTTGCTGCTGCTTGCTGGGCACACTGTGGTTTACTGCAACCATTGTGGAAGGGTTAGATTAGCAAGCAAAAGTATAACGGTTGTGTTAGGGAAATCATTTTCTGAGGTTTTGAACGATTGGAGCTTCGAGTGGCAACTCCTGGTTTCATGTCTGCTGCTTTGCTCTGTTTCGTAGCATACAGTGGTAATTCCATATATACTTGTCTATACCGGGTGTAGTCTGAACTCTAACATGTCAATAAAGGAGGGTCATGGGCATTCCTTCGACAAAATTGGTGGTTGATCTACAAAAGTTCAGTACCTGTGCCAATTATTCGCGATAAAGGTTGAAAGAAACTCGAGGTTTGTTCCTAATGCAACTTATCTATCCTAATATAGAGGCTGTCTCGGATCCACGGAGAAATAACTCAACATGTGGAGTGTGGGATATCTACAATTACGGCATTAAGGGCATTTGTACAGCTCGTATTTCTCTAGACACTGATTTTGTAAGGATTCTAGCATCTGAACTTATATGTGATAATGTGTCAAACTGAACCATTCATCTTTTTCGATAATGTAAACCATCTAATGCATACTATAGGTATTTGCAAGGATCGGTATTCCACAATCTTGATTTATTTTACATAAATGTTTATCAATGCTTTCGGAACAGTTATGGTCATGCGGTGCCATTCTTCTGATGAACATCGCAGGTGACCAGGCAGAGACCAAATCTACTACTCCCACAACCTCAGACGAGATTGAGCAATCAATGGACACTAAGCTAACAATAAGATTAGTCCTAGCTTCTTTGAAATCAAACTCTGGGAACTTTCAAAGCTTGTATTTGTATAGAGACGCTGATTCCAAAGGATTCTAGCCAATGCAGGTATCGGGCGTCTGAACTTATATCTGACAACGTGTGTAGCTAAACCGTTTGGTTTTTAGATAACGCAGACCATCTAATGCTTAGTTTAGCTAGTTGCGAGCAATGATCACCATGCCACAATCTTGATGTGAAGAATTTATCAATGCTCTCCTGGAATAGTCATGGTCATACTGCGCCATTTATTTCGATGAGCACCGCAGATGCGCATGTAATGGACAGCAAGCTATCAACCAGATTAGTTGTCTTACCAGTTGCTGCGCTGTTGGTGTGCTTCCTGGATATCAAGTTGGGGACGATCCTGCCAAGCCCCGTCGACAGCACCTAAAACAGCACAGACACAGGCAGGTTTAGTCAAGACTACTAAAGTGTGATACTGCAGTTTTCGCAACCAAGGTACTGCTAGCGGAGAAAGCCCCAGTTCCACATACCGTCATGACTACCAGCGCGGAGAGGGCGCCGGAGAGCACGATGGACTTGGGGTGGCGCATGGCCATGAGGGCCGCGATGATGAACGTCTCGTCCCCAATCTTCATCAGCCAGCAAGGCATAGAGTAAGTAAGCGCGTAAAACAGTACGGGCAGGAAAGGGGATCCACAGCGGGAGGGAGCGTGTATCTGGATCCGAGAATGAATTGTTGAGCTGACCTCGCTGACGAGAATCATGGAGAGGCTGGCGAAGAAGGCGTCGAAGAGGCCCAGCTCCGCGTCCTTCTCCGCCCACGCCGCGCCGTCGTTGGCCTCCCGCGCCGTGTGCACGAACATCTGGGAAGTGGCGGTACAGGGCGGGGAGATGCCTTTGTGTGTGAGAAACCAACAACAACCCAATCCCCCACCCAAAAGAAGCCGGGGCAGGGGTAGTAGTATTACGGAATACGGCGTGAGCTGACCTTGGTTCGGCGGTCGAGGCGGACTGTGGCGTTGCCGGCGGCGCCATCCTCCGCACCCTGTAGAGAGGAAAGGAGCAACCACGCGCCCGGAGTTAGAGGGGGACTCGACGGCCTAGCAGACGGGGAAGAGATGGCAGATGGGGAGGAGCGCTGACCTGGTCCCCGGCGGCGGAGACGGCGAGGGCGAGGAGGAGGAGGAGGGTGGAGGCGCGGGCAGCCATCGGATCGGCCGAACGGGGAGAGGGAGAGGGGATCGGCCTGGCGGAGGGGGCGTCGGCAAGTAGTATCGGCGCGGGATCTGGGTCTCGGGGTTGGGGTCGGGGCAGCCCGCGTGCGGCGTGGGGTGGCTGGGCGACTTAAAAACAGCCCGTAGAGTGGACCGGCCACTGGCGGAACCAAGCTCGCGCCGTGTGCTCCCCTTCCCTGCCGTGTCACCGAGACGCCGTGCCGATTCGCCCACTCACCCACCGCCCGGCGCCCGGCGGTGTCACGCCAAAGCACGGGCTCCTCCCCCGGCGGCCGGCGGCGTACGAAACGCGTGATCTTGGGTAGAAAATCGCACCTTCGGTCCAAGTTCCTCACCCGCGGTACAAATAGCCAATGTCTTTCTTGGTGCGCTGACGTCTGTGCACTTGCAAAAACGATGGCTTGATGAAAAACAAAGGTCGCGCCATTGGAGCTGGCGACGCCTGTGTTTGATTTGATTTGTTTTCTCCTCCTTCTCCGGGTGTCGCAGTCTTGGGCTTGGGGGCTGAATTCACCCAAACTTTGCCCGACTCCCCAATCCCCAACACCACTCTAAGAGCATCTTCAGCGGAAGACGCATTTTGAACGGTCAAAATGTCTGCGCGTGTCCGTTTGCGTCGGCTTAAATAGTCGAAATCGACCACGCGTCCGTTTGCGTCGGGTGGCTCCAGCGGCATGGCGCCAGATGCGCCACGTGTCGGAGTTGACGGCGTACACGGATCGATGCAGAGGTCCGGCGGGCCTGCGTTGGATCTCGTCGCTCCTATATGGCTCGCGCGCAGGCACGGGCAGGACGGGCACCCGGAGGTAGCTGGGCCGCCAGCTGCTAGGCATTTGCATGTCCCCCTAGCCGTCGCACGGCGTCCAGTTCGCGTGCATGAGCCACGCGACGTGGACGGGTAGCGGGACCCTGCGCGGCCGTACCTCCTTCTTGTTGCCGCTACCGGGCGCCCTCGAAGTCATTTTTATTTCCCATGATGTTGCGGGGGGGGCGCGGAGGGGGTGGGAGTGGAGGTGTTCGTGCTGTGGGCGATGCCAGGAACGATGTCGGTCGACTACTAAGGCCGGCCGCGCGCGGG
This sequence comes from Lolium rigidum, assembly GCF_022539505.1. Taxonomy (NCBI): domain Eukaryota; kingdom Viridiplantae; phylum Streptophyta; class Magnoliopsida; order Poales; family Poaceae; genus Lolium; species Lolium rigidum. The sequence goes on from NC_061513.1 coordinate 126,999,129, forward strand.
AAACGATGCCTTTAAAGGCGGCCCAGCCGCCACCCGTCAGTGCGCGCTCAGAAGAGGCTGCCGTGACATTGATGGCGAAGACTGCGGCGCAGACACGGAAGCGCTGACCACGGAAGCGATGGCCGCGGAACCGATGTCTTCGATCAGGCTCGCTGCCAGGCGGGTCCGGTGAAAAAACGAGCAGTCACTTGGGGCGTCCGACAGCTTCTGTAGAGCTACGAACCTGACGCATATTTAGGCCGCGTTTGCATCGCTGCAAACGACCCGACCACTATGTGTCGCCCGCTTGAGCGGGTACCAGATGCATTTCCGGTAGCGAACGCAAATGATCGCTCAGCGTGCGTTTGTGCCGTCCCGTTGAAGATACCCTAACACAAAATTCTTTGGATTTCACACTCGTGCTTCTACGCGTCCGTTTGGTCCATGCTTCACGAGCTACGTTGACCGCGATCATGCTGCCATCTTTCCACGTTTTCTTTTCCATTGGCTTGAAACTGCGTGCACCGTCAACGGAAGGTTGCTTTGACTTGTGTGCACATCACGCTTGGAGCAGTGGCAGTATACTTCCGCGGTTATACTTACAAATGCTACTCGTAGGTGTACTTCCATGTTCGAAAAGTAAATTGTACTCCGTAGTACGGTACACTCAACTAAGCACACACTCGTACTTGCCTACACAAATAGTGTGCTTTATGTACAAATAATATTTCTCGTATATTTTGTCAGATTGGAACAATTGGATTAAAAAGAAAAGAAAGACAGTAAATGCCAATTAAAATAACTAGATTTAGATGTGCGCCTTGGCGCACGATCCCGTGAAGCTCGTACCAATCTACGGGTAAATGAAAATACGCTTTATTAGATTTGGAAAACTTGGATTTGGAAAACAAACCAACAGGATGATATAACGATACACGTAACAAAAATGGGAAAACCGATTATACACTATAGGGAAAATAGCAGAACATGCTACAACAACTAATAGTATTTTTTTTTGGATCATCTTGACAATAATATTATTGCATCTGCCTACATGAGGTAAAGAAAGGGATTGTTTCACATTTTATAGATAAAACATATACAGGGGGCATGTTCTGCCAAATACTACACAAAGAAAACCATGAGGCAAACTTAGAGCTTCCAACACCTCATTGTCATGGACACATAAAATATATGTTTTCCTTCAGAGAATATAGAAATTAAAAGAATCAATATTTAGTTAATCAAGAGTGAATGTAGTCCATTCCTCCCTGGAATCTTGGCTGCATCAAAGTGGTATAAATCACAACTACATTCTTGGTTCATTTATTTGTTCACAGGGGTCAAACTATTGTTGGTATAAATCACAACTCTATAAGGCATGAAGAAATCTGTCATCTCCCACGGCAATATAGTAAGTACTTATGCATGTGAACATACAATGAATGTGGAACATTGTCTTTCTGTTTGAATTACAACAACAAAATGGAAATTTCAATAGAGCATGGATAACTACGATAAAGGCTGAATACAAATTTGAAAGCATACCATTTCAATGATATTATTCAGCACCCCAATGATTGCTCATATTGAAGAATCATGGCATCTTCAAGAAAAAACCCCCGCTCAAAAGATACAAAAGGCAAATCCATCACTGCATTAATAAAGTACATCAGTGAGAGTGATGCACATATAATCTAACTAATGAGTTCTCTAGCCCATGGTTAGAGAAATATTCAAAGCTAAATGAAAAAAATCCAATTCCACAACACCTAGTGCTATCTCCTTCAGAGTACGAAAAAGTAGAAGGCATGATCAACACACATCAGGGGTTGAAATGTACTACAACAGCCACATTACAATAGAAATATAATCAGAACAATATTAGATTGCCGTTGTGATTCAATCATAACCGGCATCAACTAACAATTAATCCTACGGTAGCTTAGAAAGTGTAATAAGCTGAAAGAACGCTCTGTTCCCCAGAATTTCCTTCAGTGGCAAGCAAAAAAGAAAGTACAGAAAGTAAATCGCACCAAATCATGGATCAAAGAAAAGGCACTCCCACAATCTAGCAGCGTCCAAAGATGAAGCGGAGGAGCCATGGTCATGGTTGCGTCAGTTCCTCCGGCGGCAAGGGGAGATATGCGGAGGAGGAGGAGGTGCTGTTGGGAATCGACCTACCCGACAAACCAGGCTCCCCTCAAGTGCCCCATGGTTGTGCGTCCTTTCTGCGTGGGAGACCGCTCAAAGGCACCAGGGAGGCGTAGATATTGAACGGCTTCGTCTCCTCATTTCTCTCGGTGATAGCGGACGTCCGCCCCTACTGAGGAGGGAAGGACGCGATCACAGAGAGAGAGAGAGGCTTGTGCTCTTCCACAACAGTCATGTTGAACACAAGCTTCGCGGGGGTCGAGTCCGTGCCCAAAGTGGCCTGGAATTACATTGAAGCAAGACAGTCAGTTGCATCGAGAGGTACAGGGAGGAATGCCAACAAATAAAAAGGTCTAGAGCAATTACCAAGCCGCTCAAACTGGAAATAGTCACCTAGGACTGCGGTAGCGAGTGATGGTAGAACATAGGCGCCCTTTACAATCTTCTTTAGACTCGGGAATGCATGCTGCCTAGTAATTAAATATACAAGTACCACGTTGTAACTATGCTGATTTACCAGGAGCTAGCCAATAGTAATTAAATAGACACAAACCATCAATGGTAAGTAAATTCAAATCAATGTTCTCAACACATGAACAATAATACTTAAACAATTACCTTAGCAAGGCAGATTTACCATAAGCTAGGCCATAGTAATTTTTTGAGTTCGTAAGGCAAAAAAAACACTTTTCTCAATGTAAAAAGTTCTTGAGAAAGGAACATGTAGATAGGTAGCGCATAACAAATTATGATGCATCAAAGGTATAGTGAACCCAAATATTCCTACTATTGTGAATCTTTTTGCATTGTTCTGAGTGAATTTTAAGCAAGTCATATACTGAACCAGAGAGGCACCTTGTAGTAGGATGAAGCGTCATTGCCAGGAGCATCAGGCCACTTTTTTCCATCACGGTCTATGACCTTTCCATCCTCAAAGGGAAGCACCATTAGTTTGTTGGAAACTTCTAAAGACTGAATGCATAGAGTGGTTTGCAGCCGGAATAGAATGTCAAACCTTTAGAGGATGCAGAATAACCATGGTTCGAGAAGCTGTTTTATTAAGTTCTTCTCTGATATGATATTCAAGACCATCAACACGAATCAAGCAATTCTCACTGCACATAAAGAATATCAAGGGCCAGTCAGTAGCAGAAATAAATATTTTGCGGTCGTGGCCCAAAGCACAGTCCATGCAAACAATTTGTTCACCATTATTCATGCTTTTACCTTCTTGTTATCCCAATTTCACGGATAAATAAATTAATTGCAGTTGCTGAAAGTCCCCGTCGCTGCAGTCCTACCAATGTCAACAGATGAGGATCATCCCACCCATCTACCCACTACTCTGTGACAAGCCGGTTTAACTACAGCACAACAAACAAGGGCAATGGATATCCATAAATATTTATTCAACATGGTAATATTTATTTCTTGATTTTTAACCTACCTTTCTCTTAGAAATTACTGTACACCTGATAGTGGTATCGGCGGCTCCTTTCGAGAAAGTAGGCCATCACCGGTGGATGCGCCACCTCCGCGACTTCGGACCGCCGGTGGTACCAACCGCCAGAACCCTCCGGGTGCCACCAACCGCTGTCGCGTAAGTCAGAACCTACCTCGACAAATAAAGAATCTATTTTTAGAAAGATACTGACTATGAGAACCCAAAAACTTTTGCATCTGGTTTGCACATATAAATAGGTTATATACACTGTAAAAAGAACACTAATATTGTTGTGATCCTAAGAAAAGAGAGCAGATACCTCTCACCATTGAACAAAGCTGGTCATGTACAACTTATGATTGTCTTATATAGGCAAGAAACCAAGCCATGCTTTAATGGCCTCAGAACCATATGTAATTCAATTTAGACAGTCGCCACTGATTTGGAGCATAATGTAAACGAACATGTAATGCTTACCTAACAACAACTGATTTGCATGATAACCTTAAATACGTGTGTGATTTGACTCGATCAATATGATCAGAAAACGAAAAAATAGTATAGTAAGTGACCTGCGTAACTAAGGGAAGATATCCATATAATAAAAATAATACTTCCTCCATACAAACTGAAGTTGTAAGCCACTATTTTTTGCAGCTAGCTTTTAACCAGGACCCGCTTCTTAAAATATGCAAAAACGCTAAACATGGGCCTAAACATGGTTTCCATGGGGTTTGATATAAACTAACCAATAGATATGCTTCTGCAACTACTCTCCGAAGAACGCACTTTGCTACTCAAGCCACACTTGCAGTAACACCTTCAGGCTATAAATAAAATTTCAATGCTGCAAAAAAGCGCAAAGATAACTGAGTCAAAAGGCATCATATCTGAGCTCATGATTGCAAGGTAGAAGTGACATTTCTTGTCAGTTTTGATCTTGGAAACTACGTATTCAAACGATTTTCATGTTCAGCTTCATCTTGTAATAGTATCTTATAAATATCATTGTAAACGAACAATTTCTTGTCATTATCATTTTATGGGGATCTGAGGATTGATTCTTCCTGCTTTTGATCCCAACAGAGTATTCTCTCAAATCTTAATCTATAATATATCTTGCCTACCACTTTGAACTGAAAAAAATATAAATTTCCTGTTTTAATCCATGAGAGCATCATGATAAATCATGATAAGCAACTTCGTGCATAGCTCAATAAAACTGAATAGCCTTTTGTCAGTGCAAACAACAGAGTAATCAAATTTACAGCTAATGGTATGGCTGAATACTTTTTTGGTGTACAAACTCAGGCCCATTCATACGTATTTTCTGAATTGTTGATTGTTCCTATATGACTGCACACGCTGCTACATGGTTAAAATTTTAGGCACATGTTAACAGTACACGAAAGGGCTGCATATTTTTATAGTGTTACCTGGAACTTGCGGTGTTGCTGATTTCTACCGATTCGATCGCACTCGTTGCTTGCTTGTGATCGGTCGCTGTTGGAGCAAAGTATCCCCCCTGGTACACTACTGTCAAGAGCACATGAGACTACGGGGGGCATAGGAGTTGGATATAGGTTGCAGAAACCAGAAATTACATGTATACACGAATGGGATTTTCATTGCTACTTTATTTTGAGAAAAGTTCAGACACAAACTAAGAAAGATAAAAAAGTTCATTTCATTGCATGACATACAGCAAGACGAAACCATTCCAATATCTCCCTTGGAAAATATCTCATCTCTCATTTGGCTTCATTTGTATAACATCTAAAAACAAAAGGAAACCTCCACATATAGTCACAAGAACAAGAGAATTCAATATCTAACAGATGGTATTATAGATCAGATCAGATTTAACTATCATGAACATAGCAGAAAAATACTAAAAAAACAAAATATAAGGTTTATATCTCTTTCTTAGGTGACCAATGTAATTTTATAGGAATAACTAATTAGTATTGGAAGAATCTGAATGATAAAATTGTACAACAATCTCTATATAGAATGCAATGGATCAACTTTCTGAACCAAAATATTGCAAAAATCCATATTAAGAAATGATATACACCTGTAACTCAAGAATCTCATTTTGTCTAGTATCTGATTAGAGTTGTCTTCCACCATGAACATAGAACTTAAGATATTTGACCCTGATATGATGCAACGAAAATTTAGTAGATATGCTAGAAAGGAAAAGAAAATAACACCACCAAAATTAGGAGGAAGCCTTACATAAACAACCAAAAATGACAGAGCTGAACACAGGCAAGAACCTGCAAAACAAACATGGAAAAGTTGTACAATCATGAGTAGAAGTTGTAGCTAGAAAAACCAGTCACATCTGCATTCAAATCATCCTAAATTTATATTGAAATGCATATCTGGTAAATTTATCAAAGAACACTCACACAGAAAACAGAAACCTCTTCGAGTGCTTCATGATACTCATACAGAGTTGACTGCCAAAGAGCAATTTTAGATTTCGCCTGCAACTGCAGAGAACATTAAATTGAGTTAATTTGGTAGGGTATCTCTACTATATAAAAAGGAGGAACTTCCTCCGTTTTCTGCCATCATCTTTCGTCAACCATGGCTAATCCCGAACGGGCTTTCGTCCCCCTATCGCTAATCCCGAACGGGCCAAGCCCAACAACGTCGCAACGAAAACGAATTCCGCCTCCGGGTCGCTCCCAGGCGACCCCGGGGTCTCGCGCCGCCGCCAAAAACCTCCAAGACCGCGCCATCTCCCCGCTGCCGCCGAAGGGGCCGTCCCACCACCGATGGCGGTGGCGAGAGGTCTCCTCCTCCCACAAATCCAACTCCCCGGCCGAAAATCAGCCCCCAAATCGCCGCTCCGGATCTCGACTCGAGCACGCTGCGCGGTCGGCCTCTCGGGGAGCTTAACCCCCGACCATGCGCGCGGCTGCCCGCGATGCCGTCCCCTCCCCCTATGGGCGTGTGTGGCTTGCCGTCCATGACGTCTGCGACGACGGCGCTCCGCCGTGCAGCTCCTCTTGGATGCGCGGCGCTGAACCCCTCGGCTAGCTACGACGCGCGGCCGGCTGCGCGTAGCTTCCCCACCCTAGCGTGACGCCTGCTCCGCCTCCCAGGGCGCGTGAGGCTATCTTGGTCTGCGAGCTACGCCATGGTGCTCCACAACGCATGCGGCTCAACCCCACGGCACCGCCTAGATCCGTCGCATGGCTGTCCTCCGTCGGTGACAATATAGTCAGGTATGCATTCTATACCATTCTTCCCCTGCTGTTACTTGTTTCTTAATTAAAGGACACCGAGTCCACATAACTTATTCTGATTTTTTGTGTGTTCAGAAATAGGCGATTTCAGATAGACACAATTTGGTACTCCACTACGAAGGGTTGAGTTTAGAGTGGCAGGAAGTATTGGCGACTAGATCCGAAGCAACTCCAACCCCTCCAAGTTTCAGGTTTATATATTCCGTATTTATCTATGTTTCCCAGGGAACTATTTCCATAATACGCCAACTTGGATGGTTTGACTCTTTATGTGCTTTGCTTTTTTTTAGACCAGAACATTGTGGAATATGGGATTTGAGTTACTAGCTTATCACTAGGATGCAGGTTCTGGAACTAGCATAAAAATAAACTAGGACGCAGAGTTGAGTTACTAGGCAAGGAAGAATGATCCTGGACTATCCATGGAATATTTCCTAGGATTAGAGTATGTTGTTGTGGGGTAGCATGTAAGATACAACAATGTTGTGACATTGATGGCACTGTAACAATAGTTACTGGAATAGAAGGTAAACCAATGCTTATTACTAGGACACTGGTTGTGCTCAAAAGTTGTACATGGTAAACAATCCATATTTTATAGCAACTTTTCTTCTCATTTTATTACTAATATTTTAGTCCACGATCGTCAAACTATCTTTCACATATTAGTTATTAGAATGTCATTTTCAGTTAGCTTTGCGAGATCGCACTTCATTGTGACACATGTGTATATTCAACTTCACAGATGATCATACATATGTTGCCGGGTTTGGTTGTGCATGCACAACCAACTAAGTACATGTCTGTTAATATAGGTTGTTCGAGCTCCAGCAACATTGTCATGCTAAAATTTGATACTACAGATTGTGCTTGAGCTCAATCTTTACCCATTTACACATTTGTTTCAGCTGAAATCGAGGCCCCCACTAGGCTAGAGACAAATATTGATGTGAAAGAATCTCATGGAGCCGATGTACAAATCGATGCAGTCAGCTCTCTTGGTTTATCTGCAGTCCTTCAGTAGCAATAGCAACAAACTAAGTTGCCAATTCAAAATACTGGTGTTAGTCTTCTTGATTATTAAAAATAGAATTTGCATGTTCGGGCTTTTCGGTTTGAAGCATTTTCTGAAACTTGTCTTTGTGATGCAGCATTTCTAAATCATCAGCATTATAACTAGGAATTACAAAGCCTTCAAAACCTGACCAAGATACTCAGAAAGGATACAACCGGATACAACCAGTATCTAAAACTTCAAATGCAATAGTTCAAGAGTTGTGTGGTGTTCCTTCAGATGACCTACAAGGGAATCTTGCTGGGTGCGTGGAATGTTAGCCCACGGCAGACCGCCTCCAGGTTTTCACCGCCATGTGAAAGCACGACCTCCACAGAAAAAGTCTGGTACTAGGTTTACAGTGGTAATTCTTCTCTAAGCGCCTAAGAAATTTCTATATTTTGTTGTTTCAGAAAAACTTAAACTGAAATTCTTCAGGGTGTTGGAAATTTATTTCGTGATATATATATAGATTTTTGCTAGGGCTCCGTTTCTATCAGCTCATATTTTGCTAGATGAATTATCTCTGCTTCAAGCCCGGCGACCTCTTTTTCAATGCTCAAGGTGCTTGCTGGTTTCTGTTTTCTCCTCTCGATCGGTCGGCTTGATTAGTTATGTTAGATAGAGTAAGGCTTGGCGAATTTTGGAGGATAAATTTAGAAAGTTCTACTCATACTGATATATTCCATGGTACTCTAGCTTACTCACACTCTTGAACCTTTTCTTGAGCAGGCAACTCAAATTCTGGGCAAGCCCCGTTTGGCACCAAGGGCATGGGTGAAAAGGCTTGCTACTTTAGTAGACCTTAAAAGGGTTGGTCAGATTTCATATCATTGGTCTGCCATTGAAACTTCCAGGTATATAGTGTCCATAACAAGATGTCTCCTGCTTCACTAGAGCTCCACAAGTTCAGAATCTCAATTATCTTTGCATATCGTCTCCCGAGTTTGGTTGTTTATTTGTTTCTTCTAAAATAGAGTTTCAGTTCATAATACTGAATTTTGCATGCGCTGTGTTTAAAGAAGAACCTCAAGTTTCAGAAATTTGACATGGAAGTTCACGGGTGATTAGGAGTGATTAGCTCTTATGGGTATCCACTGTTCGTGATTTTTTTTAATGTTTTTACCTTGTAAACGGCACGGTGGTGAAAATATGGTTCAGGTTGTGGATGGTTGTATGTATCAGATTAGCATAGCACGTTCCCATAAAACTTGCCTAATAGGATAGATAATTGTCATTTTATTGAATAGGCTCTTATATACATGACTGAAGGTTAGATCTAAAAAAGTTGTTACTTCCTAAGTAAAATCCAAAACAGATTTATAAAAGACAGAATATGTGGTGTTGACAAAAATGCAGAGAGTACATAATCCATAGTCACGGCAAGAAAGATAATGAAGAACTATACTTAGGATATGAATATCTTCTTGATATCATAGTCATCACAAGAAATATAATCCAGCAATTCAAGCCATCCCAGTCCATTCAGTTGAGGTCTCTTAGAATCTATATTTACCGAAGATTACATTGCAATACTTCAGGCTTACGGATAGAGAGCTTGCACAGACTTGATGTTCTCACTTCTAAAACTATATACTCGGATAACAATCTGGTTTCTTCCTCCCCAAATAGGAAAACAACATGTTTTCTCGCTGTCATACATGCCTGATGTTGCCCCACCGGAACATGAGTATTTTTCATTCCCTTGTGTTTTCTCGTGTGAAAAGCATCCGATAGAAAAAAGAAATTACTGATTGATATTGGTCAATATCGCCCTTTCTTGATTTCTAAGCAAGTAAGCATATGTCTCGCGTATTAGCTAAATTACTGTTATTTTTGGTGATAAATCATGATAGCTTTCGGAATCTTTTCTACTGTTAATGTATATAAGCATGTTTTTCTTATTTGATTTTAGAGCAGATATTTTTTTGTATCTGTGCATCTTCTAAATTGAGTAGTACAATGTCTCATAAGGTAAAAATATATAGGTTCACTGTGGTATTGACATCTTGTGGTCTTTAAATAGGGAAATCTTGCTTTGGACTTGGAGAATCAGGGTAGGCAGCGGTGTTAGTGTTACAATTGTTTGAACTTGAGTGAGTGATCAGCAATGTTGTCGTACTGTTGCAGCTGTGCTCATCTAATCATCTTGTTCAGTCTGTTAGGATTTTTCTTTTTTGCTTTGTGCTATGTGAGGAAAGCAGATTGCTGGTTTCTTAGGTTTATAGCATGACTCATGGTGCTAACGGAAATGCAGTGGTTCTTGGCAACGGTGGCTAGAGTTATCGGGTTAATTAAACCATGCATATTCTTTTTGTTTTAAGACATGGTGGTTTCCTTCCAGGATGCCACACTGACAGCATATAAACTAGACGATTTGTGATTCACACATCATAATCCCACATCTGCTTTTCTACTAACACCTTTACTAAAAATCCCATGTTTGTGATAACTGAGAAGTAGAATGTGAGTAATAGAAATTTCATATTTGCAAAATAAATGAGAAAGAGGAATAAACCAAGGGACATACTTATTTTGTAAGCTTGCAAACAAGTAGATATGTGTTCCTGCTTAATCCGTGAAATCTACTTATTTCGATCGGGAGACTTATGTTGATAGACTCATTGCACGGTATGCTTAGTAGTAGTAGTACTGCTAAACCTGTTTATACATTATTAAGTATGTGTATCCAGTGAATTTCATATGGAGATGGAGAAGATTCTGGGTTAACACCTGTGGATTTCTTTGTCAGTACAGTGGATCCATTGAAAGAGCCTCCTGTGCTGTCCATTCTTGCAGTGGACTATCCTGTTGAGAAGGTTTCGTGCTACGTCTCTGATTATGGAGCTTCTATGCTCACATTAGAATCACTTGCTGAAACTGCGGAATTTGCAAGGAGATGGGTTCCATTTTGCAAGATGTATGCCACTGAGCCACGAATTTGTTCTACTTCTAGCAGAAGATTGACTACTTGAAGGACAAAATACACCTGTCTTTCGTCAAGGAGTGCATGTCTATGAAGGTAGATTTCTATTGCATAGTTTGACTACGCCCTTATTTTGAAAGCTTGCGTTTTGCTCTTGGTTATGTAAATAAGCATTGTGTTTCACGCAGAGAGATTATGAAGAGTACAAGGTGAGGATAAATGCTTTGGTTGCCAAGGTTCAGAAGACACCTGAGGAAGGTTGGGTCATGCCGGATGGGACACAGTGGCCTGGGAACAACTCCCGCGACCAATGATTCGCTACTGAAAGCTCAATCTAGGAAATTTGTGGTCATATGAGTCAATCGTTTTATAAGACCATATGAGGTGATCTTTGACAGTGATTGTATGTTCTTACCTCATAAGCATGAGAATGTTGAAGTTTATGCATGTTATAGTATTGCAGTTGCCACCTCATAGACAGATCTCAGGGAAACCTAGAGGTTGGTATGCTAGGTTGCCAGGTTGCCAGCCCACCTTGCCGGTGGAGGTTCTCCTACAGTAGCTCAAATATCTTCATCTGCATTACTTTTATATATTGTGGCAACCAAACATACTTTGAGCCCCGTGGCAACGCACGGGCATTTGTACTAGTATAGAATAAAAATACGAATGCAAGAGTTCAGTTCTGGACAACAAAAAATGCATAGGAGATTGTTGTGTGCAACAAGAATTCAGTTCTGGACACTACTAAACTGACGAGTGAGACAAAACCACTGAACCAAATCTCACAATCAGATACTCCATGGAAAGCCTAGGACATATTATAGAATTTACATTTGGAGAATAATTCCAAATCGTGGGAATAATAACCATTTGCTGCACACCTAATATGTTCTTGGCTGAAGAATTGTAGCCCATTTGCCTCAAACGAAGTGTCCGTATTTGTTGGTCATTTGTGTAGACCTATGGACATACCACCGACTATCCGCAACAATCCGTCCTCGCCATATCAATCTGCATCCTCACTCGTCTGGTGTTCTCAACACTACAATAAAACAAGAGTGCAAAGGGTTGAAGTAATCACATCTCATAGCTCAAAACAGCCCCTGAAAATTCCAACCAAACAATCCATTGCTGACCCATTTGGAAACCAATGTCTGAAAATACAAGTAAAAGAGAGGAAAAGAGAAGAAGACATGCACAAAAGCTTTCTTTGCAGATCCGTGATACCTCTGGTATACAACCCCTGAAAATTCCAACCAAACATCCATTGCTGAACCATTTGGAAACCAATGTCTGAAAATACAAATAAAAGAGAGGAAAAAAAAGAACAAAATAAATGTAAAGAAGCTCACCTGCACAAAATCTTTCTTTGCAGATGTGTGATACCTCCGGTGGCTGCAGGAACATGGGGATCCTGTGAGAGAGAAAAAGAGAACATGAAACAAAGATAAGAGAGAGAAGGAGGAGGAGGAACCTGCAGGCCCTCTTCAAAGAAGAGGCAGAGGAGGACAGGCCAAGGTGGAGGAGGCCAGCAGTTCAGCACAACCCGTCGAGATCTGGGCACGAATCAGCGGTGTACCTCGGCAGATCTTCTTCATCTCCACCCCACCCGGCGACCGACGTTCCTTGAGGTGCTCTTGGTTGTCCATCCGTCGCCCGCGCGCTGACCGCCGGCTGCAGCCGCCGTCCCTGCGTCTAACCGCTGGCTGCAGCTTCTCAGCAGCCATGCTATTGTGGCCGGATGCAGATGCCCCCGTGGGTGTATGGCACCTCGTCGCTGGTGCTGGCCGCGGCCATCGTCATCGGGCTGTTCAGTTCGCTCGACAGCGTCGCCTTCCTGGCCTCCTGCCGCGCGTGAGGAGGCAATGATCCCACAGCGGCGAAGACACCCGCCGACGATGTGGTGCTGCGCGAGCAGATGGCCGTCCGCAAGGTCGAGCCCGATTCCATGTGTGGCGGCCGCGAGGGAGACGAAAAGGAATGTATGCGGGGATTGGGGAAGATTTATCTAGGGTTTGGCTGGGCACTCATTTTTGTCTCACCCAGTACTGTTCACGTCCAATCATAATGCGCCACGTGGCCTGTTGGTGGAGGAGAAGCGACGCGAACGCCCAGCCCTTGCGTGACGGGTGGCTGCCGTGGATAGCCTCTCCATGCCCCATGGAGGTGCAGCAATTATACCTTTAGATTGTTGAGGAAGAATCGCAATTCGAAAACATATCTTGCGCACGGCCTAAAGCACTTCTAGAAATAGGCTTTCATCCTGCTATATTAATATAGCAACCACACAGTACAACTGCTGAGCATTAGCACAATCACGTCAAGAGAAAAAGATTAAAAAAAAAAACCTGAAAAGGTCGGATCGACGAAAACGAAGGTGTCCCGTAGCCGATGCATCCTCTAAAGAATTCCCACCACGTTCATAGCACTCTGAAACACCGTGTACCAAGCAACACCTTCAAGAAGAAATGTCGTGACGATGCTGCTACCCGGAGTGGTCCTAGGGTTTCCCCCGGCACGCACATGGACAAGGGAGGATGGCTGCACCCAACGCCCTTTAGGAAGGAAGGTTGGCACCCGTGTGCGTCTCCGCGTCGGTGTCAGCCTGCCCGACAGAGATTTCTCTTGACCCTCGCAACCTCACCCTGGACGCTCAATTGTGCTCCATCAAACTCAACGCCCAGCAACGTGCGCCACCACGGCTTTACACCCACCATCGCCGCCTTACCGCGGCCAACGAACCTAGGTCAGCGTGACCAAGGAGGATCTTGAAACCGAGCATCAACGAGGTAGTGGCCACGCGAGAGGGAACCGCCTCCACTGCCAATGGCGGTACCCGCCCAAACATGCCGGCAAGGGGCACACCGGGCCTTCCCGGCGCGGCCGAGAACAGACCCACCTAGTCAATGCTAGTGAAGCCCCCGTCGGGATGTTGCTGGATGCGCGCCTCCACGTCCCAGCCCTAGATAGGCCCCAAAGGGCCTGGATCTAGGCCGAGAGAGGGCCGCAAGTTATATTGTCCTCATGTGTCTATGTCTCTCGTCCCGCATCCCACATTCCCACTTCTCTTTTCTTTGGGATAAGTGATAAGAGCATCTCTAGCAGACCCTTCAAACCGCAAACCCTAAAAACGTATTTGCAGGTCGAAAAATTCACGATTTGGGGGCTGAAAAAGACCTCCGCACACTAAAAGAGCATATTCCAGAATCACAACTTTTTTTCTCCTTTCTTCTTCTTCCCCGCGTGCTGCTCTGCTGGCCAGCTGCCCTCCCCGCCGGCCGCCCACCCCGCCCGCTAGCCACCCACCCCGCCCGCCGGCCGCGCACGCCCCCTAGCCGGCGCCGGCCCCTCCGCGCGTGCAGCACGCTCCAGCCGCCTCCAGCGCGCGCCCGCCCCGCCGCTGGCCGCCTCCCGCACACGACCGGCCCGCCGCTGTCCGCCTCCCGCATGAGCTCGTCGACCGCCTCCCGTGCGCGCCCGCTGGCCTCTGGCCGCCCTACCGCTGCCCCTGCTCGCTGCCCCCTCCGGTGCCACCCCTGCTCGCTAGCCGCTTTGGCGCCAACCTTGCTCGTCGAATTCAACCCAACCGACGGCCAATTCCGACGAGCGCGATTTTTGCTAATATTTGGTCGGATAATGTGGAAGTTCGTCGGAATTTGGCCGGACTCCGACGAGTTTATCGACGAACTGTGTTGGAGCGAGCTGTCGCGAGAGCGTTGACTGTAACCAGATTGGTCTGCAAAAACGCCTTCGAAACCCCAACTATGAAGGTCGCGGGCTCGTATCCAGGTATCTAGGCCGGCCTCCAAAAAAATTTACGGGTGACCAATTTAAGGTGTCTGGACTGGACAAAAAAACACCTTAAACCCTCAAACCGATCTGCAAATACCCGAATTTAACCAATTTGAGGATCGGTAGAAATGCTCTAAGTAGTGAAACCACTTCCTAAAAATTTCTAGACACCAAAAGCAACTAGCACGTAGCTCGCCGCCAAACCTGGGCAAAGGTAGGCTTTTTTTTCTTTTAGAATTTTCGCAGGCTGTACATTTTGCGGTGTAGTTACTTTAGACGAACGAATAGGAAATCAAGTAATGTAGGAGTATTTTCTTTAGAAAACAATTATTAATGTAAAAAAAGAATAAATAGGAAAGCAAGTAGCAACCGATCAACTGGGCCGCCTCACCGGCCGGGCTGCTTCAGGCTTCATCCCGCTAGGCGACAGCATGGGGAAGGCGGCGGTCAGGGCATCTCCAGCGGCGCGACGCATTTCGGACGTCCGAAATGTCCGTTTGCGTCGGCCCGCGGACGCGTTGTGGCCCAGGGCGACCGTTTGGGTCGGGTAGCTCCAGCGGTGCGGACGCATATTTTATCGGGGACAGCGTCAAGGTCGCTAATGGCGTTTTACGTCCCGTCGAGAACTGCCGCCGGCGATTAACTATTCCCGCGCGACGACGATCGTTCCCGCGCGCGCCCAATACATTCGCAAGTTTCGCCGGCGTTTCGCGCGCGCGAGAAACGCCCTGCGCGCCAACGCCGTTTCCCGCCCCGCCGTGGCTATATACGGTGGACACCGCCGGGTGCGACGGGCACACCTCACACTACCATCCATCCATGGCGGACCACATGAGTTGGGAGCAAGTTGTTGACATTTGCCGCCAGCTCCACCCGGAGGAGGAGGTGGACGAGGTAGCTGCCGCCGGCGTTGAGGCCCAGCAGCTGGACCTGGAGGTCGCGGAGGCGGAGGCGGAGGTCGCGGAGGTGGAGGCGGAGGCGGCAGAGCGCGCGGAAGGGCGCCTCGCGGCGACCAGGGCGGAGATCGCCAACGCCATGGCCGAGCTCGCGGAGGCGCGGGCGGCCCTCGCGGCCCCTCCGGCCGACGCCGTCATCCACGACATCGCGGACGACGACCCCCCGTGCCCGGGCGCTTCGAGTGCGCCGGTGACCGGCCGGGTTCTCGCTCGCGTCCTTCGAGTCCCTGGCAGGGGACGCCCAGCGCCGCTAGGCTTTGGTGGCGGAGGAGGAAGCCGCCAGCTATGCGACGGCCATGGCTAGGGGGTTAATGTGCTCCGACCTGGACTCGCTCCAGCGTAGGGGCCGTTCTCCCGCGCGGGTCGAGCAGGAGAACCGGGAGCTGGAGGTCGCCATCGCCGCCGGGGACGAACCGCGGCGGCGGCGGCGGCTAGGGACAGGGCCCGCTTCGTCGCCGACGTGGCGGCGATCCAGGCGGCGGTCCAGGCGGAGGAGGACGCGGCGGCGGCGGAGGAGGAGGCCCGGGCGGCGGCGGCGGTCCATGCGGCGGCAGAGGAGGAGGCCCGGGCGACGGCGGAGGCGGCGGCTAGGAAGGTTGCCTTTGCGACGGTGACGGCGCTCGTGGCAGGACGAGATGTCCGTTCGCCGCCGTGCGCGGCGCGCGGAGTGCAAGAACCGCTCCCGCTTCGACGACGGCGCCGGCCCATCCGGCGGCCGTGGTAGGGCGCGTGATCGCGAGTAACCGAGGCCGGTGTAGGCCGCGCGACGGCGAGTAGGTACGACAATTGTAGTTTTAGGTTAACTCCACTAACCATGTTCGTAAAGATGGTCCTTTTGGCCAATCAATAGTAATGAAAAAATATTTTGCTTATCTAGTCACTGCCGACCGGGCCCGGATGTACCCAACGCGGACATTTTCCGCGACCGCCGAGCGTCCGCGGAGACGCAAACCTGGCGCATATTTGAGTCAGGTTTGCGTCTCCGCGGACGGGCCGGTCACTTTGCGTCGCCCCGCTTGAGCAGGGCCCAGACGCATTTCCGGTCACGGCGGACGAAAACGGTCGCTCAGCGACCATTTGCGTCGCGCCGCTGGAGATGCCCTCAGCGAGTACGGGCGTCGCCGTGGAGGACACCCTTCAACATGGTCCTCAGGCACTCGAGAGCCATCGTCAGACGATGATCCAATAGTAGCAGCACCAATTGCACAGCTTAACTATCGTTCTAGTAATTCATTCCTTTTTATCATTTATAAACTGTACATACAGACCACATTAGCATTTGTAGCTCTGTTCATAGCTTTTAACTCGGGTTTTATTTGATAATGTTTGTTGTAGTGATCATCATCATGGTGTTGTAAAAACACATTTCATTTGTGAATGCTCCCTATGGATCTCAACTGGAGCATTCCTGTTATAAGCTGTAACCAATTGTTGTGTAAAAGAGGCTTGGCACCTCAACTAGGGCACTGAAATATGTGAATAACAATCCAGCTTCATGTATAGGTCTATTGTTTTCCCCAACTAGTCAGATTATTCACATGGATTGGAATCTCAGGGTACTTTTTATCCGCTGGTGGTTCACAATTTACTAATTGGAGAGGTAACAACAGAACAGGAAGAACTTCAGCAGGACAAGAAGCCACAAAAACAAGAACGGAACAACAAAAACAAACGTCTATGTCATGTCGTCCATGAGCATCAATTTCATAAACAACTTGAGCACCCTCATTATTCATGTTAACATCAAAAGGACAACAAGAATCATGCATGAGAACAAATCAAACAAAACTCTGTACAAACGGCATGCTCCAAACATGGTTCGTGTTGCAGCAATGCGCATACAACTTTGCTGAACTTCATATGTGCCAGTAGCTGGGAAAAAATAGTCACAGAAAGTAACAGTACAAAGCCCAAACACCAAATGAATCGCACACATCACAAAGAGCCACAGCACATACAGCAATTGTGCATACAATTTAGATGAAGTTCATACAAAAGATCAGTCAAATTGTGTGCTAGGCACCAGATAATCATCACAGCGCCGAACACAACTTACAAAAATTGAGTGAATCACACCAATGCACAAGAACTGAAGGAAAATATATGATAACAGATGAACTTCAAAATCATCAGAATACATAATTTCAACGCTTGTGTAAGAATAGAACAGGAGCTAAGAAGATATATAATATAACAGCATAGTTTCTTCATTATGCATATGAATAGTTACCATCACTCCCATCAAAAGAACAAGCTAAAGCACTGCTTTCGAACAAACAAACGAAAGACAATACTCCATGTAGAATATAGTTTCGAGGCAGACTCCAAAAATGTGTTCAAAGACCAGGAACTAAAGTCAATCCAAGAAAATACCTACTAATTAACAAAAGCCATTCAAAGCACAATTCACTGTTACAACAATTGTGCATATAGCTCGAGATGAAATTCATACAGAAGATCAGATTGGTGAATTTACACATGCAAAGCCACTAGAAAAAATCATCAGTCATGGTACAGATAACATCGAGGGCTCGTTCGGTTCATCCCGAACCAATACACACGTGGAACAAACCACCCGAGGAATTGGGTGATCCCCTCGTGTCACCAAGATCCCCATTAATTCCTTCCCATAAACACCCTATAATCCCTGCAGGACATTTGCTTGTTCGGTTACTCCCCACTCCCCAGGGAAACTGCAGCTAAATCACCGGCCTAGTAACGACCAATCGCAAAATCACCAAAAAATCTACTACTATCCAAGGAACTTGACATCTGGGAGGGAGGGAGAGCGCGCGCGCCCAAACCTGTTGCGCGGAGCTGCTTCATCTTCTCCGACGGGAAGCGGCAGGGGAGATGGGACCTAGCCTAGGCTAGCTAGAGTTCCGGCCGGGCTCCTCGCCAGACATCCGCTCGAGGCGGGAGCGCCCATCTCGTCCGGCTGCTGTGCACTACATCCTCGCCGCCGGTCCTTCCGTCGTCGGCGGCGCAGCCTTGAATCGCGCGAGGGAGAAAAGAGCGAGATATTCTCGGTACCGATTCGGGACGAGGACGCAGGGAACAGTTCCACGGGGTGGGACTCGATGTTTTTAATACACGCGATTTGGACGGGATCGGGGTGGTTTAGGCCGGGGTGGGATCTAGACCGGGTTTAACCGAACGCAATTTCTAGTGCTGTCCGGGGTTGATTCCCGGCCAGGCCAATCCCGGTCGACCCACGGGGGTTGAGTCCAAATCCCGGCCGGGGCGGGACTAACCGAACAAGGCCCGAATGGATTGCACCGATGCACAAGAACTGAAAGAAACTATATATGACAACATATGAACTTCAACATCAGCAGAAATAATTTCATAGAAGTTGTCTAATAAGGACGCATCTAGCGGGCACCCTGAGGAAGAAGAGTAGCCCGATTAAGATTTCAGGATCTAATAATCATGATCCCATGTATCTATATGTTGTGTTGGATATTATGACGGACACACACCAGACTCAGTTATCTGATTATAGTCACACACAATTTTTTTATAAGCAACAGCTATCAATGACTGAAATTGTCCTATGATCATGACCATTAACGGAGATACTTATCAAATGATGACCAAAATAAGATCGGCATGGAAATGTATATATACTTTTGAGCAAATCTTATATATTCTTATTAGATTTTGAAGATTCGAATGACTAAGGTGAATGCTGGGTTTGAGTAATCAACAAGATTACCGTCTGAGTCAATGTTTGGCACACATCAATGACGAATGCATTCCATTACACCAAGCTTCGCTTAGAAATCATCAGGATGTCACGCATAATAAATGGAGAGAAACAACATGCCCTGGACAAGAAATATCGGTAACTTCACTAGGATCACTTAACATGATGCGGTAGCTTGCTTGTACATAACAGGAAAATTGAAGGCGCATACCAAAACAAGCACAGAAGCAATGGTGAGCGACTGAATCTTTCGGAAAACTGGAGGCAGCAACATGTCAGCAAACTTCTTCAAAGTATTGAATAGGTAGTCATAAGTTGGAGGTTTAAAGAAGCATCTATGGAATGTACGTATAATGCAATACATTGGAAAAATGGTTACATTACAATAAGAACATTTCATAATTCCTACCCTCTAAGGCCAGCGGTCATCTAGATCAGGCTTCTTGACAAAGATCTGGTTGTAGTCTGGTCGTGACATCTGTAACACAAATCATTCATTCAGTTATTAGTGCAAGAAGATAACAGAATCCAGAATAGCAGATATAGCAGATTATGTGAACCAGACTACACTTGCTGACACCAAGGTAACCAAACCGCATATGGCTACAGGCATGATTTGCTTTTGCTACCTATCTATCTGTAGCCATCAGCTCTCCAAGTTATATCATCAGGTTGACAGTACATTACATGAATGTGTGTATCCGGAAATGGTGGTTTCGATTTGAAAAGCATAGTTCCTGCAGTAACTGTCGACAGCAATGCCACCATTTTATCTTTATTATGTAAAAAATCCAAAGCCGTGGAGAATAGTAGCAGTAGATTATCTACCCCCCCTCCCCTACGCTTCCAATTGATTATTTCTCTATGCCATTTAATCATCACGAACGCAGGCGGACGGTGTCAATTGCCAGAATTTTGACACGATACTACGTACGAGTAGATGCGAAATGTTCAACTGGGGGAGAAGAGAAGAGAAGAGTGATGGGGGTGCGGGCTTACGAGATCCTTGAAGAGGATGAAGGCGATGAGGAAGAAGAGGACGAAGAGGATCTCGAATTCGGCGAGGCGGACGAAGCGGAAGACCTTGTCCACGGCCCTCGTCATCAGCCCGGGCTCCCTCCGGCCGCCGCCGCCGCCCACGCCCCGTTGCGGCCGCATCGCCCCCGGTCGCGCGCGGATCCCTCTACTGCGCACTGCCTCCCTGAAGCTATGAACCCTCAACTTGAGCGTAACAAAGAGAGACACAAGCAGTTAGACAGCTGGGATAACGGGAGGACAGCTACCGGATCGCCGGCGGGGCGGCGGCGGCGGCGGCGGCGGAGACGATCGGCCGGCTGCTGGTTGGTTCGGTCGGACGAGCCGGAGAGTGGGTTCGCGTGTCGGGGTCTTCGCACGCAGCCCCTGCTAACGCTGCCGGCTCGAGCGGTGGTGGTGCGCACGATCTCGGATCCAACGGCGGAGAGTGGCTGAGAAGCAGGACGGGGAATGCGTTTGCTCCTCACCAGTACAGGTCAGGTCGTGCAAAACGGTGCTCCAAAAAAAAAATCTTCTTAAAAAAAATTAATTTTTGGTGCGAGATGTTTAGTACTCCCTCGCTCTCAAAATATAATGTAAGATAATTCAGGAAAATTATAAGTATGATAAAACTGACAGAAAAATGTCAACATACGTAATACCAAACAAATACGCTTTGTGAATATTGATACCCTTTTCTAAAATATTGCCAAAATTATTATTTTTAACCTAGAACAAAAGTTAAAGACTTAAAGAAACTCTAGTAGATCCTGTAAAAACACAGCCCTTAAAACTGGTTTGCAAGCCACTGAATTAGAGGCTCACACGAGCTCTGGCCGAGCAGATCCCGTAATCAAAAAGCTGTAAAACAAAATATTCCACAAAAAAGCCCACTTGTTAGCATTTTTTTCATATTTTTTTCCTTCTATCCCTTTTCATATTTTTTTCCAAGCTGTCTGCCTAGCCGTTGGCCGCCTTCTAGCCATCCGCCACCCATGCTGCGTGTGCTGCCCACGCATAGCCGGGTCGCCCGCCCCTGCCTAGCCATTTTTTAGATTCTCAGGGAGACATCCTCCCCTGCCTAGCCATGTGTGTCCGCACTGACCGTGTGTGGTGGCCTTGCCTCAACAAAGCTTGGCCATGCCGGATACGCTCGGGACGAACTTCCCAATGACGGCTATGGTGCCTGGAGACACTGGCGGAGCTACGTGAGGGCCGAACTGGGCCACGGCCCGCCCAGGTTTTCGGCACAAAAAAAATTAGGTACTGATCATCAGAGACCCAGCCCACCAAAACGACCTACATCCAGGATGCTCTCTTTCTCCCACTGCCCACGAACAGCCACGAACATTTCGTTCTTAAGCAGCAACTGATCGTTTGACTTTGATTGAATTGCTACTGCCAATGGAAGAAGGCCAATCAAAGAAGAATTGATTTTATCTTGAAAAAAAAGATGATGACATAAGTGAAGTTGAAGAAGATCTTTCAGCAGCAACTGATCGTTTGACTTTGATTGAATTGGAACAACAAGAACACAACCATGAAGGGACAATCAAATGAACATGTTACTTTTTTTCAAGGTATGGAGTGAGATGCTTATTTTGCCAATAAAAAATCATCAAAATAAGGTTGCATAATAAGAGGGAGGATGCTTATTTTACCAATAATCTGTTGATCTGTAACCAACGAAAACAAAAGATTTGAGTAATCTAATGTTTAGGTGAAGTGGTATGAACTGAGTAAGAACATTTTTTTTTGCTTTTTTTTGTGGCTTGGCCCGCCCATAAATTTCTTTGTAGCTCCGCCACTGCCTGGAGAGGATGGGGAAGAAGAAGAAAAAAAAAGCGAGCGGAGCTCACTGGGAGGGGTTGGTGGAGTTAATAATGTTGAACGACGCCTCCATTGCCGGAATTTGGCCGGAGGCTAGCGAGTCTAGCGATGAAAGGGCACGCTTGTAAAAAGTTTTACGGTTCAAGCTAACATACGGGAGTATGATGCAAAGTAGAAGAATGTGATTATTTGTACCGAGGATTCAAGACTTTTGCCGATCTCATCTGAAACATTTGTGCCAGATCCAATGAACCGAAAGATAGCATTGTTTTTTTTTCGAAATGGGGAAAAATCATCCTAGCTTCTGCATCCAAAGGATGCACACGACTTTTTTTATTAGATTATTCACGAACCTTACATGAAACAATACAAAAGACCAATCTCGAAGCAACCTTACTATACCTACAGTGGGATAAAGAGGCTAACAATACACCAACTCACATCAACCAAAACTAAATACCTTCCCAAACCGTCCAATAGCAGGTGAGAAGCACATTCAGTCAAGCAGACTCTCAGCGCACGCCAACGCCCATGCCACAGGAGTTGCTCCCGCCGTCTTCCTCGACTCCATCTTCAAGAGAGATCATCGCACTAACCTTGCAAGACCTGCCGTCGATGCCATCATGACGCCAGACGGCTCCACCATCCTGCACCTATACATCATCCCGCATCTGTCGTTGATACCCTGCAGCACCATGCCGCTGAAACTCAGCGCCAACAATGTGGTAGATGAACACCACTCCACTGAGAACCGCCAACATCCAGCAGTTGCTCCAAAAACGATGCCCTAAGAGGTAGAACGACGCAGGGCGCGCCGCCATCGTTCGATCCGGGAGACCCGGACCTAGGGTTTCCCCCGGAGCAGCACAAGTGAGAGACCGCAGACTGCGACGACGATGCCTTCAAGAAGGTAGCGGCGCGACACATCGCCATCGTCCGCCAACCGAAGTCGGAGCACGGTTTTCACCGGCAGCCGCGCATCCCCAACTCGCCGAGTGTAGTGCCAAGACGGGCAAAGATGACGCCTTCGACAAGGTAATGACGTCGACCGACGCCGCCATCATCCACCAAGACCGAGGTCGAGGCTCAGTTTTCACCGGCCGCCATGACACCCCAGACTAGATCACCATTGCCGGAGACCTGTGTGAGATCCCATGATCCCCACACAGGACTACCAGCCTGGCCGACCACCTCCGACGGAGAAGATGGACACCACCGCCATGCCCAGAGCAGTTACTCTAGATTCCTCCGTCGCAAGAATAGCCAAAGATTTCCTCCGCGAATCGCCGTCGGGGACCTCGCAGAGCAAAGCCATGCCCCAGTCCCGTCTAGGCCCATCTGGGCCCAGATCGGGGCCCAGACCACCGCCGCCACCCGTTGCCGTCCACACTAGGGTCGCCGATGTCCTCCGGCCGCCGCCATGCCGTGACGCCCTGATGTCTACGGGTGCTTCTATTCTTGTAGACAGTGTTGGGCCTCCAAGAGCAGAGGTTTGTAGAACAGCAGCAAGTTTCCCTTAAGTGGATCACCCAAGGTTTATCGAACTCAGGGAGGAAGAGGTCAAAGATATCCCTCTCATGCAACCCTGCAACCACAAAGCAAGAAGTCTCTTGTGTCCCCAACACACCTAATAGGTGCACTAGTTCGGCGAAGAGATAGCGAAATACAAGTGGTATGAATGAATATGAGCAGTAGTAACGAGCGCCTGAAAAGTGCTTGCTGGCGTGCGATTGATGGTAGTAATATTGCGAGCAGTATAAATGCGAGTAAAACGAGTAAACAAGCAGACGATAGCGATATTTAGGAACAAGGCCTAGGGATCATACTTTCACTAGTGGACACTCTCAACATTGATCACATAACAGAATAAATAGATAGATGCTAGACTCTACACCCTCTTGTTGGATGATGAACACCACTAACTGTGTAGGATTACACGAACCCTCAATGTCGGAGTTAACAAGCTCCACAATATTCAATGTTCATATTTAAATAACCTTAGAGTGCATGACAGATCAACATAACCAAACCAAGTACTAACATAGCATGCACACGGTCACCTTCACACTACGAAAGGAGGAATAGATCACATCAATACTATCATAGCAATAGTTAACTTCATAATCTACAAGAGATCACAATCATAGCCTACGCCAAGTACTACACGATGCACACACTCGTCACCATTACACCGTGCAGGAGGAATAAACTACTTTAATAACATCACTAGAGTAGCACACGGATAAATTGTGATACAAAACACATTGCAATCATAAAGAGATATAAATAAGCACTTCACTATGCCATTCATAATAGCGAATAAGTATTCCGTGAAATATAGCCTAAGAGACCCACACGGTGCACACACTCGTCACCTTTACACACGTGGGACAAGGAGTCTCCGGAGATCACATAAGTAAAATCCACTTGACTAGCATAATGACATCTAGATTACAAGCATCATCATATGAATCTCAGTCATGTAAGGCAGCTCATGAGATTATTGTATTGAAGCACATAGGAGAGAGATTAACCACATAGCTACCGGTACAGCCCCGAGCCTCGATGGAGAACTACTCCCTCCTCATGGGAGACAACAGCGTTGATGAAGATGGCGGTGGTGTCGATGGAGAAGCCTTCCGGGGGCACATCCCCGTCCCGGCGGCGTGCCGGAACAGAGACTCCTGTCCCCCAGATCTTGGCTTCGCGATGGCGGTGGCTCTGGAAGGTTTTCTCTGGTTTCGTCGAACGTGGTAGGGTTTTCGCGACGGAGACCTTAAGTAGGCGGAAGGGCAGGTCAGGGGGCCACACGAGGTGGCCACACAATAGGCCGGCGCGGCCCAAGCCCAGGCCGCGTCGCCTTGTTGTGTCGTCGCCTCGTGGCCCCACTTCGTTTCCTCTTCGGTCTTCTGGAAGCTTCGTGGAAAAATAGGACCCTGGGCGTTGATTTCGTCCAATTCCGAGAATATTTCCTTACTAGGATTTCTGAAACCAAAAACAGCGAAAACGAGAACTGGCACTTCGGCATCTCGTCAATAGGTTAGTTCCGGAAAACGCATAATAATGACATAAAGTATGCATAAAACATGTAGATATCATCAATAATGTGGCATGGAACATAAGAAATTATCGATACGTCGGAGATGTATCAGCATCCCTAAGCTTAGTTCTCGCTCGTCCCGAGCAGGTAAACGATAACAAAGATAATTTACGGAGTGACATGCCATCATAACCTTGATCATACTATTGTAAGCATATGTAATGAATGCAGCGATCAAAACAATGGTAATGACATGAGTAAACAAGTGAATCATAAAGCAAAGACTTTTCATGAATAGTACTTTCAAGACAAGCATCAATAAGTCTTGCATAAGAGTTAACTCATAAAGCAATAAATCAAAGTAAAGGTATTGAAGCAACACAAAGGAAGATTGAGTTTCAGCGGTTGCTTTCAACTTATAACATGTATATCTCATGGATAATTGTCAACATAGAGTAATATAACAAATGCAATATGCAAGTATGTAGGAATCAATGCACAGTTCACGCAAGTGTTTGCTTCTTGAGGTGGAAAGAGATAGGTGAACTGACTCAACATAAAAGTAAAAGAAAGGCCCTTCGCGAGAGGAAGCATTGATTGCTATATTTGTGCTAGAGCTTTGGTTTTGAAAACATAAAGAGAGCATAAAAGTAAAATTTTGAGAGGTGTTTGTTGTTGTCAACGAATGGTAGTGGGCACTCTAACCCCCTTGCCGGACAAACCTTCAAAGAGCGGCTCCCATGAAGGACGTTATCTCTACCGAGCAAGGTAGATCATCCCTCTTCTCTTTTGTTTACACATGTATTTTAGTTTTATTTATGGATGACACTCCTCCCAACCTTTTGCTTACACAAGCCATGGCTAACCGAATCCTCGGGTGCCTTCCAACATTCACATACCATGAAGGAGTGTCTATTTGCAAAATTAAGTTGCTTACTGATGAATCAGAGCAAAACATGTGAAGAGAATTATTAATGAAGGTTGATTAATTGGGGGTTGGGAACCCCGCGCCGACTCTTTTTGCAAAATTATTGGATAAGCGGATGAAGCCACTAGTCCATTGGTGAAAGTTGCCCAACAAGAATGAAAGATAAACACCACATACTTCCTCATGAGCTATAAAACATTGACACAAATCAGAGGTGATAAATTTTGAATTATTTAAAGGTATCACTCAAGCAATTTACTTTGGAATGGCGGAGAAATACCATGTGGTAGGTAGGTATGGTGGACACAAATGGCATAGTGGTTGGCACAAGGATTTTGGATGCATGAGAAGTATTCCCTCTCGATACAAGGCTTAGGCTAGCAAGGTTATTTGAAACAAACACAAGGATGAACCGGTGCAGCAAAACTCACATAAAAGACATATTGTAAACATTATAAGACTCTACACCGTCTTCCTTGTTGTTCAAACTCTTTACTAGAAATCATCTAGACCTTAGAGAGACCAATTATGCAAACCAAATTTTAGCAAGCTCTATGTATTTCTTCATTAATAGGTGCAAAGTATATGATGCAAGAGCTTAAACATGAGCACAACAATTGCCAAGTATCAAATTATTCAAGATATTTTAGAATTACTACATGTAGCATTTCCCGATTCCAACCATATAACAATTTAACGAAGAAGATTCAACCTTCGCCATGAATACTATGAGTAAAGCCTAAGGACATATTTGTCCATATGCAACAGCGGAGCGTATCTCTCTCCCACACAATGAATACTAGGATCCATTTTATTCAAACAAAAACAAAAACAAAAACAAACCGACGCTCCAAGCAAAGCACATAAGATGTGATGTAATAAAAATATAGTTTCAGGGGAGGAACCTGATAATGTTGTCGATAAAGAAGGGGATGCCTTGGGCATCCCCAAGCTTAGACGCTTGAGTCTTATTAAAATATGCAGGGGTGAACCACGGGGGCATCCCCAAGCTTAGACTCTTCACTATTCTTGATCATAGTATATCATCCTCCTCTCTTGACCCTTGAAAACTTCCTCCACACCAAACTCGAAACAAACTCATTAGAGGGTTAGTGCATAATCAAAAATTTCACATGTTCAGAGGTGACACAGTCATTCTTAACACTTCCGGACATTGCACAAAGCTACCGGAAGTCAATGGAACAAAGAAATCCATCCAACACAGCAAAAGAGGCAATGCGAAATAAAAGGCAGAATCTGTCAAAACAGAACAGTCCGTAAAGACGAATTTTAAAATGGCACCATACTTGCTCAGATGAAAATGCCCAAATTGAATGAAAGTTGCGTACATATCTGAGGATCACTCACGTAAATTGGAAAAAATTTCTGAGTTACCTACAGAGAATTAGGCCCAGATTCGTGACAGACAGAAATCTGTTTCTGCGCAGTAATCCAAATCTAGTATCAACCCTACTATTAAAGACTTTACTTGGCACAACAATGCAATAAAATAAGATAAGGAGAGGTTGCTACAGTAGTAACAACTTCCAAGACTCAAATATAAAACAAAAGTACTGTAGAAAAATAAACACATGGGTTAACTCCCAAGAAATTCTTTCTTTATAGCCATTAAGATGGGCTCAGCAGTTTTAATGATGCACTCGCAAGAAATAAGAGTTGAAGCAAAAGAGAGCATCAAAAAGCAAATTCAAAACAAATTTAAGCCTAACATGCTTCCTATGAAAAGGAATCTTGTAAATAAACAAGTTCATGAAGAGCAAAGTAACAAGCATAGGAAGATAGAACAAGTGTAGCTTCAAAATTTTCAGCACATAGAGAGGTGTTTTAGTAACATGAAAATTTCTACAACCATATTTTTCTCTCTCATAATAACTTTCAGAGGCATCATGAACAAACTCAACAATATAACTATCACATGAAGCATTCTTATTCACATGCATAAAAGTATTATTACTCTCCACATAAGCATAATCAATTTTATTAGTTGTAGTGGGAGCAAATTCAACAAAGTAGCTATCATTATTATTCTCATCATCAAATATAGGAGGCATATTGTAATCATAATCAAATTTATCCTCCATAACAGGCGGTACTAAAAGACCAATATCATTATAATCATCATAAATAGGAGGCAAAGTATCATCAAAGTAAATTTTCTCCTCAATGCTTGGGGGACTAAAAATATCATGCTCATCAAAGCCAGCCTCCCCAAGCTTAGAATTTTCCATATTATTAGCAACAATGGTGTTCAAAGCGTTCATACTAATATGTTCCATAGGTTTTTTAATTTTCGCATCAAACCATCCATGTCTTAAATCAGGAAATAGAATAAGAAGCTCATTGTTGTCCATTATGCCTAACTAGTGTAAACAAGAAACAAAAAGATGCAATTGCAGGATCTAAAGGAAATAGCTTCGAGCACACACACAACGGCAACAGAAAAGTACTTTACCTGGGACCGGAGTATGAGAGCCTTTTACCTTTCCTCACCGGCAACGGCGCCAGAAAAGTGCTTCATTGCCGGGATCCGGTGTGTGAGTGCCGTTTACCTTTCCTCCCCGGCAACGGTGCCAGAAAAGTGCTTGATGTCTACGGGTGCTTCTATTCTTGTAGACAGTTGTTGGGCCTCCAAGAGTAGAGGTTTGTAGAACAGCGAGCAAGTTTCCCTTAAGTGGATCACCCAAGGTTTATCGAACTCAGGGAGGAAGAGGTCAAAGATATCCCTCTCATGCAACCCTGCAACCACAAAGCAAGAAGTCTCTTGTGTCCCCAACACACCTAATAGGTGCACTAGTTCGGCGAAGAGATAGCGAAATACAAGTGGTATGAATGAATATGAGCAGTAGTAACGGCGCCAGAAAAGTACTTGCTGGCGTGCAGTTGATGGTAGTAATATTGCGAGCGAGTATAAATGCGAGTAAAACGAGTAAACAAGCAGCGATAGCGATATTTAGGAACAAGGCCTAGGGATCATACTTTCACTAGTGGACACTCTCAACATTGATCACATAACCAGAATAAATAGATAGATGCTAGACTCTACACCCTCTTGTTGGATGATGAACACCACTAACTGTGTAGGATCACACGAACCCTCAATGTCGGAGTTAACAAGCTCCACAATATTCAATGTTCATATTTAAATAACCTTAGAGTGCATGACAGATCAACATAACCAAACCAAGTACTAACATAGCATGCACACGGTCACCTTCACACTACGAAAGGAGGAATAGATCACATCAATACTATCATAGCAATAGTTAACTTCATAATCTACAAGAGATCACAATCATAGCCTACGCCAAGTACTACACGATGCACACACTGTCACCATTACACCGTGCAGGAGGAATAAACTACTTTAATAACATCACTAGAGTAGCACACAGATAAATTGTGATACAAAACACATTGCAATCATAAAGAGATATAAATAAGCACTTCACTATGCCATTCATAATAGCGAATAAGTATTCTGTGAAATATAGCCTAAGAGACCCACACGGTGCACACACTGTCACCTTTACACACGTGGGACAAGGAGTCTCCGGAGATCAAATAAGTAAAATCCACTTGACTAGCATAATGACATCTAGATTACAAGCATCATCATATGAATCTCAGTCATGTAAGGCAGCTCATGAGATTATTGTATTGAAGCACATAGGAGAGAGATTAACCACATAGCTACCGGTACAGCCCCGAGCCTCGATGGAGAACTACTCCCTCCTCATGGGAGACAAGCAGCGTTGATGAAGATGGCGGTGGTGTCGATGGAGAAGCCTTCCGGGGGCACTTCCCCGTCCCGGCGGCGTGCCGGAACAGAGACTCCTGTCCCCCAGATCTTGGCTTCGCGATGGCGGTGGCTCTGGAAGGTTTTCTCTAGTTTCGTCGAACGTGGTAGGGTTTTCGCGACGGAGACCTTAAGTAGGCGGAAGGGCAGGTCAGGGGGCCACACGAGGTGGCCACACAATAGGCCGGCGCGGCCCAAGCCCAGCCGCGCCGCCTTGTTGTGTCGTCGCCTCGTGGCCCCACTTCGTTTCCTCTTCGGTCTTCTGGAAGCTTCGTGGAAAAATAGGACCCTGGGCGTTGATTTCGTCCAATTCCGAGAATATTTCCTTACTAGGATTTCTGAAACCAAAAACAGCAGAAAACGGAACCGGCACTTCGGCATCTCGTCAATAGGTTAGTTCCGGAAAACGCATAATAATGACATAAAGTATGCATAAAACATGTAGATATCATCAATAATGTGGCATGGAACATAAGAAATTATCGATACGTCGGAGACGTATCACGCCCCGTCGACCTGGCCGGTGCGGTCGCCACCGCCAGCACAAGACGCGCCCCTGCGCCGAGTCGCGGACGAGAACCTCCGCCGCCGCCACTGAGGCTTTGCCCGGCAGCGCCTCTGGCGGCGACGTGATGTCTACGGGTGCTTCTATTCTTGTAGACAGTGTTGGGCCTCCAAGAGCAGAGGTTTGTAGAACAGCAGCAAGTTTTCCTTAAGTGGATCACCCAAGGTTTATCGAACTCAGGGAGGAAGAGGTCAAAGATATCCCTCTCAAGCAACCCTGCAATCACGATACAAGAAGTCTCTTGTGTCCCCAACGCACCTAATACACTTGTCAGATGTATAGGTGCACTAGTTCGGCGAAGAGATAGTGAAATACAAGTAGTATGGATGAATATGAGTGGTAATAGCAATCTCAAATAAAGATGGCAGCGAGTAAACATGCAACAGAACAGTAAGTAAGCGGAGATTCGATGTTTGGAAACAAGGCCTAGGGTTCATACTTTCACTAGTGGACACTCTCAACATTGATCACATAATAAAACCACTCTACACTCTCTTGTTGGATGACAAACACCATTAATTGTGTAGGGCTACAAGAGCACCTCAATGCCGGAGTTAACAAGCTCCACAACATTCAATGTTCATATTTAAATAACCTTAGAGTGCATAATAGATCATTGCAATTATACCAAGTACTAACATAGCATGCACACTGTCACCGACAGACTATGAAAGGAGGAATAGATCACATCAATACTATCATAGTAATAGTTAACTCCATAATCTACAAGAGATTACAATCATAACCTATGCCAAGTACTACATGATGCACACACTGTCACCATTACATCATGAAGGAGGAATAGAGTACTTTAATAACATCACTAGAGTAACTAGATCACAAAGAGAGAGATGAACCACATAGCTACGGTAGAGCCCTCAGCCTCGGGGTAGAACTACTCCCTCCTCAGCATGGAGACAGCGATGGCGGTGAAGATGGTGGTGGAGATGCCTTCCGGGGGCACTTCCCCGTCCCAGCAGGGTGCCGGAACAGAGACTTCTGTCCCCCGAATTGGAGTTTCGCGATGGCGGCGGCTCTGGAAGGTTTTCTGGTGTTTCATCAATCCGTCTCGAAGATTTAGGTCAGGACGGCTTTAATAGGCGAAGAGGCGGAGTCGGAGGGGCCACGGGGCCTCCTCACACTAGGGGGGCGCGCCCCCCCGGGGCCGCACCGCCCACACGTGTGGGGCCCCCAGGGCTCCCCTCTGGTCCCCCTTTGACTTTCTGGAAGGTTCCGGGAAAAATAAGATGTTGGGCATTGATTTCGTCCGATTTCGAGAATATTTCCTTTGTAGGATTTCTGAAACCAAAAACAGCAGAAAACAAGAACTGGCCCTTCGGCATCTCGTCAATAGGTTAGTTCCAAAAAACGCATCAAAACGATATAAAGTGTGAACAAAACATGTAGGTATTGTCATAAAACTAGCATGGAACATAAGAAATTATAGATACGTTTGAGACGTATCAAGCATCCCCAAGCTTAGTTCCTACTCGCCCTCGAGTAGGTAAACGATAAAAAAGATAATTTCTGTAGTGACAAGCTACTTACATAATCTTGATCATACTATTGTAAAGCATATGAGATGAATGCAGCGATTCGAAGCAATGATGAAGACAATGAGTAAACAAATGAATCATATAGCAAAGAATTTTCATGAATAGTAATTTCAAGACAAGCATCAATAAGTCTTGCATAAGAGTTAACTCATAGAGCAATAGATTCAAAGTAGAAGGCATTGAAGCAACACAAAGGAAGATTAAGTTTCAGCAATTGCTTTCAACTTGTAACATGTATATCTCATGGATAATTGTCAACATAAAGCAATATAACAAGTGCAATAGGTAAACATGTAAGAATCAATGCACACAGTTTACAAAAGTGTTTGCTTCTAAGATAGAAAGAAGTAGGTAAACTGACTCAACAATAAAGTAGAAGAATGGCCCTTCGCAGAGGGAAGCATGGATTACTATTTTTGTGCTAGAGCTTTTTAAGTTTTGAAATCATATAGAGAGTATAAAAGTAAAATTATGAGAGGTGTTTGTTGTTGTCAACAAATGGTAGTGGGCACTCTAACTACCTCATCAACCAGACTCTCAAGAGCGGCTCCCATGAAGGACGTTATCTCTACCAGCAAGGTAGATCATCCCTCTTCTCTTTTGTTTACACATGTATTTTAGTTTCATTATTGATGGATGACACTCCTCCCAACCTTTTGCTTACACAAGCCATGGCTAACCGAATCCTCGGGTGCCTTCCAACATTCACATACCATGGAGGAGTGTCTATTTGCAAAATTAGGTTGCTTACTGATAGATCAGGGCAAATCATGTGAAGAGAATTATTAATGAAAGTTAATTAATTGGGGTTGGGAACCCCGTTGCC
This sequence comes from Lolium rigidum, assembly GCF_022539505.1. Taxonomy (NCBI): domain Eukaryota; kingdom Viridiplantae; phylum Streptophyta; class Magnoliopsida; order Poales; family Poaceae; genus Lolium; species Lolium rigidum. The sequence goes on from NC_061513.1 coordinate 127,031,985, forward strand.
AGCTCTTTTTGCAAAATTATTGGATAAACGGATGAGCCACTAGTCCATTGGTGAAAGTCTGTCAAGAGTAAATGACAAGATCGAAAGATAAAACACCACATACTTCCTCATGAGCTATAAAACATTGACACAAATAAGCAGTAATAAAGTTTTGAATTGTTTAAAGGTAGCACATGAAGTATTTGCTTGAAATGGCAGGAAATACCACATAGTAGGTAGATATGGTGGACACACATGGCATAGGTTTTGGCTCAAGGATTTGGATGCACGAGAAGAATTCCTCTCAATACAAGGCTAGGCTAGCAAGGTTGTTTGAAGCAAACTCAAGTATAAAACGGTGCGACAAGACTCACATATGAACATATTGTAAGCATTATAAGACTTTACATCGTCTCCTTGTTGTCCAAACACCTTAACCAGAAAATATCTAGACTTAGAGAGACCAATCATGCAAACCAAATTTTAACAAGCTCTATGTAGTTCTTCATTAATGGGTACAAAGTACATGATGCAAGAGCTTAAACATGATCTATATGAGCACAACAATTGCCAAGTATCAAATTATTCAAGGCATTATACCAATTACCACATGCAGCATTTTCTGTTTCCAACCATATAACAATGAACGAAGTAGTTCAACCTTCGCAATGAACATTAAGAATAAAGCTAAGAACACATGTGTTCATATGCAACGGCGGAGCGTGTCTCTCTCCCAAACAAGGAATGCTAGGATCCGATTTTATTCAAACAAAAACAAAAACAAAAACAAACAGACGCTCCAAGTAAAGCACATAAGATGTGACTGAATAAAAATATAGTTTCACTAGAGGTGACCCGATAAGTTGTCGATGAAGAAGGGGATGCCTTGGGCATCCCCAAGCTTAGACGCTTGAGTCTTCTTGAAATATGCGAGGATGGACCACGGGGCATCCCCAAGCTTAGGTTTTTCACTCTTCTTGATCATAGTATATCATCCTCCTCTCTTGACCCTTGAAAACTTCCTCCACACCAAACTCGAAACAAACTCATTAGAGGATTAGTGCATAATCAAAAATTCACATGTTCAGAGGTAACACAATCATTCTTAACTCTGGACATTGCCCAATGCTACTGGAAGTCAATGGAACAAAGAAATCCATCCAACACAGCAAAAAAGGCAATGCGAAATAAAAGGCAGAATCTGTCAAAACAGAACAGTCCGTAAAGACGAATTTTTTAGAGGCACTTGGACTTGCTCAGATGAAAATGCTCAAATTGAATGAAAGTTGCGTACATATCCGAGGATCACGCACGTAAATTGGCAGATTTTTCCGAGTTACCTACAGAGAACCCTGCCCAAATTCGTGACGAGACAAATCTGTTTACGCGCAATAATCCAAATCTAGTATCAACCCTACTATCAAAGACTTTACTTGGCACAACAATGCAATAAAATAAATATAAGGAGAGGTTGCTACAGTAGTAACAACTTCCAAGACACAACAAAACAGTAGCAAAATAAAGACATGGGTTATCTCCCAAGAAGTTCTTTCTTTATAGCCATTAAGATGGGCTCAGCAATTTTAATGATGCTCGTGCAAGAAATAAGAGTTGAAGCAAAAGAGAGCATCAAGAAGCAAATATGAAACAAATTTAAGCCTAACCCACTTCCTATGAAAAGGAATCTTGTACACAAATAAATTCATGAAGAACAAAGTGACAAGCATAAGAAGGCAATACAAGCGCAACTTCAAAATTCTCAACATAAAGAGGGGAAACTTAATATTATTAAGATGCATATAACCATGTTTCCCTCTCTCATAATAATTTTCAGTAGCATCATTGATGAAATCCACAATATATCCATCACTTAAGACATTCTTATCATGGTTCATATGCATAAAAGTATCATTATTTTTGGCATAAGAAAAACTCTTCTCATTAATAGTAATTGGAGCAGGATCATTATCAAGAATTTGAACATGGTAAACAAGTTGCATACTAAGGGAATGGTTTTTGGCAATCCAATCATAACTATGAAAAGTTTCATAAGGGTAGTTATAACCTATATCATAGCATTCTTTATAATAATCATCAAAGATTGGAGGCACAGTGTCATCATAAGAAATAGAATAGTTATCTTTCACAGTATGTTCATCTGTGACCATACCATCATTGTTACTAGAAGGAGATGTATCGAACATATAATGATCAGTAGCAAAAGAATTTTCAAACACCTCATCCCCAAGCTTAGAGCTTTCTGTATCATTATGGGAGGAAGCACAGATAGTACTAATACTATGGCAATTATTAAATTTATCATTTTCAAAATTAGTTTCCCAGAGATTTGCAATATCAAAAGTAGTGTGCTCTTTCAAATCATGATCACTAATGTAGGTAAAGGGCATAGGAAGATCATTGTATTCAGATTCATTATCATAATAATCATCAGGAGCAACATACTTACGGTTACCTATCGTTATCTCATACACGCGGGGATATGTTGTTACCTCTTTCTTTTTATTCCCCTTCTTCTTCTTCTTCTTCTTCTTCTTCTTCTTCTTCTTCGTTCCCTTTTTCTTCTTCTTCTTCTTCTCTTCCTTCTCCTCGTTCCCTTCTTTAGGAGGAAAAGGCTTGAAGGGAGGCTTCTCCACATAACCTGATTTATTTCCAGAAACAATAGAAGAAACTTGGGAGGATTCCTCCTTTTCATTAATAAGTTCAAAGCACACAGCGGTCCTATCATATTTTGGCAAAGTGTCATCTTCTAAAATATTTTGTATGTAAGTATTTGTATGGCAATTATCAATGCAATAAGAAAAACACCCATGCAGGACATCATCAATATCAAGATCACTCATATGTAACAAAGAGATTTTTCTTGATAACTCTTCACACCACAAAAATAAAGTAAATTCATCATGCTGATTAGGAGTAATTTCATCATCACAATACAAATTTGCAGCACTCATGGGGTTCGAATTATCATTGGAGGAGCATTGAAAATTAAAATGACCCGCTCTATGGCAAATTTCACAAATAAAAGGATAGAGGGCACAAACTTTTTTACCAAGATCATCTAGAGCCCTAGACCACTTTCTAGTTTTTTCATTCATATGGTGGATACAATATTCATCTTTGATTTGATTAATTCCACAGGGTCTATGCATTCCACAAAAATTAACATGCTTATAAGAAATAGCATTCTCAGAAGTTTGAGCATGTTTATTGCAATCATTAACAACAATTTCATTTTCCATGCAAGTGTCTTTGAAAGGTTCATGATACTTATCAAAATTCTTCCTAGGCAATTCAAAATGAGAGGCAAAAGCTTTATAAAGATTTGCAACAACTTGAGAGTCAAGACCATAAGTAGCACTCATATTTCGAATTGTATCAGTATCCATAAAAGTTTCAATGCATTCATAATCATAATTTATACCTGACTCTTTACCTTTGTCGTTCTCCCAATTTTCAGCGTTCTCCTGAATCCGATTAAGAAGGTTCCATTTAAACTCTTCTTTATTGCGCGTGAATGATCCAGAACAAGCAGTATCCAGCAAGGTTTTATCTTGAAAAGAAAATCTTGCATAGAAATTATCAATGATGATATTACCAGGAAGCTCATGATTGGGGCATTTGAGCATTAAAGACTTCAATCTCTCCCATGCTTGAGCAATACTCTCTCCATCATGAGGCCAGAAATTATATATGCGGTTTCGGTCTTCGTGAATTTCACTTGGAGGATAGAATTTAGAGTAAAATAGAGGCACAATATCCTTCCAATCAAGAGAATGCCCATCCTTCAGCGAGTTTGTACCAATGCGCCGCTTTACCAGACAACGACATAGAGAATAATTTCTTCTTCACTTCATCCATAGAGATACCTGCACACTTGAATAACCCACATAATTCATGCAAAAACAGTAAATGATCTCCAGGATGGACAGTTCCATCCCCTTCATAGCGGTTATCCATAACACGTTCAATAATTTTCATAGGTATTTTATATGGAATACTTTCAGTAGGTGGATTTAAAATATCACAAGCATCATTAGAGTTATCGCATATGGGAGATAAAGTATTATTAGAGCAAATTTTCTCCCCTAAAGATGGGAAGCTAAAAAGATCATGAAAACTAGCTTCCCCAAGCTTAGACTTCTCCATAGCATTAGTAGTAATTGTGTTCATACTAATAACATTGCTACTAGCATGCAAATAAGGTTCCATAGGTTTTTTAATTTTCGCATCAAACAATTCTAACTCAGGAAAAAGATTAAAAAGCTCACCAAATTTTTTGTTGTTTTCCATTATGCCTAACTAGTGAAAATAAAACAAGAAACAAAAAGATGCAATTGCAGGATCTAAAGGAAATAGCTTCGAGCACTCACACACCGGCAACAGTGCTAGGAAATAGCTTAGTAGTCGGAGGATGTGAATACCTTTTACCTTACTTCCCCGGCAACGGCGCCAGAAAAGTGCTTGATGTCTACGGGTGCTTCTATTCTTGTAGACAGTGTTGGGCCTCCAAGAGCAGAGGTTTGTAGAACAGCAGCAAGTTTCCCTTAAGTGGATCACCCAAGGTTTATCGAACTCAGGGAGGAAGAGGTCAAATATATCCCTCTCAAGCAATCCTGCAATCATGATACAAGAAGTCTCTTATGTCCCCAACACACCTAATACACTTGTCAGATGTATAGGTGCACTAGTTCGGCGAAGAGATAGTGAAATACAAGTAGTATGGATGAATATGAGTGGTAATAGCAATCTGAAATAAAGATGGCAGCGAGTAAACATGCAACAGAACAGTAAGTAAGCGGAGATTCGATGTTTGGAAACAAGGCCTAGGGTTCATACTTTCACTAGTGGACACTCTCAACATTGACCATATAATAAAACCACTCTACACTCTCTTGTTGGATGACAAACACCATTAATTGTGTAGGGCTACAAGAGCACCTCAATGCCGGAGTTAACAAGCTCCACAACATTCAATGTTCATATTTAAATAACCTTAGAGTGCATAATAGATCATTGCAATTATACCAAGTACTAACATAGCATGCACACCGTCACCGACAGACTATGAAAGGAGGAATAGATCACATCAATACTATCATAGTAATAGTTAACTCCATAATCTACAAGAGATTACAATCATAACCTACGCCAAGTACTACATGATGCACACACTGTCACCATTACATCATGAAGGAGGAATAGAGTACTTTAAGAACATCACCAGAGTAACTAGATCACAAAGAGAGAGGTGAACTACATAGCTACGGTAGAGCCCTCAGCCTCGGGGGAGAACTACTCCCTCCTCATCATGGAGACAGCGATGGCGGTGAAGATGGCGGTGGAGATGCCTTCCGGGGCACTTCCCCGTCCCGGCAGGGTGCCGGAACAGAGACTTCTGTCCCCCGAATTGGAGTTTCGCGATGGCGGCGGCTCTGGAAGGTTTTCTGGTGTTTCGTCAATCCGTCTCGAAGATTTAGGTCAGGACGGCTTTAATAGGCGAAGAGGCGGAGTCGGAGGGGCCACGGGGCCTCCTCACACTAGGGGGGCCCCCCTGGGCCGCGCCGCCCACACGTGTGGGGCCCCCAGGGCTCCCCTCTGGTCCCCCTTTGACTTTCTGGAAGGTTCCGGGAAAAATAAGATGTTGGGCATTGATTTCGTCCGATTCCGAGAATATTTCCTTTGTAGGATTTCTGAAACCAAAAACAGCAGAAAACAGCAACTGGCCCTTCGGCATCTCGTCAATAGGTTAGTTCCAAAAAACGCATCAAAACGATATAAAGTGTGAACAAAACATGTAGGTATTGTCATAAAACTAGCATGGAACATAAGAAATTATAGATACGTTTGAGACGTATCACGGCGGCAGGAAGAGAAGGCGCACGGGGGAGGCGAGAGGAAGGGCTACCGGAGCGCCCGGGCACGGCGCGGCGCCGCCGCGTCGGGGCGAGGGTTAGGAGGGGTGAGGGTCAGGAGGGTCCTGACATGCTATCATTGATCCGCCATAAGTGTGGCCTTCAAAAAACTCAAACAGAACTCGATTTACAATAATAATAAAAAAGTGGAATACATATTTTGTGTTAAAGTACGATTTCTTCACAAGCACACATAGATCCGAACAGTAAACCTGTAATTTTCACCACGAAATGTGTTAATTTGAGGAGTACACACAAAAAAAAGTTGTGGATCTATAATAAAAAAAAGTTTTTTTTAGCAGACAGATAGAGTTAGTTATTAATGAAACTAGAAGGATACCCCGCGCTACAGCGGGAATTTTCTAAGAAATTATATTATCTAAATGAAATGGTATAATACGTATAAAATATAAATTGTTTATAGAAGTATGCAAGATTCAATTGGTCAAAATAGTTGAGATGATAAATTTAATTTACATAACTTTTTTGTACATTTGATGGCTTCAAATTAGCAGTTGAATAAAAAAGTGGTGAGAGGGATAGTTTGCATGCAAGGATACATCAATAATAAATATTAGTGGGGATGATATGGACATTTGATTGACTAATGAAATAGATGATGTGGATGGCTTACATGTAGTAGATAGACTAACATTAATTGCAGATAGTGGAGTTTTGCTTTATAAGAAGTACTATAGATTAAGTGAGATTGTTTTTCAGATTTTTCTGAAACTTCAAAATAGAATTTTCATTTTTTTTGTAAGTTGCAGGCTCTCAGAAACGCAGGAGCCAAACGACCGCATCTACGACCTTTGAGTAAACAAAGCGAGATGTGCGCATATTCATTCAGGAAGATCCTTCCTGGTTTGCAATGACTTGAACACGCTTCAGCAAATATGACAGGATGCAGAAACCCCTAGCTGGTAAAACACGAAGCATTCCCCTATTCGGCTCGGAAAATGTCACTACTGGACAGTTTCATAAATAATACAACTCTGGTTGTCTGTGCCAATGCACAGCAGCATCCTCAACATCGCACCTGACTGAAAATAAAGCTAGTATATTCTCTTATGGCAGTTCGTTGTATGCCAACTGGGTAAACAGAAAAAGGAATAATGCTAGCTAATGTTAAATTGAATAGAATCACCGGAGCAGTTTACAGCTAGTATAGATTTACACCATACGACTACAAACAAAAAGGAGATGTTTAGTGGAACTGACTAAACCGAAAGATGTGATATCTTTGTATGGTCTGGAGAGAGGGGGTCATAGTATCAGGTTATCCACTTGGAGGTAACCTGAGCACTTTGCCTAGGTTTCATCGGAACACGGGACATGTTCCTCTTTTTCATGTTCGAGGAGACGGTAGGGCTGAAATAAACTTGGCTTTTCTGTGAAATTGCTGCGGCTTGCAAATGCGGTTTTCTTAGAGGAATGAATGTATGCGACCTTGAGGGGGGCCCTTTTGAAGATTCGACACTTTTAGGTGAATCCCATTTGCTATGATTCGCAAAACTCTGTGATCTACCAACTGGCTGGGGCCTCTTTTCCTTTGGACTTGGAATGTTTCTGCTTTCCATAGTTTCCGCGGAGTACATTGTCTCTTCCCCACTGCTAAAACCATCCCTCCTATCTCCTTGTTCTGATATCGCCGGTGGTGAGGAACTTGACTGCGCCTCACTCCAGCAATTTTCCTGGTAAGCAACATTGTGCTGGGCGTCGCAGTTGACCCGCGCATTGGCTAGCCGTGATTCATGTGAAACTGAGCCATTTGGTTTCATCTTACTCTCATCAGGCATCATTTGCTTTAGAGGAGGTGGTAAGCAAATAGATCTTGGATGTCCTGGAGGAAAGCTGATACCCACAAGTGAACCTGGTTGGTCATTCTTAGGTCTGGACATCTGCGAAGTTGGATCTCGTCGGTCTTGAAAAGAGCGTGAAGAGCCATTTTCACCATATGAAATCTTGGCAGATGCTGAACTGCATGATCCATGCAGCTGTGTTGGCCTTGATGGCATCTGCGATGATGACAATACACCATCCTCTTGCTCAGTGGTCTTGGTATAACGAAGATGACCCATAGAAGAAGGTTCGCTTCGTTGTCCAGCAGATATTAATCGTGCAGGAGGCATCATTGGCTTGCTGACATCTTCCAAGCTACCAGTCCAGTGCTGTTTTAACCATTCACATACTGCAGGGATGGGGATCCCAAACTGCATAGGCATGTCCTTCTTTGATGCAAGGAGTGCAGATGATGATGCAGAAGCGTACCCTGTAGGTGTCGAAGGCGCAAGCTTCATCGGATCACAGACCATAAAAGCTAGATTCCCATGCATATCAAAACCAGCAGATCCAGGTCGCCATGAGACTCCATCTGTTGAGAACTTTATAAGGTTGTCCGTTGCTATAACAACCTTCCCCTCACCCACCGCCAAATCTGTTCTGTTTGTGTGGCCCAGGAGCAAAACTGTACTGCCAAGGTCCAAGCTGGGGTTCAAGCAGGTCTTCAGGAAATGAGGCTGTTGCCCATGCGAATCTGAGCCATCATCCACGATATCAAGCCCGACTATCGTAAGGTCCAGAATTGGACTAGTAATAAAGAACCTGAAATGAAAAAAAAAATGTAAAACTGGTAGCAATGACAATAAGCAAAGGCATGTAAAATAAAGGCTCATTAGAGTACATAAGCCACCAAAGTAAAGCTTATTCCATCTCTACTAGCAAAGAGAGTATGCACAGAGCACTACATTTTTCTCCACAAGAACTAGTCCATTAATATCACCTTTCATTTCTTATCAATTATCATACAGCTAAATTACAAATTTGTTGGGCTCTTAGCGAATCTTTTCTCTATATAAAATCAAGATTGAATTTCATATCTAGCCTGCCCAACTTGCTCGGGAAAAAGGCTTTGATGTTGTTGTTGTAAGATCCAGATTGAGCCCATCTTGAGAAAAATACATTAAAAACAACACGCCCTACGCCCATCAATCAAGTGAATAAATGGAACCACGGACCACTTTCAGCAGATATTACCTCACATTGATTCTTATCTATAGTAGACTAGTGTCCAAAATTCAATACTAGAATTTATGCATACCTGTACAGAGAGGTGAGTGATCCTATGCGGCTACACCAACTTTTCTGCTAGCTAGTACATAACCAACTTTAATCTTGCATACCTCAATAAATGGCAAGAAGCCACTACTACATCAGGTGAACATTCTTATTTGGTATATAAGTTGTTAGATATTCACTTTCACCAAAGTAATATTAATAGGATATTATAATCTTGTAGTACACCTGGTTGCATTTTATCCACAATAAAGAACAGCTAGAAATCATGCCCCGCTTCACATACGGCTGCCACAATAAGTGAATGCATTAATAACATCAAGATTGTCGAGGTCCATGATCAGAAGCTCAAATGATTCCCTGGACCATAAGGAAGTCAACCCCACAAAAGTCTTAATCTTTCGCTTTTCACTCAAATGCAGAAACTGGGAAACTAATATGGAGCTGACCCACAAATCTGGCAAAAGCTTGAGCCATTTCTAACAGCATTGCTGCTGGGGATTGCTACAGAAACCTAACAGGTTCCCATGAATTGAAAGACGGGAAGTAGATCTTCTTCCACCACGGTACCACAGGAACAATCCGAGCACGAGCGCAGCGCGAAGAAATTGCCAAAGTCTTATGCAATTAAAGTGTTTCCATTGAGCGCTGGGCAAGAATCAATCGATTCCTGGGCAAACTCGGCACAAAAATGCAACCGCATTGCACAGCCAAAATCAACCGCAAGCAGAGACTGTTCCGGGGATTTTGTTACCTCTGAGGCACGAGGCGGGCCAGGAGGCGGCCCTGGCTGAGGCGGACCTCGGCGGCGCCCGCGGCGGCGGCGGATGGGACGGTGCCGTGCGTGGTGAGCAGGAGGCCGCGGTGGATGAGGATCCCGTCCCCGCGTTTCCCTCCTGCCCCTTCTCCGCTACGGGGGAAGGACACGGCCGCGACGGCGGGGCCCTTGGCGGCGAGCAGCGTGGACTTGATCCGCTCCAGCTTGGCCCCGCCGCCGGAGCAGAAGCACCACCCCGAGCCGTCGCCCAGGACGCCCATCCGACGCCGCCGCCGCTCTCGCTCCCTCCTCCGACAGCGGCTACCGGCGCACGGGGGCAGGGCGGTCGGCGCTGCCCTCGACCTCGAGCCACCGGTGGCTGGCTGGCTGGCTGGCTCCTATCGTGCTGAGAGGAAGGGGAGGAGTAGTAGTACAGAACGTGACACAGTGTAGTCGTGTTCCTTCCTGGGATACCTAAACGGTAATGGGGCCTTTGCATTATCGCAAAATTCTGCGATATCCCCACTCGATTCCAAAGTCCCCATGAATCATCAAGTTATCCAAGGTGGGGCGGCCGATGAGTACTTTTGGATTTATTTATTGTGTTTTGCCCACATGAGATTGTATCATACGCAAAATTGCTTCTTCATTGGAAATTAGTGTTTTCCCTTCCAATACTTGTGTTGTTCATGTGCATAATGCGCCACTAGTCGAAACCAAACACACTACTCACATCTACACCCCTGTGAGCGAGGTTACCCCGTGTCCACGTGCCTCCTACTTTGGTTCGGCTTTTACCGAGCCTCCTTCCCTCATATTGCTCAAAGTATAGGCTATATCTCACCTACGCTAGCAGGGGGTGATTATACTCATATGTGTCCCATATCACCAAGGTTGGACATGGTGAGGTAGCAATTGCAGCAAAAACGGAGAGTGTGTCGTGACGAGGTGCAATAGGCGGTAGCGGTGGGAGGCACGGCGGTGAGTTCCTCCCACACCTCAGAGTTAGAGGATACGCAACCCGGTCGTTAGAATAGAACCAATTGATGCCTCCTGCACTATTTTATCTAGACATCCAAGATGAATTAGAACCAACTGAATTCCTAAATACCGACGTGACAATTATGTTTGTTGATAAAACACTAGTCTTGATGGGAGTTATTAAAGATTTTTCCATTTCTATTGGTCCATATACATATCCCATTGACTTTGTAGTAGTTGATATGCCCACTAACTCATATTGCCTGATTATTCTTGGAAGAACTTTCTTAAATACCGCAGGGGCAAGTATTGATTGCAAGAAGGGGACATTTTCTCTCAACTTGGGGGAAGATGAAATCCAATTCCATTTCTCAAAATTTCAACGCAAACCCACTTATGAAGAGTTTGAAGAAGAAGAATGAAACACTATCACTAGTCTTACCGCTCTATTTTATGAAATACATGATGATGATCTAGAGAGAAGCTTGGCTGAAAATAATAATATTCCCGAACCCGAAGACATTGGTAAGATGGAGATTGATTAGTATGTTGACTCCTCTCCTATAATCTTTGATGAATGAAGTTTATGAAGTTCTAGAAAGAAAGAGAGATGAGGAACTTCCACCCCCTGAACTCAAACTTCTTCCTAAAAAATTAAAGTACATGTTTTTAGATGATACTAACAAATACCATGTTATTGTAAGTGTTGATCTTACAAAAAAGGAAGAATAAAACTTGATGATTATAATAAACATGCACCGTAAAGCTTTTGGGTATTCTATGGATGACTTGAAGGGGATTAGTTCCTTGATGGCCACTGATACGTCCATTTTGCATCACTATTTTATATCATAATTTACTGTTATTCATTGATATATTTCATATTTAGAGATGATACTTATGTTATTTCACCTATTTTGCATGTTTCATGATTATTGGAGAATCACTCACCGGAGTCGGGATTACTGCTGGAAAAAGCACCGTCGGGATACGGTATTTCGAAGATCAACAACTGACGGAAAATATACCGAAGCTCTTATTATTCCAGAAGACGGACACAGCCAAAAGGGGAGGCTGAGGAGGGCCGCCATGGGCCCCCCCCATAGGCCGGCGCGGGGTCCACCCTGGCCACGCCGCCTTGTGGGAAGGGGGCCCACGACCCCCCTCGGCCGTCTCTCCTTCGCGTACTTCATCTCCCGAGAACCCTAAGGTGTGAAGAGGCATCGAGAATAGACAGAGCCGCCTCTGCGGGGCGGAGAAACACCAGAGAGAAAAGAGCTCTCCGGCAGGCTGAAATCTGTCGGGGAAATTCCCTCCCGGAGGGGGAAATCGTCGCCATCGTCACCGCCATTGAGCTGGACTTCATTGGGATCATCAGCACCATCATCTCCACCGCCGACACCATCATCTCCACCGCTGTAACATCTAGGGTTGAATCTTGATTATTTCATAGGGGAAACTCTCCCGGTATTGATTACTCCTTGTTATTGATGCTATTGAGTGAAACCATTGAACCAAGGTTTATGTTCAGATTGTTATTCATCATCATATCACCTCCGATCATGTTCCATATGATGTCTCGTGAGTAGTTCGTTTAGTTCTTTAGGACATGGGTGAAGTCTAAATGTTAGTAGTGAACTATGTTGAGTAATATTTAATGGTTTGATATTTAAGTTGTGGTGTTATTCTTCTAGTGGTGTCATGTGAACGTCGACTACATGATACTTTACCTTTATGGGCCTAGGGGAATGCATCTTGTATTCGTTTTCTAATTGTGGGGTTGCTGGAGTGACGACAACTCGAACCCCGTTGGTATATCGATGCATGAGGGATAGTAGGATCTCGAGTTTAAAGGTCTGTGGTTAGATTTATCTTAATTACTTTCTTGTATTTGCGGATGCTTGCAAGGGGTTTAATCACAAGTATGTATTAGTCCTAGGAAGGGCGGTGCATTAGCATAGGTTCACCCACACAACACTTATCAAAACAATGAAGATTAATCAACTATATGAAGCGAAAGCACTAGACTAAATCCCGTGTGTCCTCAAGAACGTTTGGTCATCATAAGTAAACAAATCGGCTTGTCCTTTGTGCTAAAAAGGATTGGGCCACTCGCTGCAATTATAATTCTCGCATTTTACTTACTTGTACTTTATTTATCTGCTATATCAAAACCCCATAAAAACTTGTCTGTGAGCATTTACAGTGAATCCTTCGTCGAAACTGCTTGTCAACACCTTCTGCTCCTCGTTGGGTTCGACACTCTTATTTATCGAAAGTACTATGATACACCCCCTATACTTGTGGGTCATCAAGACTATTTTCACGGCGCCGTTGCCGGGGAGTGAAGCGCTATTGGTAAGTGAAATTGGTAAGGGAAACTTTTATTGTACGTGTTGTTTTTATTTCTGCCTGCTGCTATAATTCATTATGGAGAGATCTTCTCTTGAATTCCTATTTGGAAAGTCTACTACTACTGCAACGGTAGTGGACGAGGCGCCAGGTGAGAAAGAGGTTCCATATAAAATACCTATGAAAATTATTGAACGTGTTGTGGATAACCGCTATGAAGGGGATGGAACTGTTCATCCTGGAGATCATTTATTGTTTCTACATGAATTATGCGGGTTATTCAAGTGTGCAGGTATTTCTATGGATGAAGTTAGGAAGAAACTATTCTCTATATCGATGTCTGGTAAAGCGGCGCATTGGTATAAATTGCTGAAGAATGGGAACTCTCTTGATTGGAAGGATATTGTGCCTCTATTTTATTCTAAATTCTATCCTCCAAGTGAAATTCACAAAGACCAGAACCGCATATATAAATTCTGGCCTCATGATGGAGAGAGTATTGCCCAAGCATGGGGGAGATTGAAGTCTTTAATGCTCAAATGCCCCATTCATGAGCTTCCTGGTAATATAATCATTGATAATTTCTATGCAAGACTTTCTTTTCAAGATAAAATCTTGCTTGGATACTTCTTGTTGCGGATCATTCACGCGCAACAAAGAAGAGTTTAAATGGGACCTTCTTGATCGGATCCAAGAGAATGCTCGAAGGATGGGAGAACGACAAAGGTAGAGAGTCAGGTATAAATTATGATTATGAATGCATTGAAACTTTTATGGATACTGATAAATTTCGTAATATGAGTGCTACTTATGGTCTTGACTCTCAAGTTGTTGCAAATTTTTATAAAGCCTTTGCCTCTCATTTTGAATTACCTAGGACGAATTTTGATAAGTATCATGAACCTTATAAAGATAAAACTGATTCACCTATAGGTAAATGTGTTGAAATTAAAACTGTTGATCATATTCTTCCTGAAGCTTATATTGAAAAAACTCCTTTCCCTGCTAAAATGAAGGAGTATTCTGTTATAACTAGTGTGGTTAATAAAAGTGCAAAGAAACCTATAGAACCTGAGGAGCAAATAAATGTTGAACCTGTTGTTGCAATAGTTAATGATCTTGTAACTGAAAATGTAGAAGATGGTCACATCATTTTACTCGTGAAGATGCTTCTAATATTGTTTCACATCCTAGTAAGTCTAGGAAAGGTAGTGTTCCTATGCTCTCTGTTAGAATTGGTGATCATTGTTATTATGGTTTATGCGATATTGGTGCAAGTATTAGTGCCATTCCTTATGAGCTTTACAAGGAAATCATGCATGAAATTGGGTCTTGTGAACTTGAAGATATTGATGTGGTTATTCGGCTAGCTAATAGAGAAACTATCTCCCCTATTGGTATTGTTCGAGATGTGGAAGTTCTATGTGGTAAGATTAAATATCCTGCTGACTTTTTGGTACTTGGTTCTGCTGCTAGTAAGACTTGTCCTATTATTTTTGGTAGACCTTTTCTAAATACTTGTGGAGCTATAATAGATTGCAAGAAGGAGAAAATTGTGACTAAATTTGCTGGTGAATCTTATGAGTTTAATTTCTCTAAATTTGCCAAAGTTCCTTATAAAGCTGAATTGCCTAATAGTGATTTTAGAGTTGAACAGCTTGCATCTATTGCTCTTGCTCCTAGTAATCCTTTGCAGCAACATTTGGAGGATCATGAGAGTGAAGTCTTTAGGGAAGAAAGGAATGAGCTTGATGAAATTTTCCTTCGTCAACCTATTCTTAAACATGACTTACCGGTTGAAGATCTAGGTACAACACCACCACCAAAGGAAGATCCTGTTTTTGATTTGAAACCATTGCACGATAATCTTAAGTATGCTTATATTGATGATAAGAAAATATATCCTGTTATTATTAGTGCTAAGCTTTCAGATTTTGAGGAAGAAAGGTTATTGGAAATATTGAAGAAACACCGAGGAGCTATTGGCTACACTCTTGATGACTTGAAGGGGATTTCTCCCGCTATTTGCCAACATGCCATCAACATGGAAGATGATGCAAAGCCTGTTGTTGAACATCAGCGTCGTCTAATTCCTAAGATGAAGGATGTGGTAAGAAATGAGGTATTAAAACTTCTTGAAGCTGGTATTATATATCCTATTGCTGATAGTAGATGGGTTAGTCTTGTGCATTGTGTTCCTAAGAAAGGAGGAATAACTGTTGTACCCAATGATAATGATGAGCTCATTCCTCAAAGAGTAGTTGTAGGGTATAGAATGTGCATTGATTATCGAAAAGTTAATAAAGTTACTAAGAAGGATCATTACCCTTTACCTTTTATTGACCAAATGCTAGAAAGGTTATCTAAAAATACTCATTTTTGCTTTCTTGATGGTTATTCTGGGTTTTCACAAATTGCTGTTATTCTGACTAAGGATCAAGAGAAAACCACTTTCACCTGTCCCTATGGAACTTATGCTTATAGGCGTATGCCTTTTGGTTTATGTAATGCTCCCGCTACTTTTCAAAGATGCATGTCTGCTATTTTTCATGGTTTTTGTGAAAAGATTGTAGAGGTATTCATGGATGATTTTTCTGTCTATGGGAATTCTTTTGATAATTGTTTGCGAAACCTTGATAAAGTTATGCAGAGATGTGAAGAAACTAACCTTGTTCTTAATTGGGAGAAATTCCACTTTATGGTTAATGAAGGAATTGTATTGGGACATAAAATTTCTGAGAGAGGTATTGAAGTTGATAGAGCTAAAGTTGAAGCAATTGAGAAGATGCCCTATCCTAGGGATGTTAAAGGTATTCGTAGTGTTCTTGGTCATGCTGGTTTTTATCGGAGATTTATTAAAGATTTCTCTAAAATTTCAAAGCCGCTTACTAATCTTCTTCAAAAAGATGTACCTTTTATTTTTGATGATGATTGTAAGGAAGCTTTTGAAACTCTAAAGAAAGCCTTAACAACTGCTCCTGTAGTTGAACCTCCTGATTGGAATTTACCTTTTGAAATTATGTGTGATGCTAGTGATTTTTTCTGTAGGTGATGTTCTTGGACAGCGAGTAGATAAAAAATTGAATGTTATTCATTATGCTAGTAAAACTCTTGATGCTGCTCAAAGAAATTATGCTACAACTGAAAAAGAATTATTAGCTGTAGTTTTTGCTTGTGATAAGTTTAGACCTTATATTGTTGATTCAAAAGTTACAATTCATACTGATCATGCTGCAATTAGGTACCTTATGGAAAAGAAAGATGCTAAGCCAAGGCTTATTAGATGGGTGCTTCTTTTACAAGAATTTGATTTACATATTGTAGATAGGAAAGGTGCCGATAATCATGTTACTGATAATTTGTCTAGATTAGAAAATATTGCTTATGATCCTGTTCCTGTTAATGATAGTTTTCCAAATGAACAATTGGCTGTAATAAAGGTGAGCTCGCGAGAAAGTCCATGGTATGCTGATTATGTTAACTTTATTGTCTCCAAGTACTTGCCACCAACCTTTTCAGCCCAGCAAAGGAGGAAATTCTTTTATGACTTGAGGCATTATTTTTGGGATGACCCACACTTATATAAAGAAGGAGTGGATGGTATTATGCGAAGATGTGTCCCCGAATATGAACAAAAGGAGATATTGAGTAAGTGTCATGGTAGTGTTTATGGAGGACATCACGCCGGAGATAGGACCGCACAAAAAGTTCTACAGTCAGGTTTTTATTGGCCAACTCTCTTTAAAGATGCAAGGAAGTTTATTTTATCCTGTGATGAATGTCAAAGAGTTGGTAATATCTCTAGACGCAATGAAATGCCTATGAATTATACTCTTGTTATTGAACCATTTGATTGTTGGGGATTTGACTTCATGGGTCCTTTCCCTTCTTCAGAAGGTAACACTCATATACTTGTTGATGTTGATTATGTTACTAAATGGGTGGAAGCCATACCCACAAAAAGTGATGATGGTGATACCTCTTTAAAAATGCTTTTAGATGTTATTTTTCCTAGGTTTGGAGTACTTAGATATCTTATGACTGATGGAGGTTCTCATTTTATTCATGGTGGTTTTAGAAAAAATCTTGCTAAATATGGTATTAATCATAGGATTTCTTCCGCTTATCATCCTCAAACTAGTGGGCAAGTAGAATTATCAAATAGAGAAATTAAATCTATCTTGGAAAAGACCGTTCATAAATCTAGAAAAAATTGGGCTAGTGTTGCCGTGGGAGGCAATTCTCTGTGGTGTAACTTTTCTTCAGATCCCCGGCAACGGCGCCAGAAAACTGTCTTGATGGCGTGTAATACACACGTCCGTTGGGAACCCCAAGAGGAAGGTGTGATGTGTACAGCGACAAGTTTTACCTCAGTAAGAAACCAAGGTTATCGAACCAGTAGGAGTCAAGGAACACGTGAAGGTTGTTGGTGGCGGAGTGTAGTGCGGTGCAACACCGAGGATTCCGGCGCCAACGTGGAACCTGCACAACACAATCAAAATACTTTTCCCCAACGTAACGGTGAGGTTGTCAATCTCACCGAGCTTCGCTGTAAACAAAGGATTAGATGTATAGTGTGGAAGATGATGTTTGTTTGCGAAGAACGGTAAAGAACAATTGCGGTAGATTGTATTTCAGATGTAAAGAATGAACCGGGGTCCACGAGTTCACTAGTGGTGTCTCTCCCATAAGATAAATAGCATGTTGGGTGAACAAATTACGGTTGGGCAATTGGCAAATAAAGAAGGCATAACAATGCACATACATATATCATGATGAGTACTATGAGATTTAATCGGGGCATTACGACAAAGTACATAGACCGCTATCCAGCATGCATCTATGCCTAAAAAGTCCACCTTCGGGTTATCATCCGAACCCCTTCCAGTATTAAGTTGCAAACAATAGACAATTGCATTAAGTATGGTGCGTAATGTAATCAACACAAATATCCTTAGACAAAGCATTGATGTTTGATCCCTAGTGGCAACAGCACATCCACAACCTTAGAACTTTTTGTCATTGTCCCAGATTCAATGGAGGCATGAACCCACTATCGAGCATAAATACTCCCTCTTGGAGTCACATGTATCAACTTGGCCAGAGCCTCTACTAGCAACGGAGAGCATGCAAGAACATAAACAACATATATGATAGATTGATAATCAACTTGACATAGTTTTCAATATTCATCGGATCCCAACAAACACAACATGTAGCATTACAAATAGATGATCTTGATCATGATAGGCAGCTCACAAGATCTAACATGATAGCACAATGAGGAGAAGACAACCATCTAGCTACTGCTATGGACCCATAGTCCAGGGGTGAACTAAGCTTGGGGATGCTGATACGTCTCCGACGTATCGATAATTTCTTATGTTCCATGCTACATTATTGATGATATCTACATGTTTTATACACATTATATGTCGTATTTATGCATTTTCCGGCACTAACATATTAACAAGATGCCGAAGAGCCGGTTGTTGTTTCTCGCTGTTTTTGGTTTCAGAAATCCTAGTAACGAAATATTCTCGGAATTGGACGAAATCAACGCCCAGGGTCCTATTTTGCCACGAAGCTTCCAGAAGACCGAAGGAGAGTCGAAGTGGGGCCACGAGGTGGCCAGACACCAGGGCGGCGTGGCCCAGGCCCTGGCCGCGCCGGCCTGTCGTCTGGGCCCCTCGTGCCGCCTCTTTACCTGCCCTTCCGCCTACAAATAGCCTCCGTCGCGAAACCCCCGATGCGAGAGCCACGATACGGAAAACCTTGCGAGGCACCGCCGCCGCCAATCCCATCTCGGGGGATTCGGGAGATCGCCTCCGGCACCTGTCGGAGAGGGGATTCATCTCCGGGAGGACTCTTCACCGCCATGGTCGCCTCCGGAGTGATGAGTGAGTAGTTCACCCCTGGACTATGGGTCCATAGCGGTAGCTAGATGGTTGACTTCTCCTCATTGTGCTTCATTGTTGGATCTTGTGAGCTGCCTAACATGATCAAGATCATCTATCCGTAATTCTATATGTTGTGTTTGTCGGGATCCGATGGATAGAGAATACTATGTTATGTTAATTATCAAGTTATTACCTATGTGTTGTTTATGATCTTGCATGCTCTCCGTTATTAGTAGAGGCTCGGCCAAGTTTTTACTCTTAACTCCAAGAGGGAGTATTTATGCTCGATAGTGGGTTCATGCCTCCATTAAATGCGGGACGGTGACGAGAAAGTTCTAAGGTTGTGGATGTGCTTGTTGCCACTAGGGATAAAACATTGATGCTATGTCCGAGGATGTAGTTATTGATTACATTACGCACCATACTTAATGCAATTGTACGTTGTTTTGCAACTTAATACTTGGAAGGGGTTCGGATGATAACTTCGAAGGTGGACTTTTTAGGCATAGATGCATGCTTGGATGGCGGTCTATGTACTTTGTCGTAATGCCCAATTAAATCTCACTATATTTATCATATCATGTATGTGCATTGTTATGCCCTCTCTATTTGTCAATTGCCCGACTGTAATTTGTTCACCCAACATGCTTTTATCTTATGGGAGAGACACCTCTAGTGAGCTGTGGACCCCGGTCCTATTCTTTACATCGCATACAATCTCTGCAATACCTGTTCTTTACTTGTTCTCTGCAAACAATCATCTTCCACACAATACGGTTAATCCTTTGTTACAGACAAGCCGATGAGATTGACAACCTCAACTTGTTTCGTTGGGGCAAAGTACTTTGGTTGTGTTGTGCAGGTTCCACGTTGGCGCCGGAATCCCTGGTGTTGCGCCGCATTACATTCCGCCACCATCAACCTTCAACGTGCTTCTTGGCTCCTCCTGGTTCGATAAACCTTGGTTTCTTTATGAGGGAAAACTTACTGCTGTGTGCATCACACCTTCCTCTTGGGGTTCCCAACGGACGTGTCAATTATACGCACATCAAGACTGTTTTCTGGCGCCGTTGCTGGGGAGATCAAGACACGCTGCAAGGGGAGTCTCCACTTCCCAATCTCTTTACTTTGTTTTTGTCTTGCTTTATTTTATTTACTACTTTGTTTGCTGCATTATATCAAAACACAAAAAAATTAGTTGCTAGCTTTACTTTATTTATTGTCTTGCACTCTATATCAAAAACACAAAAAAAAAATTAGTTGCTTGCATTTACTTTATCTAGTTTGTTTTATTTACTACTGCTAAAATGGCCACCCCTGAAAATACTAA
>NC_061513.1:127052391-127321229 GCF_022539505.1 Lolium rigidum
ATTAAGAGGAAGATTGACGAGAACCCTAGGGTGTGGCATGAGACATTGTCAGAAGCTTTGTGGGCCTATCGCATGTCATGCCATGGAGCTATAAAGACTTCACCATACCAGCTTGTCTATGGGCAGGAAGCCGTATTACCTTGGGAAATTACGGCTGGACCGAGACGTGTCACGTTTCAGAATGACCTGACAGCTGAAGAATATGCAGCCCCGATGAGTGACACTATTGAGGATGCAACGGAACTTAGACTTTGGTCGTTGGAGAAGATTAAAGAGAACAAAGCCAGGGTAGCTCGTGCATACAATAAGAAGGTGAGACCAAAGGAGTTTCAAGTTGGTGATCTAGTATGGGAAGCTGTGTTGCCACTAGGAACCAAGGATAAAGCATATGGCAAATGGTCTCCTAATTGGCACGGTCCTTACAAAGTCGTCCAGGTTTTGAAGGGTAATGCATACATGCTGGAGCAGCTGGACGGCGCTAAGTTCCCAGCAGCTGTCAATGGTCAACATCTCAAGAAATATTTCCCAAGCATGTGGGATGACGAACAGTGAAATGTGGGGGCCGATTCATGAAATCGGCCAGTAAAAAAAAATTATACAAATCACAGCCAATGCGCAGACATCGACTTGAGAAATAAATATACTAGTACAGCCGATGCGCGGACATCGACTTCAGAATAATAAAAAAGCCGATGCATTGCCATCGACTCTAGAGGAACAAGCTCAATTGAGCAGGTTAACAGATCGGTTTCAGGCCAGAGATCATGACATCTGAGATGAATCTCCCAGTGGATTTGCTGAGGAGTTGAATTTGCGCGTTTGAGGTGGACATGGAATGGATCTGTTTGACCGTGTGAATAGGCAACTGTTTGGCCTCAAGTCGTGTTTATAGTGCAGGCCGATGCCCTGCCATCGGCTCTTTGTGCAGCGACTTCGTTTGACAATCGGCAAAATTGACAAGAAAGCAAAATTAATTGGGGAATATTTTCTTCATTAATAATAGGATTTCTTACAAAGAAAGAGCCGATTGCTCAAGGGAGGAAGAACAAAAGAAAGGTCTATTGACCAATCTGCTACTACTACTACTAGGCCTGTACTAGTAGATCCTAGTCTACGGGCCGTCGCTGCCCTCGTCGTCGTCATCGGAGCTCTCGTCGGCGCTGCTGCCGGCGGGCTCCTCGTCGCTGCTCCAGTGGCCCACATTGGGGGCCTCCTCATCTTCATCATCGTCGTCGTCGTCGTCGTCGTCGGACCCGGCGCGGAAGCGCTTCGCCGGCGGGTAATCCTCGAGGGAGTCGTCGTCGTCGTCTTCCTCCTCCTCTTCCTCAGAGGAGGTGTAATCGTCCCAGGAGAGTGAGTCCTCCTCGCTCTCCGATTCCAGTTCCCCATCAGCGAGGAACTGGAGGTCTTCATCTCCGCTGGTCAAGGACTTGTCGTCCTCGGACCAGACAGAGGAGGCGTGGTCCTCCTGGTCCCACTCCTCTGGGGCGCGCTCGTCGTGCGCTGCCATCAGAGCCGCCATCGGATCCCACTCTGGTGTGGGTTCGCGGGAGGAGGAGGAGGAGGAGGAGAAGGACTGGGAGGAGAGATCCGACGAGGCGGAGGAGGAAGAGGAGGAAGGCATTGCTCTGAGATTGGGGTTTCTTGGTGCCGATGGCCAGAACAGAGCAAGGGGATGAAGTGGTGAACTGTTTGGAGCGGTTAAATAAAAGTGGATATAGTGGAGATTCAATGCCACAGCAGTTTCCGAGGAAGTGGTGCCCAAAGAAAAAAAATTGCCAGGTCACGCGGAGAAGTTGAGAAGGCAAGGCATCATGATGAAGGGTACTGCGACGGTTCTGCTCTGCCACGACATGACCCGACGAAGAAAAAGCAGAGTGATTTTGGAATTATCATTTCCAAAACCAGGGGGCATGTGTTATCACCAGAATTTGACCGGATCAGAGGTGGGCCGCGATTAAGATGGGCTTGAAGAATATACACGGAAGATATACATGAATCGGCCTTGTATACAAAGTTTGGGCTAGTTTGCCCGTGTATACGTAAATATAGTAGGATACGTGTCGGTTAGATAGAATTTGGCTCGTGCATGGTTGGGATTATTCCCACGTTAGAAAGTCTACGGACTATAAATATGTATCTAGGGTTATTGAGAAAGACAACAATCACATTCATCACAAACCAATCTAGGCGCATCGCCAACCCCTTGTTTCGAGGGTTTCTTCCGGGTAAGCATCATGCTGCCTAGATCGCATCTTGCGATCTAGGCGATATACGTTTATTCGTTGTTCATGCGTTGCTCGTGCTTGAAGCTTTGTTGATGGCGAGCAACGTAGTTATCATAGATGTGTTAGGGTTAGCATTGTTTCATCGTGTCACATGCTTTTGTCCATGCAACCCTTAGACGTCTAGCCGCCCTTACACCTATCTTAGGTGTAAGGGCGGCACCTCGCTTGACCATTGTTTAGTAGATCCGATCCGTTATGATTGCTCCTTGTTCTTCAAGGATTAGTTTAATATCTGCATAGTTAGGCCTTGCAAACGGGTTGAAGGATCCAGTAGCACGTAGGGTGTAGTTTGCTAGCCCTAGATAAGATGTTCCGGGGATCAACTTCATGTTGGTTTTTAGGCCTTGCCTAGGGTTGGTTTATTATCACCGTGCGTGGCTGCCAGGCTCAATCACGCGTAGGATGTTCCGATTATGTGGTGAAAACCCTAAATCGTCGTAGGTCGTTTTAGCTTCATATTGATCAAGCAGGACCACCATGTGATCGTAGACCTCATACGAATCATGGGTGGATCGGCTCCTTAAGCCGATTCATAGGACAACCTGAGAGCCGATCGAGGCTCGTATTTAATGTTTACGTGTATGCCATGCAGGAAACTAAGCGAAGCAAATCCATCACCTTCCTGACCAGGTATAGGTCAAGTGGCACGCCCTTGCACCAGCATCGGACGTGCGTGCCGAGACTTTGCGGGCCGTCGCTCGAGGGACCAGGGCCAGCCGCAGTTCTGGGAGCCTCCCGGCTCTACTGTGTTGCCCGTCGTTGCTCGCCGGTGGGTTTCTGACCGCAACAGATATAAATGAAAATAATCATATTCACTTAACACATTTGTTCCACCAGACACATTCACTATCACCGTGAACCGTATCTCCCAGCCTCTAATCTTTCTTGTATGCATTTTACTTATTTGCATTTTCAGTATACAAAAATCCTATATTCACATTTCCTCTTTTTCCATTTCAATCCTTGCAGTCAATTCACCTAAGACTTGTGATACCTTAGGTACGATAGAAACACCGCAGATAAACACCCTAGCAGTCTCCTCGTTGGGATACGATATAAAAACCGGAAAATAATACTTCCACGAAAACACACCATCGCTTCTTCGGGTCTGGAGGTATATTTTTTAGACTTATTTTTTCTCGTCAATTATTTCGTAGTTCTTGCCTGGAATCGCATTTGCCACATGATTCATGCATTATTTGTAGATGAGTTCATCGTTAACCCGAAGCGCGCATTTTTTGATGGCTCATTGTGCTCGGACGACTCGGACATTGAAGTCTTCCTCTTCGACGAGACGACGATGTCAAGCAATTGATAGTTCTCCTCACAGTGAAGGAACTCAAGGATATGAATAAAAATAAGAAGGAAAGGGTCAGACATCTTTGCATCCCCAGGAAGTGCTCATGCACGATCATTTCGCCAAGGTACCTATCTACCCGCCTCATTTTTTTCGTCGGCAATATCAAATGTGTAGAGAGATGTTTGTGAAGATTGTTGAACTTTGCGAAGCCAATTGAATTTTTTTTACTTGCTGGAGGGATGCAGCCGGGCTGATTTGTTTTAACCCGGTTTAGAAGATCTCAGCAGCTACGCATGAATGATCACATATGGCATTTCGCTGGACTACACCGATGAATATCTTCGAATTAGAGAAGGTACTACTCTGTCTCGTGTGTGTGTACTTGCCAAGGTGGAGATTCGTGTGTTTGGTTCGGCGTATCTTTGGGCTTCCAATGAACAAGACACACATAGATTGATTACGATCAACGATCAAAGAGTATGGATGTGCATGCTAGTGAGCATAGATTGTATGTATTAGAATATAAGAGTAGCATGGCGGCATGGTACGAACAATACAACAAAAAGAGGCTGTGATCTTGTAAGTATTCGTGAGGTTGTGACATCAGGGGACTTGTGGATTGACATTGTTTCTTTGGGCTCCCGGGTTTTCATGTATCATATTTTCACTAGGCTTGCAATCAATAGGCATACCTACACAATGAGCTACTATCATGCCAATGAAATTCATCTTTCGTGGTCTACATTTGTGGAGATCATCCCAAATCCAGCAACTAGGGACAAGAAGCATGCCGAAAGAACATCGGAAGAGCTTTTCAGTGTTTTGTAAGCTAGGTTTGCTATTGTTCGAGATCCATGTCGCTTTTGGGACAAGAAAACATTCAACAATACCGTGATTGCAGTTGTGATTCTTCACAACAAGATCATCTAGGACGATAGGAACTTGGACTTAGAGTGTTTCTATGACAATGTTGGTAGCCGTATCAAACTAGTAAAAAAAACCCGACCTGATCTAAGTATTTTTTATACCTACATGCAGATTGAAAACACTGCCAAACATACCTAGCTTCAAGATTATCTTATTGAGCACCATTCCTATCTGTATGGGCAATAGTTTTCATTTGTAATTCATTTGATTTTCTGTTCATTCATTTTTTTCTATAAAGGGAATATATTAATATCAAGAGATACCAATTACACCCAGCCTCTGCAACAACGCACCACCCTAATGGCACTACGGATGCACACAACCAAAAAAAGGAAAATAAAACTAAGAAACAAAAGTCCCGCTACAGTATCTCGGGCCTAACAACAGCAATACATCCACCGCCATGACAACACCTGAATTACAGACTCTTCAAAAAACGACGCCTCCAAGAAGGGAACAGTGCTCAAACACCGTCATCGCACGATCAAAGATCTTGGATTTTCACCCTGAATATAGTCCCCACTCTCAAAACAATGCCTCCACCAAGGTCATTGTCAGACACAACCAGTTAAGGCCAGACCTTGGGTTTTCGCCCTGAAAGGTGGGACTCTGCACTTGAACTATGATTTGCTTCCTAGACAATTCATTCTTTGTTTAATTATTCGGATTGAACTGTTGATGTAATTAGATTACTATTGTATATTATGTGATGTTTAAAACATTCGTAATTCATATATATTGATGTCATATTTACATATATGTTAATCATACAGTTCTACTGAAATGCTCAAAATGCTGAAAGAACATCGACTAACGGTTTGATGCGGGGCTCCTTTTGACGGGATTTGTTTAGAAGGAGCCAACACGCAACCGTAAACCCCTTATACGCGTTTTAACGAGCAATATTTGTGGGATATAATAAAGATGTTCTAACACAACTAACATATGCAACAGTAACACACATACTATCGGTCACTCGAAAGCTTTCTCTAGGCCATATGTGTAAGATTTACTGTATTGTGCCACTCAGCCCAATGTAATTTTTTTATGCGTAATACTTCTTGAATTTGAGAAAAAAAAGTCACATACTATGGGCTAAAAAATATACCAAACTCTAACAATTTTCGTGCTTCTTAGATCCATATTATTGTAGACCAGAGTATACATTATTTCGTGTTGCAATTTTACACCCCTGTAGTATACGCCCTTATGTGCCTCAAATTTGTTTTTAGATATTCTTTAGACTTCTAAGAAATGTTTTCAAAATTTTCATAAAACGGCTATCCTGAGCCTGAGCTCACAAACGCCACACTGTTTGACGTGTGCAATGCAACTTTGTGGTTTCGTCTATGCTTCCAAAGTATGCAGATGTCTCGCCACCATCAATTTAAGGTGACACTCTTACCAAATTTTGTTTTCGAGAATAACTCTTAAAATATTTCTGACGTGTTTGGTGTACCTATCCAGGACATAAAAGTTAATGACAGTCAATTCTAACAAATTGTTTCTCCATTCCATTAAGATTGTAATTTCCATATTATTAGATTAATAAAATACATTTCATCAATTTATTTCTTTGCAAGTACTGTTAATTGTTGCGGCAATCCATTTAGCCACTGATGCTTAACAGAGCTCTATATATGAATTCACGAGTGGACGAGTGGTAACAATTCTCTTGAAAACTGTGGAATTTTTGCGAGATATAGGCGCTAGTATTATACTCCCTACCCAACACTTATTTATGGATCAGAGGGAGTAACTTTTTTCATTAAAGTATAGTCCTAGTGAAGGGCTAAAAGTAGAAAGACATTATAAATTTACTACTGCATCTCAGCTGAGCTTGAGATTAGCAGTGCTTCGTCACATCATCTCAAGAACTGCATAATATGCCACGAGCACCGGCAACGAAATCAGCGTTCCAAATATAACTCTGCATACATGAAAGTCCATCATTTCACGAGTTAGTCATTCCGTCAACTGTTGAACACATATAACTCCTGGATGGAACACATGATAATTATATGGTGACACGAGAGAGGTGAGATGAGATGCTTACGCTGTGCTGACTACATCGGCGTGGAGCCCATACTCCTTTGCCCAGACGAAGGAGGCGATTGCTTGCGGTAGGGCTGCCTGCATGTAGAGAACATACTATTAGAACATAGTCTTCTCCTGTGAATTGTCGTCTGGCAAATTTGATTGGTTTTTCTCTCTGTCTTTTCTAGAACAGTATTGGCACGAGTAACTTATCATGAATTTATAGCAAAAAAAAGCGTGGCAGTTCCTTCAAAGAAATGGTGGCAAAATTAGATTACGTCCTCATTCTCAATGTACCCTCTCTTGACATGTGTCCGTAGTGCATGCATGCTAGATGTTTAGAAACGACTATTACAATGCCTTGTACTCCAACATGTATGATTTATTAAATTAGAGAAATAAACTAATAAATAGGGCCAAGATAATAAGAACATGGTGCAAGCAAGAACTTAAGCATTACCGAACATGAGGAGCTCCTATTTGACGCATTATGTATTAGTTGCGGTGCCCCTAGAAGGGGTAATATACAGGGACATTTGGTGCGGAACACTAACATGGACATTTTTTTATATAAATCTCAAAATTTATTTGTACAATTTACAAAAAATTATATTAATAATAGCTAAACTTATATGTTACATTTATGATTGGACATATACATCGCTGGAGTAAAAATTGAAATGAAAGAAGAAAGTACAAATTTATGTATTTTATGGTGAAAACGGAAATATTGATACATTTCAATAGAATTTCATGTATTTTCTGGAAAATAAAAAGGGGAGAGAAAAAAGGTAAGAAAATATGTCTTTACGAAGAAAAAGGACAGACAATAAAAATGATAACTATAGAAGAAAAAAATAAAAATAAAAAGATAACTAAAGAAGCAGAAAATGAAAACAAAAATGAAAAAATCAGAAAAAGTAAAACAAAATTCCTTGTTGGATCAGTCCACTGCTTGGCATTAGGTGGCATCGGTTCCATAACGAAGCAATACGGCGCAAATAGTAATTCGGTTTTACTATGTAGATTTTCTTAAGTCTAAGTCACTTACAAAAAAGTACTTGAGTTGCATTTTTCTGTTAAAAAAGTGCAATTGCACTTTTCTGCCAGAAATGTGCAACTGGACTGAGTTGCACTTTTCTTTTAACTGCAGTTGCACTTTTCTGAGTTGACTGAGACAGTCTAAGTCAACTCAGACATAGACACACCCATAGTAATTGCCCCCCAAAGACGGACAAACTTTTGTTGTAGGAAAACTGGGGAAAATACGAGCTAATAATTAACTTATTGACTACCTCTTCGTCCCATAACTATGTCAGCAGAGGAATACTTTTAGTTGACATTGCAGGAGGATGCATTATACTGTTGGACGGGGAGAGTAGTTAGGTTTAGGTCTAAGCCAGGTGCTAAATCGATCCAACCAAGATTGTAGTGTGTTGATAGTGCGCAATATAAACGAAGTCCTCTTTATACCCGAAAAAGAAGAAGAAACATACATGACGAAGCTCAGATACTACCCAGTTCGTTTACTCTCTTTTTTACGCTGTTTGTTAGGTCACTCGTTGGAAGTTAGCGGATTAGCCTGTAAATTCGAAAAACATTCGCACTTACGCGCACTCCGCGTAAGAAAAAGCATGCAGCTGCAGTCCTAGATGAGCCATAGCAGGATGCAGGAACACTTGTGCTGACGAGACGGCGCATATCGACCTCTACCTGTATGATGGCGAAGTGTAGCACGTCGCCGCGTAGGCCGAGCGCGGCGGCTCCGGCGAGCGCCGCGAGCGGGCCGGCGACGAACCGCAGGGCCATCCCCAGCGCCGCCAGGCCGGCGCCGCACGCGACGATACTCTCCTGCTGACCCATGAACAGTCCCATGCTGAACATAGACATCCCGGTGCCGGTCCTGGACATGACCTGCAGCGATCCCGTCACGATGGCCGGCATGCCGATGCGCCACCTGCGCGCAACCAAACACTCATCGACTTTTCAAACTGATCGGTACGCGTTAGCACGTCTACGAATGGTACGGCGGTTGGACAGGTACCGAGGTACGAGGCGGCGGGTTTTTTTGTACGTACCTGTAGGCGACGCACGCCCACGCGACACCCAGGACACTGGCGTACACGTTGGGGTTCCTCGCCAGCTTCAGCCCTACGGTCCTCGCCATCGGCCACAGCCTGATCCTCCTGCTGCCACCGGTGGGCGGCGCCGCTTCCACGTCCATCTCGGCGCCGCCATCCTTCTCCAACGACATCGGCTCCACACGGCGCGTTCTTTCGTCGTCGCTGGTGGTGGATCCGCCGTCGTCGCCGTTGGCAGAACTGAAAGAGGGGACGCCTCCGACCACCCAGGCCCTGCGAAGCTCGAAGGCAAGCAGCAGGAGCGGGAACCAGACGATGGACTGCACGACCGCGATCTGCACGATGAGGTCCTGCGCCCACTTCCCATACATGGCGTTCAGCAACGGCACACCCACGACGAGCGTGTTGTTGAGCGACGCGAGGGAGAACCCTGTGATGGACCACGAGCAGGAGCGGGCCTTGGCCTTTGCGCAGCGCGCCCAGGCGACCGCGGCGAGCACGGCCAGGAGCTTGGCGACGGCGTCGGCGGCGATGACGCGGTAGTTCATGGCGAAGGGGTCGGTTCGGACGATGAAGTCGAACGTGAAGAAGGGCATGGAGAAGCACACCACCAGCGTGTTGATGGCGCCGCACTGCTCCGCCGTGAAGAACCGCCACCACCGCACCGAGCCGTACCCGAGGCCCAGCGCGAAGTAGAGCGGCGCCATCGCCTCCACCACCTTGTACAGATCGCCCAACGCTATCATCTTCACTTGATGGAGTACCTACTGTGCGAAGCTCTGGAATGGGTTTTTTGGTGTGCAGTGTGCTGCTATTGCTGAGGTTTTATATACTCCCAAAGACAGGAGTATAGAGCTAGAGAAGATGGAATTGGAAAGGACAAGCACAGGAGATCGATCGGTGGAATACTTGAATGGGAGGCGCATTGCCATGTCTGCTTGCCTCCATAGTCCAAACAGAGGCAGGCTTGGTCTATTCATGCGCTACGGAGATCATTGGTTTTTCTCAATCCTGCAATCAAAATGCAAAGTTTTTACCATTAAGCACCAACAGCTAGGGAAATATCCTGCAAGTAGCAATATATGATATCAAATTAGCATATTATAGAATTGCATTTCAAGAGATATATTGATATTAATTTACTCCTAAATGCTGCTACATTTTCCGATAAAGTTTGTCAATTTTAATAATAATAAGTTAAAACAACAATTTATTCACGGACGGAGGGTGTACTTTCTATCAATCTTTGCACTTGGAGGCCTAATATATTGTCTGAAAGAATGGAGAAAATTGCACAAAGCACCAAGCAGGTTTAATGGCACTGTTGAACAAAACCCAAAAATCAAACCCATATCGCAGTTTACTCAAGTTTTCTGTCTAATAAGTTGCAGCTAGCCCAAATAGAGAATTTAGAGACTTAAAAGTGCATATGACATGTGGCCTATACTTTTTATACTTTATACCATAATTGACTTCAATATGGATGTATCTAGAACTAAAATGTGTCTAGATACATTCATATTAGAGTCAATTAATATGAACCGGAGGGAGTAACAAATTTCAAAAACCGGGCATCAAGCAAGCATTTTATGGAGTTGTTGTCAAGATGATAATTATTGGTAGGTGTATCTGAATCTATTTTTATTATCTTGTTTACTTAGCTTAATTTTATTTTACTACTATACATTAATGCAAAAATCTTACAATTTGTTTAACCTTGCTACTAGTTATGCATATTGTCTTAATAAAGAAACAAACTTTTTTTTATTGTATCATCATTGTATGTTCTAAGATAGAACCTATCTAAGGGAATACGAAAAACTGGAACAAAAAGCAGGAATATTTCTCTTGGCGAAAATAAAGTTGAGCTATCTTCAAAATGAAATAGAGGAAATTTTAATTAAAAAACATGGATATGTATTTTCTATTTTCTCAATTTCAGCTTCGATATTTTAGGGCATGGCCAAGCGATAAGGGCATGGACTAGAAGTCACTTATCCTAGTTCCAATCTTGGTGCCGCCTGATCGATAAAATAGTTAGTTTGTAATGTATTCTAGGATTGTTTTTCATGACAAATCTAGTAACACAACCTTTAGCTACGAAATCTAAACAGGTTTTTGTTACCTTGTTATCAAAGAACAAAAGTTAAAAAAGCATAGTGCAATCATGGTGGTATGATAAAGACATAGAACACCACTCCCTGTGTTTCAAAACATAGTGCATATTATTTTGTCATAACTCCAACTTTGTGGGGTTTGACCAAATTTGTGGAAAAACTATAAACATCTAGAGTACAAAAAAATATGTATGTGAAAATTTATTGCATGATGAATCTAATTCTACTGATTTTGTATCACAAACGCTGATATTCTTTTGATAAACGTGGTCAATATTGACATGTAGGAAGTATTTATTATATGGTTGGTACCACTAATTTTTCTCCTCATGCATGATTTAGGCGTCGATTTCCCCCTCCGGGAGGGAATTTCCCCGGCGGATCTCAGCCTGCCGGAGAGTTCTTTTCTCTCTGGTGTTCTCCGCCCCGCAGAGGCGGTTGTGGCTCTTCGCGATGTACCCCTTATACTTGTGGGTCATCAAGACTATTTTCTGGCGCCGTTGCCGGGGTGACAGAAACCTGAGCCCCTGTTGGTATATCGATGCAGGAGGGATAGCAGGATCTCAGAGTTTAAGGCTGTGGTTAGATTTATCTTAATTACTTTCTTGTAGTTGCGGATGCTTGCAAGGGGTATAATCACAAGTATGTATTAGTCCTAGGAAGGGCGGTACATTAGCATAGGTTCACCCACACAACACTTATCAAAACAATGAAGATTAATTAGCCGTATGTAGCGAAAGCACTAGACTAAAATCCCGTGTGTCCTCGAGAACGTTTGGTCATTATAAGTAAACAAACCGGCTTGTCCTTTGTGCTAAAAAGGATTGGGCCACTCGCTGCAATTATTTCTCTCGCACTTTATTTACTCGTACTTTATTCATCTGTTACATCAAAACCCCCTGAATACTTGTCTGTGAGCATTTACAGTGAATCCTTCATCGAAACTGCTTGTCAACACCTTCTGCTCCTCGTTGGGATCGATATTCTTACTTATCGAAGATACTACGATACACCCCCTATACTTGTGGGTCATCAAGACTATTTTCTAGAAAATATTGCTTGATGGCGTGTAACACACACGTTCGTTGGGAACCCCAAGAGGAAGGTATGATGCGCACAGCAGCAAGTTTTCCCTCAGAAAGAAACCAAGGTTTATCGAACCAGGAGGAGCCAAGAAGCACGTTGAAGGTTGATGGCGGCGGGATGTAGTGCGGCGCAACACCAGGGATTCCGGCGCCAACGTGGAACCTGCACAACACAACCAAAGTACTTTGCCCCAACGAAACAGTGAGGTTGTCAATCTCACCGGCTTGCTGTAACAAAGGATTAGATGTATAGTGTGGATGATGATTGTTTGCAGAAAACAGTAGAACAAGTATTGCAGTAGATTGTATTTAATCTAAAAGAATGGACCGGGGTCCACAGTTCACTAGAGGTGTCTCTCCCATAAGATAAATAGCATGTTGGGTGAACAAATTACAGTCGGGCAATTGACAAATAGAGAGGGCATGACAATGCACATACATGATATGATAAGTATAGTGAGATTTAATTGGGCATTACGACAAAGTACATAGACCTCTATCCAACATGCATCTATGCCTAAAAAGTCCACCTTCAGGTTATCATCCGAACCCCTTCCAGTATTAAGTTGCAAACAACAGACAATTGCATTAAGTATGGTTCGTAATGTAATCAATAACTACATCCTCGGACATAGCATCAATGTTTTATCCCTAGTGGCAACAACACATCCACAACCTTAGAACTTTTTGTCACTGTCCCAGATTTAATGGAGGCATGAACCCACTATCGAGCATAAATACTCCCTCTTGGAGTTAAGAGCAAAAATTTGGCCAGAGCCTCTACTAATAACAGAGAGCATGCAAGATCATAAACAACACATAGGTAATAGATTGATAATGAACATAACATAATATTCTCTATCCATCGGATCCCGACAAACACAACATATAACATTACAGATAGATGATCTTGATCATGTTAGGCAGCTCACAAGATCCGACAATGAAGCACATAAGGAGAAGACAACCATCTAGCTACTGCTATGGACCCATAGTCCAGGGGTGAACTACTCACTCATCACTCCGGAGGCGACCATGGTGGTGAAGAGTCCTCCAGGAGATGATTCCCCTCTCCGGCGAGGGTGCCGGAGGCGATCTCCTGAATCCCCCGAGATGGGATTGGCGGCGGCGTCTCAGTAAGGTTTTCCGTATCGTGGCTCTCGGTACTGGGGGTTTCGCGACGGAGGCTTTAAGTAGGCGGAAGGGCAGGTCAAGGGGCCACACGAGGGTCCCACACGCCAGGGCCGCGCGACCAAGGCCCAGGCCGCGCCGCCCTGTTGTGGCGGCGCCTCGTGGCCCCACTTCGTCTCTCCTTCGGACTTCTGGAAGCTTCGTGCAAAAATAGGACCCTGGGCGTTGATTTCGTCCAATTCCGAGAATATTTCCTTTGTAGGATTTCTGAAACCAAAAACAGCAGAAAACATCAACTGGCTCTTCGGCATCTCGTTAATAGGTTAGTGCCGGAAAATGCATAAATATGACATATAGTATACATAAAACATGTTGATATCATCAATAATGTGGCATGGAACATAAGAAATTATCGATACGTCGGAGACGTATCAGCATCCCCAAGCTTAGTTCCTGCTCGTCCCGAGCAGGTAAACGATAACAAAGATAATTTGAGTGACATGCCATCATAACCTTGATCATACTATTGTAAGCATATGTAATGAATGCAGCGATCAAAACAATGGTAATGACATGAGTAAACAAATGAATCATAAAGCAAAGACTTTTCATGAATAGCACTTTCAAGACAAGCATCAATAAGTCTTGCATAAGAGTTAACTCATAAAGCAATAAATCAAAATAAAGGTATTGAAGCAACACAAAGGAAGATTAAGTTTCAGCGGTTGCTTTCAACTTATAACATGTATATCTCATGGATATTGTCAATGTAAAGTAATATAACAAGTGCAATATGCAAGTATGTAGGAATCAATGCACAGTTCACACAAGTGTTTGCTTCTTGAGGTGGAGAGAAATAGGTGAACTGACTCAACATAAAAGTAAAAGAAAGGCCCTTCGCAGAGGGAAGCATTGATTGCTATATTTGTGCTAGAGCTTTGGTTTTGAAGACAAGAAACAATTTTGTCAACGGTAGTAATAAAGCATATGTGTTATGTAAATTATATCTTACAAGTTGCAAGCCTCATGCATAGTGTACTAATAGTGCCCGCACCTTGTCCTAATTAACTTGGATTACCAGGATTATCATCGCAATACACATGTTTTAACCAAGTATCACAAAGGGGTACCTCTATGCCGCCTGTACAAAGGTCTAAGGAGAAAGCTCGCATTTGGATTTCTCGCTTTTGATTATTCTCAACTTAGACATCCATACCGGGACAACATAGACAACAGATAATGGACTCCTCTTTAATGCATAAGCATGTAGCAACAATTAATGTTCTCATATGAGATTGAGGATATATGTCCAAAACTGAAACTTCCACCATGGATCATGGCTTTAGTTAGCAGGCCCAATGTTATTCTCTAACATTATGCATGCTCTAACCATTAAATGAGTGGTAAATCTCCCTTACTTCAGACAAGACGGACATCCATAGCAACTCACATGATATTCAACAAAGAGTTGATGGCGTCCCCAGAAACATGGTTATCGCACAACAAACAACTTAATAAGAGATAAAGTGCATAAGTACATATTCAATACCACAATAGTTTTTAAGCTATTTGTCCCATGAGCTATATATTGCAAAGGTAAAGAATGAAAATTTTAAAGGTAGCACTCAAGCAATTTACTTTGGAATGGCGGAGAAATACCATGTAGTAGGTAGGTATGGTGGACACAAATGGCATAGTGATTGGCTCAAGGATTTTGGATGCATGAGAAGTATTCCCTCTCGATACAAGGTTTAGGCTAGCAAGGTTATTTGAAACAAACACAAGGATGAACCGGTGCAGCAAAACTCACATAAAAGACATATTGTAAACATTATAAGACTCTACACCGTCTTCCTTGTTGTTCAAAACTCAATACTAGAAATTATCTAGACTTTAGAGAGACCAATTATGCAAACCAAATTTTAGCAAGCTCTATGTATTTCTTCATTAATAGGTGCAAAGTATATGATGCAAGAGCTTAAACATAAGCACAACAATTGCCAAGTATCAAATTATTCAAGACATTTTAGAATTACTACATGTAGCATTTCCCGATTCCAACCATATAACAATTTAACGAAGAAGATTCAACCTTCACCATGAATACTATGAGTAAAGCCTAAGGAAATATTTGTCCATATGCAACAGCGGAGCGTGTCTCTCTCCCACACAATGAATGCTAGGATCCATTTTATTCAAACAAAAACAAAAAACAAAAACAAACCGACGCTCCAAGCAAAGCACATAAGATGTGATGGAATAAAAATATAGTTTCAGGGGAGGAACCTGATAATGTTGTCGATGAAGAAGGGGATGCCTTGGGCATCCCCAAGCTTAGACGCTTGAGTCTTCTTAAAATATGCAGGGGTGAACCACCGGGGCATCCCCAAGCTTAGAGCTTTCACTCTCCTTGATCATATTGTATCATTTCCCTCTCTTGATCCTTGAAAACTTCCTCCACACCAAACTCAAAACAACTCATTAGAGGGTTAGCGCACAATAAAAATTTACATGTTCAGAGGTGACATAATCATTATTAACACTTCTGGACATTGCACAAAGCTACTGGACATTAATGGAACAAAGAAATTCATCCAACATAGCAAAAGAGGCAATGCGAAATAAAAGGCAGAATCTGTCAAAACAGAACAGTTCGTAAAGACGAATTTTAAAGTGGCATCAGACTTAATCAGATGAAAATGCCCAAATTGAATGAAAGTTGCGTACATATCTGAGGATCACTCACGTAAATTGGCATAATTTTCTGAGTTACCTACAGAGAATTAGGCCCAGATTCGTGACAGCAAAGAAATCTGTTTCTGCGCAGTCATCCAAATCTAGTATGAACCTTACTATCAAAGACTTTACTTGGCACAACAATGCACAAAACTAAGATAAGGAGAGGTCGCTACAGTAGTAACAACTTCCAAGACTCAAATATAAAATAAAAGTACTGTAGTAAAAACATGGGTTGTCTCCCATAAGCGCTTTTCTTTAACGCCTTTCAGCTAGGCGCAGAAAGTGTATATCAAGTGTTATCAAAAGATGCAGCATCAACATTACCTTGGGCTTTACCCTTACCTTTTTTATTCTTTTTCTTACTCTTTGATTTAGGGAATATATGTCTACCCCCGGGTGTAGAGGTGAATTTTAGGGTGCCTTCTCCCATATCTATGACTGCTCCCAATAGTTTCAGCAGGGATCTTCCGAGTGTGATTTGTCCCGTTCCTGCACATTCAATAACAAGATAATCAATGGATATTGTTCTCCCAAGAACGGTTGTATGCACACCCGCAGCTATTCCTTTAGGAATTATAACAGAGTTATCAATAAGAGTTATTCCTTCTCCCCCTTCAACGAATCCCCAAAGTTTCAAAGATTCATGAATACTCTTAGGCATTAAGCAAAATTCAGACATAATATCACAATTGGCATGAAGAGTTTGGTCACCGATAACAATTTTAATAGTAGGATCCCATAATGAAGGTTCAGAGTTCACTAAAACTTGATCAAGACGGTTACGAACATATCTATAATTTTCATTCAAGCGAGATGCACTTGTCTCAAGAGTGTTTAATCTATTATAAATGCTAATAAGGGCTGAATCAAAGTTATTAGCTGAATCATGTGATGCAACCAACTTCTTTATGGCATTAAAAGCGTGATCCCCATTGCAATGAAGGAAATCTCCTCCCACTACAGCATCCAAGGCATATCTATAGCGAATCATAAGACCAAAATAAAAATTACTAAGGAGCAAACTTAGAGTCATTTGAGGTTCAGCTTTACGATAAGAATCAAAAATTCTAGACCAAGCATCTTTAAAACTCTCCTCATCCCCTTGTTTAAAAGTGAAGACCAATTCCTCAGGTGAAGAAGTAACATGTGCAGAACTAGACATGGTAACAAAAGTAAAATGCAAGTAAATTTTTTTTTGTGTTTTTGATATAGAGAGCAAGACAGTAAATAAAGTAAAGCTAGCAACTAAATTTTTTTTTTGTGTTTTTGATATAATGCATCAAACAAAGTAAATAAAATAAAGCAAGACAAAAACAAAGTAAAGAGATTGGATTGTGGAGACTCCACTTGCATCGTGTCTTGATCTCCCCGGCAACGGCGCCAGAAAATATTGCTTGATGACGTGTAACACACACGTTCGTTGGGAACCCCAAGAGGAAGGTATGATGCGCACAGCAGCAAGTTTTCCCTCAGAAAGAAACCAAGGTTTATCGAACCAGGAGGAGCCAAGAAGCACGTTGAAGGTTGATGGCGGCGGGATGTAGTGCGGCGCAACACCAGGGATTCCGGCGCCAACGTGGAACCTGCACAACACAACCAAAGTACTTTGCCCCAACGAAACAGTGAGGTTGTCAATCTCACCGGCTTGCTGTAACAAAGGATTAGATGTATAGTGTGGATGATGATTGTTTGCAGAAAACAGTAGAACAAGTATTGCAGTAGATTGTATTTAATGTAAAAGAATGGACCGGGGTCCACAGTTCACTAGAGGTGTCTCTCCCATAAGATAAATAGCATGTTGGGTGAACAAATTACAGTCGGGCAATTGACAAATAGAGAGGGCATGACAATGCACATACATGATATGATAAGTATAGTGAGATTTAATTGGGCATTACGAAAAAGTACATAGACCGCTATCCAGCATGCATCTATGCCTAAAAAGTCCACCTTCAGGTTATCATCCGAACCCCTTCCAAGTATTAAGTTGCAAACAACGGACAATTGCATTAAGTATGGTGCGTAATGTAATCAATAACTACATCCTCGGACATAGCATCAATGTTTTATCCCTAGTGGCAACAGCACATCCACAACCTTAGAACTTTCGTCACTGTCCCAGATTTAATGGAGGCATGAACCCACTATCGAGCATAAATACTCCCTCTTGGAGTTAAGAGCAAAAACTTGGCCAGAGCCTCTACTAATAACGGAGAGCATGCAAGATCATAAATAGCACATAGGTAATAGATTGATAATCAACATAACATAATATTCTCTATCCATCGGATCCCGACAAACACAACATATAGCATTACAGATAGATGATCTTGATCATGTTAGGCAGCTCACAAGATCCGACAATGAAGCACATAAGGAGAAGACAACCATCTAGCTACTGCTATGGACCCATAGTCCAGGGGTGAACTACTCACTCATCACTCCGGAGGCGACCATGGCGGTGAAGAGTCCTCCGGGAGATGATTCCCCTCTCCGGCAGGGTGCCGGAGGCGATCTCCTGAATCCCCCGAGATGGGATTGGCGGCGACGGCGTCTCAGTAAGGTTTTCCGTATCGTGGCTCTCGGTACTGGGGGTTTCGCGACGGAGGCTTTAAGTAGGCGGAAGGGCAGGTCAGGGAGCCACACGAGGGCCCCACACGCCAGGGCCGCGCGGCCAAGGCCCAGGCCGCGCCGCCCTGTTGTGGAGTATTTATTATATGGTTGGTACCACTAATTTTTCTCCTCATGCATGATTTAGTTCTTGATAGATGATTGTTGTCAATTCTCTCATGAAGTTTCCAATTGTGAATTTGTATATATGCAACTAATTTGTGTACGGTATGGTCTATCTCACGGTTAACAGTTTTTTGGATTGGCCTACATGGAGTACCATTATATCTCTTCCTCCCATTCTGTATATCTCACCGCCAGCATTGATCCATAGTTTTCTTGTTATTGCCACCGCCATCCCCTCCTTCTGCGATCCAATCAAGCCTTCTACTCTAGTCAACAACTTGCAACATTAACAATGATATTTTTTACCGGAACTGGTGCTTCGTGGCATATTTTTCGCCATTGATTGCATCTATGAATCGAATCCGTAGATGCTACATCTAAGCCATGAATCTAAGAGCATGAATCAACGGAGAAAGTGCACCAGTAGATAACGGTCCGGTAGAGTTTCTAGATTGGCACCGTAAAACCTCTAAAATGCTGTTAGTCTCCATCCTGGGCGCGATCACCATCTCCGCTGTCATCATCGGCACCGACTCGCATCACCGAAGAGGAAGTGCCAGGCGGGAAGAAGAGATCTTAATGAGAAATAATTGAGGGGTGAGCATACCAGAAATAAAACTGTTAAGAGGGTTGTCTGTTGGTATATATCTGGGAGCAGCGTACGTGGCAGCGCGTGTAAGTTGACGGCAAGATCCTTCCGGCGATATGCTTGTTCTCCTCGGTGGCCAGGCATGTAAATTGTAAGCTGACCTTTTTGTTTCTTTTTCAGTGGAGGCATCGTAAGCTAACTAAGCCTGTTTGTACATGTTCCCCTTGAAAGGCTTTATACCAGTGATGCGCGCTTTTCCTACTTGAGCCATCGACTAATGCCTGCAGGTCCGGCGGGCCGAGCCATTGTTTTTGCATCCCTGAGGGACCTGCCCATGCATGCATGCACAAAACCACCGGAGCTTTTCTACCGCTGCCTCTAAGCATCGCTTTCGGAGTGCTAGTTTTAGCTATGTATCATCGGACGGACGATCATGGAGTTAGAGGAGAAAGGAGCAGCTGATAAACTAAGCCATGTATGAAGCACTAGCTCGTAGTGGTGAGCGGTGACTCCTCCTAGACTCCTCGTCCTGCCACGGATGCAGCACCACACCATCGTGGATGCTCGCGACGTCGGAGGCAAAGGTAATTAAATTTCGAAACTAAAGTAGTAAGCGGAAGCACTTGCTTTTATTCCAAAGGCTAAAAGAAAGCATGCACTTGATGTCATGGTTGGGGAAGCTATTGATTAGCCGAGGAGGAGCTAACAAAGGTAGGATCTGTCACTGACTCTACGAGCTTATCATATTTCCTTCCCCCAACTCAAACTCATGAAGAGGAGAAATCGTTTCGTACCTCTTCATATGCTTAATTACAAAGGGGTATGAAGCAATCTAAGTCTTTGATATTTTTAAGTTTAGGGAGAGGGGGTTGTATTGGATCAAACGCTTTCATATATCTAAACACGTTTTAGTGTGTAGATACATGCGACAAACCTACAATACTTATTGTTGGATTATTAGGCAATTTTCGTGTGAGTTTATTTACCGAAAGCAAGATTACAGATGCACAAGCATACTTAACCACACACATCAGACTAAGCACATGCATCAGATCTGAACATGGAACAAGTAGCAGTGCAAGGTAGGAGAGAAAAAGCACGTACATCGCGACCGGGAAGGTCGCACCAGCAGCAGCACCACCACCACCATGGGAGTTGTTGATGT
This sequence comes from Lolium rigidum, assembly GCF_022539505.1. Classification (NCBI taxonomy): domain Eukaryota; kingdom Viridiplantae; phylum Streptophyta; class Magnoliopsida; order Poales; family Poaceae; genus Lolium; species Lolium rigidum. Next base: position 127,072,587 of record NC_061513.1, read on the forward strand.
CGCCCATGGTGTGGTCGAAATCGTCGATGAAGCAGTCGAACCGGCGAAGATGAACACGAACAGCAGCGAGCAGTCGCGCCGAGACGCTCCCCAAAAACCTTATCGCCCGTCTCCCGGTGCAGGATCTCAACGGACGGGGTTTCGGAGGCCTGCTCTCCCGGACGGCTGTGCACGCAGTCGCCGGGGATGGGGAAAACTAGAGAGTAGCACAGCAAAAGGAACTTCGCGAGAGAGAGATCTAAGGGCACTGTTCTCCAGATCTGACCGGTCTCCTTGTATATCCTGGGAGGAGAGGGACACGCGGCGAACATGCACATGCAAGTCGACACGTACCCAACTCAGTTGGTGCACCAAGCAAAAATTTAGGCTTCCTTGAGTGTGTCTCGAACTCGAACTCGAACTCGAGTCACGAAACGCAGTGCGTGCGTGATGTGACGTGCCGTGCCGAGCCGAGGCGGGGCGGGCGGAGGAGGAGGAGTGCGCGAGGGCTCCTTCTATTCTCACTCACTTGGAAGGACTAGAACAGCAGCCCTTATATACCACTCCAACTCTCTCCTAACTAGCAATGTGAGACTAAACTTTGTCCCCCAAGGCTGTCCCAAGCTGCCAATGTGATGGGCCTTGAGATTTCAGGAATTGTAGACTATATGGGCTGCCTTACTGGGCTGCAGCCCATCTACATTCAACAATCCCCCACCAGATCTCATATGCACATCAGATGACACATTAGTTCCATTCACTGTTTAATATACCTGCACTTCAGTGGAGACTGTTAAGTTGAACTTCCACCAAGACAAGGAGTTACGCTTGACTACAACTGAACAATGGACTATGCCTTGAATTGTCAGTCTTTGTGCAGCAAGTTTCACTCAATGTCGGCACGGTACTAGGCTACCTTAGCCTTCCCCTCGGGTGGAGCTTATAAGTCATACTCCTCGGCCCTTCATGAGCTTACTAGAGATTCACCCAAATCTCTCACACTATGACCAGTAGTGTCACTCATATAGGTGTGTTCTTCAAAGATCGCCCTGTAGGACAGCGTCTTCGCTCATCTAGAGCCGCTCAGAACACATTAAGACATTGTCAACCTGCCTTACAGTAGCTATGAGAGAATTGCATCTGCAGCGGAGTGGGAGTATTAAATTTTCTCTCAACTCAGTTGCTCCGGTTTGTTTTCCCAGGTCCTAGTTCACGGAATTACCTATCACATAGGTTGGGTTACCTCCTCGGTAACTCAAGTGGGTCTCAAACCCATCTCCCTCGATGCAAGGTCTATCATGCTTCTTGATAGTCCTTTTGTGAAAGGATCTGCCAGATTTTTAGCACTTTGGACATAATCCAATGCTATCACTCCGGAGTTCTTCAGTTTTCTGCCAGACTTCAGTCTCCTCTTGATATGTTTGGAACTTTTCATATTATCCTTAGAACTTTTCACTTTGATAATCACAGTTTATCACAGTTCATGAGGATGGCAAGTATTGGTTTTTCAACCATAGGCAAGTCCATCAAGATCCCACGAAGCCATTCCGCTTCGACAGTAGCTATATCTAATGCTGTGAGTTCTGCTTCCATAGTTGACCTCGTTAAGATGGTCTGCTTGCAAGACTTCCAGGAAACAGCGCCACCACCAAGAGTGAAAACATATCCACTTGTGGCCTTCATCTTAGCATCTGAAATCCAATTGGAATCACTATACCCTTCAAGTCCTCTTGGATACCCGGTATAATGAATTCCATAACTCATGATTCCCTTTAGATAGCGCATCACTCTCTCAAGAGCATGCCAATGATCATTTCCCGGGTTGGCCACAAACCGGCTAAGTTTGCATACAGCAAACGAGATATCAGGCCTCGTAGCGCAAGATAAATACATGAGTGAACCAATGATTTGAGAGTATCTTAATTGATCTCTAGTTGCCTTTTCATTCTTTCGAAGCAAGACACTAGAATCATAAGGTGTGAGAGAAGATTTGCAATCAGCATAGCCAAATCTGTTCAACACCTTCTCAACATAATGAGATTGCATAAGTGTAATCCCATTATTCTCATCTCTCAGTAACTTGATGTTCAATATAACATCAGCTTCTCCAAGATCTTTCATCTCGAAACACTGAGATAAGAAGGTTTTGACCTCCTCAATCACTTTGAGACTTGTCCCAAGAATTAGTATGTCATCCACATACAAGCATAGGACAACTCCCTCACCCCCACCATGGCAGTAGTACACACATTTGTCAGCTTCATTGACAACAAAGCCCACAGATGTCAAAATTCTTTGAAACTTCTCATGCCATTGTTTGGGTGCTTGTTTGAGACCATACAAAGATTTCTTTAATTTACACACCTTTCTTTCTTGACCTTGTAGTACGAAACCATCAGGCTATTCCATGTAAATTTCCTCGTCTAACTCTCCATTTAGGAAAGCCGTCTTAACGTCCATTTGATGAACGAGAAGACCGTGTGAGGCAGCCAATGACAGTAGTACTCGAATGGTGGTCAATCTCGCCACAGGTGAGTAGGTATCAAAGAAATCTTCGCCTTCCTTTTGGGTATAGCCTTTGGCTACAAGCCGAGCTTTGTACTTCTCAATAGTACCATCAGCTCGAAGCTTCTTCTTAAATACCCATTTGCATCCTACAGGTTTGCACCCATAAGGACGCTCAGTTAACTCCCACGTTCCATTAGCCAAGATGGAATCCATCTCGGTTTGAACTGCTTCCTTCCAGTAGTCTGCATCAGGAGATGCAAGAGCTTTTAAAATGGTAGTGGGAGTATCATCCACAAGATACACAATGAAATCATTACCAAAAGACTTTGCAGTCCTTTGTCTCTTACTCCTTGTGGGAGCTTCATTGTCATCTTCATCAGAATCTGAACTCTCATCATCAGAATCCTCATCAGACTCCATAGGAGTTTCATGTATTGGATCAGATTCCCAACTAGACATTCCATGCATATCTCTCGTAGGAAATATATCCTCAAAGAATGTAGCATCTCTTGATTCAAAGATGGTGCCAACATTCATGTCGTCCACTCCAGATTTCACCACAAGAAATCTATAAGCAATGATATGGGCAGCATAGCTAAGAAAGACACAGTCCACGGTTTTTGGTCCAAGCTTTCACTTCTTGGTGATTGGCAAATTCACTTTAGCCAAACAACCCCAAGTTCGTAGGTAGGAGAGTGTTGGTCTTTTCTTTTCCCATTCCTCATAAGGGGTAATCTCTTTATTCTTGGTTGGAACACGGTTTAGGACATGACACGAAGTCAATATAGCCTCCCCCCACCATTCCTTGGATAAACCCGAAACATCTAACATGGCGTTAACCAAATCTGTTAGAGTACGGTTTTTCCTTTCCGCAATCCCATTGGATTGTGGGGAATTGGGAGGCGTCCTCTCATGGATTATACCATGTTCCGCACGTAATAAATTGAACTCATTAGAAAAGTACTCTCCACCACGATCGGACCGAACCCTTTTTATCTTTCTTTCAAGTTGATTCTCAACTTCAACCTTATAGATTTTAAAGAAATCAAGAGCCTCATCTTTAGTTTTCAGTAGATACACATAACAGTACCTAGTGGAATCATCAATCAAAGTCATGAAATATTTCTTTCCACCTCTTGTCAACTCACCATTCATCTCACATAGATCTGAATGTACGAGCTCTAGTGGTGCCAAGTTTCTTTCCTTCGCAAGCTTGTGAGGCTTGCGAGGCTGCTTTGCTTGCACACAAGCATGGCACTTAGAGCCTTTGACAAAGGTGAATTTCGGAATTAAACTCATATCAGCAAGCCGCGTCATACAACCGAAATTAACATGACAAAGTCGTGAATGCCAAACATTAGTTTCATTAACACTAGTGCTTACATGGTTCACAACATTATCACAAAAGTCTTCTAGAGAGAAGCGAAACATTCCCTCACATTCATAGCCCTTTCCAACAAAAGTTCCATACTTAGACAGTACAACTTTATTGGACTCAAACACCAACTTAAACCCATCTTTCATAAGACGGGAGCCACTAACGAGATTCTTCTTGATAGAAGGGACATGCAGCACGTTCTTCAGTTGCATGATCTTTCCCGAAGTAAACTTCAGATCTACCGTGCCAACACCACGAACAAGTAGCATGTAACCCATTCCCCATCATTACTGAGGAACCTCGGGTCTGGTAAGAGTTAAACATGGAGATGTCAGCACACACATGAACATTAGCACCTGTATCAACCCACCATTCCGTGGGCTGAAACACCGAAAGAACAGTAGGTAATATATTACCATACACTGTAGTTCCTTCCTCTGTGTTGCCAATGACCATGCTGACAAAGTTTGAATTCTGTCCAGCCTGACATTTCTTTCCTTTGCGTTGTGGACAGCGATTAGCCCAATGGCCTATCTCGCCACACACCCAGCAAGGATCTTTCTTCTCCGTTTTCCCCTTCTTCTTGAAGTTGGTAGTCTGGGAGACTCCCTTGTTCTTTCCCTTGGACTTGTGGGCATTTTTCTGCACCATATTGGCAGCAGAACGTCCTTCGGTTCCTCCAGTGTGTTTGTCTTTTGCCCTCGCCTTCTCCTCAACATCTAGAGAGCCCATGATATTCTCAACAGTCATGCCTCTGATGTTTCAGAGAAGTGGCAAAGTTCCTCCATGAGGGGGAAGCTTAGCGACAATGCATCCCGCGACAAACTTGTCCGGTAGCACACACTTGAGGAGCTCAAGTTCCTTTGCCATGATCTGTATCTCATGACCCTGTTCTACTACAGATCGGTTCTCAACCATTATGTAGTCATTGAACTGCTCCATAGCATACAGTTCACCTCCGGCATCTGCAGCACCAAACTTAGCGTCCAGTGCATCCCACAGTTCCTTCCCATTTTGGATGTGCAGATAAGCATCAACCAACTTGTCTCCAAGCACACTTAGGACGGCACCCACAAAGATTACGGTGGCAACCCCGAACGCTTTATCCTCTTCAGGAGTAAGCGGACCTCTGGGAGTACCATCCGCAACTCGGTGCACGCCCATAGAAGTGAGCCACAAGAGGGTTTTATTCTGCCATCTCTTGAAATGAGAACCCGTAAACGGGCTCGGTTTGAGCGCAGCAGCAAAACCAGACGGTGAAAATTGTCTAAGCATATAAGGTTTTTGGATTGTTGGATTATTAGACAATATCTGTGTGAGTTTAATTACCAAAAGCAAGATTACAGATGCACAAGCATACTTAACCACACACATCAGACTAAGCACATGCATCAGATCTGAACATGGAACAAGTAGCAGTGCAAGGTAGGAGAGGAAAAGCACGTACATCGCGACCGGGAAGGTCGCACCAGCAGCAGCACCACCACCATGGGAGTTGTTGATGTCGCCCATGGTGTGGTCGAAATCGTCGATGAAGCAGTCGAACCGGCGAAGATGAACACGAACAGCAGCGAGCAGTCGCGCTGAGACGCTCCCCAAAAACCTTATCGCCCGTCTCCCGGTGCAGGATCTCAACGGACGGAGTTTCGAAGGCCTGCTCTCCCGGACGGCTATGCACGCAGTCGCCGGGATGGGGAAAACTAGAGAGTAGCACAGCAAAAGGAACTTCGCGAGAGTGAGATCTAAGAGCACTGTTCTCCAGATCTGATCGGTCTCCTTGTATATCTTGGGAGGAGAGCCGCCCCACGCGTAGGAAGTCAGGGACACGCGGCGAACATGCACATGCAAGTCGACACGTACCCAACTCAGTTGGTGCACCAAGCAAAAATTTAGGCTTCCTTGAGTGTGTCTCGAACTCGAACTCGAGTCACGAAACGCGACGTGCGTGCGTGTCGTGTCGTGCCGAGGCGGGGCGGGCGGAGGAGGAGGAGTGCGCGAGGGCTCCTTCTATTCTCACTCACTTGGAAGGACTAGAACAGCATCCCTTATATACCACTCCAACTCTCTCTCAACTAGCAATGTGAGACTAAACTTTGTCCCCCAAGACTGTCCCAAGCTGCATGGTAATAGACAAAGTTGAGTTGTTCCATCCGAGTCAATTAAAAGAAACCGGAGGGAGTAGTAGACAATAAAATTATTTCATTCAACGACATTTTATCGCACTCTCCTACGAAATTGGTATTTTCCTTGAAATCCTAGGAATTTAGAAGTTTTTTATATTCCGTTGTTAAATATTTTTTCTTCACCGAAGTCTTAGGTGTCACTTTGTGTGGTTTCTAAGGTAAGATCGACAGTCTTATTTTATTCAAATTTGACTGAACTTCTTATCCGAGATTCCCATGTTTCACCATCCCTTACCTTTTTTTTTTGCAACAATCCAACTTTATTGAATAAGTAAACAAAATATATCGGATTGAACCAATCGACACAAGACGAGCAGTAAAGATCTGTGGCGAGAGTTACATCATCTCATGTAGGTTCTTCGATGTTGTTCAGAGCTTCACCTTCTGCATCTCGATATCCTAGCATAACTCTAGTCAAGAATTGATTTATGCGAAGGCCACCCCTGCCACTATGACAGGAAATATACCGCTTGGAAACATATTAGTTAAGTCGTTGCTTTGATGAAGTACCAATGAGGAAGAAGACCGGGAGCACAAAAAATCAATAGTAGAGAACACATGGTCATACCATAGTTGGCATCATCATCGCTGCCACCACTGCCAAAACAAGTTGAAGCACCAACCACAAATCACGGAATCGAGAGCCTTGATGGCCACAACCGCACTACGACAGGAAACTGTGTACGTACATCGGTGAGAGGTCGGCCACCAGGACAGAAAGACATGGCTTGTTAGAAACTAAATTGCAATTTGATGTTGATCAATGGCACCCCTCTCCTTTCAATGCCGGAAGAGACAAGGGGGGCCGGGGGAAAAGAAACAGATATATGAAAAAAATCGAAGATCTGCAATGGCTAAGCTCCCAGCTAGCCCATTCAAGATATTTATCCGGTTAGGCCAATCAAAACATGGCAAAGAACATAATGTCAGCCCGTTCCAGGCTAGAGTCCCCCGGAGTAGGCCCATCCCAGCCCACTACGCCTTCCACTAGGCCCGGTGAGCTGAGCCGGGCCCTCCTCCTTCTCCTTCTTCTTGCACCGCAAGAAGAGCAGAGCTCCCGCCGGCGAGTGCTACTTTACCCTCCTCGCCGCGATCCTTACCGTGCCGTGTCCGTATCGAGAGCGAGAAGAATTCACGGAGGATCAGCGCAGAGAGGACCCGAAGAGGAGAGAGACCGAGTCCCCGAGGTGACCCCGGTTCCTCCCTGAGCGGCCATGGCGAGGTTCGATCCGTACGAGAACAACGGCGGCACGTGCGTGGCCGTCGCGGGTGCCGACTACTGCGTCGTCGCCGCCGACACCCGCCTCTCCGTCGGATACAGCATCCTCTCCCGCCGCCACTCCAAGATCGCTCACCTGTACGTGATCCCGCCTCTCCCTTCCTCCTTTTGCTATCTCTTCCCTTCACATGAAGTGCAGTAGTCGACGGTAGGGTTTGGGGCCGTGGGGTAAACCAGGATGTTCGGCGATGCAGTCCTTGCGTATGGACGGGCTCGTCAGTTTCAGTTTCCTGGTAAACACTGTGGCACCTCTGTTAGACAGTTCGTCTGACAGTTAGGAGCAACTGCAAATCCATATTCTCTTGCTGAAAGTAGGCGAGCGCTTCGAGAATTTGTTGTAGTTACGATTGATAATCCATTCATTCTACCTACTTCAAATCGTATGCCATGTAAACGGGCTTTGTCAATTTGATGGCAAATTAGTCCAAATTTCAGAAGAAACTGTTGCTGTACACAGAATATACTTCTGCTGAAACCAACTCAGTATGCTGCTAAACATGGAGTGTAATCCTGATCTGAAAGCTTTGCCACATTGGTGAATGAATGTACTCACATTGTTCTCGCTGCTTACCTTAAAATTAGGGCGGACAATTGTGTGTTGGCCTCGTCTGGATTTCAAGGCGATATCAAAGCTTTGCAGAAGACCCTGTCTGCAAAGGAATTGGTAAGTCTGACAGCTGGCTGAGATCTTAAACCATCTATCTATAAGATGTGTTCACAGCTACCCACTCTTAATGTTACTGGCTTCAATGCACATTCGCAATAATCACAAATTATCTGGAGACCAGGATCCAAGTGTCCAACGTTCCGCTTTTATATTAACTTGAACTATCACCATGATGTTTAAAGATTGTATGTGCTTGCATGGTCCTTTGTTCACTTCCGATCATTACGACAATGACAATGTAGCTGCTAGATTGCCTCCTTATTTGAACAGATACCAGTATCTGTTCATATGAGACTGCAGACCATATATGGGTAACAGTTATGTAATCCTGAATCATAATAGCACAAGTTTATCATGTCCCATGTTTGTGTATTTTGTAGTTGTATGAACACAACCATAACAAGAAGATGAGCTGCCCTGCAATGGCACAATTACTGTCAAACACTCTGTACTATAAGAGATTCTTCCCATACTATGCTTTCAATGTGTTGGGTGGACTGGACAGCGAAGGTATGGTTCAGGTTATTTTCTGTTTTACATTGAATTGAATCGCTCAGTGGTGATCATGAGTCTGAGAATTTCTTTTCCTTCCACAGGTAAAGGATGTGTCTTCACGTACGATGCTGTTGGGTCGTATGAGAGGACCGGCTATAGTGCTCAGGGAACAGGTGCAACGCTGATGATGCCTGTTCTAGACAAGCAGCTGAAATCTCCTAGTCCTCTAATACTGCCGGCTCGGGTGAGTTTGTAAGACTCAACTTCTAATAATGGCTGGCAGACTAGGCTTATTTCAAGCCACAATTAAAACCATGCTACTGCTAACTAAGGTCACTAGAAATTTGTGGAAGTTGCCCAATGACACAGAAAAAATGCCTCAAATCCAAATTCATTATTTCTCCTACGACATTAGATGGTGACAACATGGCCAAATTTCTTAAGATTGAGATAAGGTGTGGTATCATCTGCAATCATCAATACATAGGACAATAATATTTATTACAGCAAAAAAAGTCTGGTGCGAGTTTCCATGTAAATAGTTTTGACATTTCACAACTCTAACGCCATGCTAATTATGCAGGATGCAGTGACGCCCTTGTCTGAATCAGATGCAGTTGATCTGGTGAAGGACGTTTTCGCATCAGCCACAGAACGAGATATATACACTGTATGATGTTTACTTGCCCTTAGATGCTAATGATTGCTACTTTCTAAATTCTGACTCAAATACCATTGTTCTATGAAACTTTGCAGGGAGATAGTTTGGAAATCATAGTCATCAACAGCTCCGGCACCCGCAGGGACTGGATTGAGCTAAGGAAGGACTAGTGTGATGGTAATATGGTATACTTGTGAAATAACATTACCATTACTCCATTTATCAGGAAGCATCACTTGTTGCCACAGACCTCCACAACAAGATTTTATTTCGCTTGTCAGATTTAATTTATTTTCTGTTTGTTCACTGTTGTAAGATTGGCTATGCAGACAGTGTCTTCTGTCATAATATTCTGCTACACTACTTGCTACGCTCAGTTTGGAATTACATACCGAATCTCTTATAAGTTGAACTCAGATGAATCGTGGAACTTGATATGCCAGCAGAAAATGATCATTGGACAGCAGAACTGAACTTTCTCTAATGAAAAGATGGAGAAAGAACAGACTACACATAAAACATTGAGTAGAACAATACTACTAACCTCTAAATATTAAACCAATCAGGAGTTGGTCGTGCAATGCACTGTCACCAGCTAATAGGACATGAGGCGAGTCCTTCCTACTCAATGTCAATAACCCTGCTGCAACCAGATTTGATCCATCTCTTTCCCCTTCTCAATCTCGATGGAAATTGATCAAGAAACAAGTGTATGCAGAAGTCATCCATTTGCCAAACTTGCTCAGCGTGAAATGAATCTGCACTGATGATCAAGCCAGAAGAACACCTCTAGTGACTGCGTTGAAGATTTCCGCGTACCCAATCATGCCAATCAATATGGGTTCCTCGGTGTCGCCGCCTTCTGTGACCCAAAGGTGTGTGGCCCTGTGCGCCAACATCTGAGCCATCACAGCAGCCAGAGAGCTCGTAGACTTGCAGGTCAGCACTATGTTCTTCCGGTGGCTTGGCACCATCTGGTTTGCAAGGCTCGCCGAGAACCCAATTTTCCTGCTACTGAATCTCATAGACCTTGGAGAAGGTACAATGTCATTCTCCACCTCCCCCCTCCTTGTACGGATACCGGTGCCACTTGCAGATGCTGGCGCTGCTCCATTCTCGTCGATGCCGGTGGCGAAGTGCAGTGCTGACAGCCTTGACATTGCATCTGCAGCAGCCGAATAATCACGCTTCCACAGCTTGTGAGCGGATATCTCACCTAGAATTACGTGTGCTCCATCTTTGTTGGTCTGCACAACAGCGACGACGCGTGGGTCGGAGGGTATCTTCCAGATAGCCTCGATAGTCGGCGAGGAGGCTTCGACATGGCAGTAGCTACGGCTGATGGCTCCAAGAGAGGAGATTGACAGCAACGGGATCGGCGCAAGGGCACCAAGGCAGTTGATGAGGAAGCGAATGATGTCTTCTCGTGTCAGGCAGCAGTACTTGTCATAGGCAAACGTCGACGATGACGGCGACCTTCTGATTGTCTGGGGTGTAGCTGCGCGGGGTGTTCCGGTGATCTTCAGCGGAGCTTTGTAGAACGGTGCAAAGGGCTGCTTGCTGACGGCGCATCCATCTGTGATGTACTTGCGGACAAGCACGCGCTTTGCCCCCTGCTTCATCAGCTCCACTACCTCGATCAACCTTGAATGGAAATGATTTGGCGTTAGCTTTCCAAAATTCAGAACTACAGTATATAATGGATAGTTACATGAATGAAACCAGCTAGATTGAGTAGAGCAAATGATAGTATTTTTCCCTACGGCCTTACGCATCATACTACATTAGGCAAAAACTTGGGGCCAAGAAACCAGTTGATTCCAAGGTTATGAAAACTAACACAGCCTCATTATGAAAAACTGATTCAAGCCACGTTAGCTGATTGGTATCCGGGCCAAACCATTTGAGCATAACAGACAGTAGCATTCACATTTTCAACGATTCTAATTAACGTAAAGAATGAGCACGAACATGCCAAACAGGGGAGTTTATACTGCTGAAAAAAAAGAGATAAGAACATTGCCGTGCCCTGACCTGGCGTCGGGCTCGACCTCGCGGACGACGGCCTGCTCCCGCGGCACCACGTCGCCGGCGGGCGTCTTCATCGCCGAGGCATCGGTGCCGCCTCCCGCGCGGTGGGAGGCGAGGAATGCGACGACGTCGAGCGAGCTGAGCAACCCAACGACGGTGGCCGCGGCCGGCGCCAGCGGCGAGGCGCCCTCGCGCCAGACGGCGACGGCGGCATCGGGCGACGACGGGATGGCCGCGGCCGCCGCGGAGAGCGGCGCCGACGCCGGGACGCCCGCGAGCGCCGGCTTGCCGGCCGTGAGGTCGAAGGCGGCCGCGCGGAGGAACACAATGTGGGCCATCCGCCCGATGGTGCCACGCGCGCGCGGGATGTTGACCTCTCGTTCTGGTCGACATTCCGTCCCGTGCCGTTTTGTCTCTCGAGCCGGACGGAATCTAAAATCGGGCGGGGTGCAGATTTGCAGGAGAAGGATGACACGCGTCCTCGTCTGAGATGAACGTAAACTTCTCCAGCGTGCCACCATGGTGCCCGCGCGTCCGACGTCGTCGACATCATGGATTTTTTTTTTAGCGTGGCCCCTCGCTCCCGATGCCTAAAATGGATTTTTTTCAGTAATTTGCAGCGGAATTTATTAATACCACCAATCATAATATCACTTGCAAGAATTTCTAGTATTCCTCGATCTCTTTTAATCGACTCGTATAATTTTACCCTATGTTGAATCTTTTGTTTATGAGATGAGTCGTGAGATATGAATTTTCGGGGGGGGAGAGACTTGTATAGGATCTTCTCCTTAGGTGAGATTGTAAAATCAGATCATAAAATGCATATTTATGAAATGTGAAAAAATCAAACAAAATTATACAACATACTTATGGATTGTATGTACAACTAAAAAAAAATCAGCTCAAAACTCAATCTACTTTTAGAGAAACAAAAAAGATAAACTCTATTGTGAATAGTGTAAGCTTTGGGTGAATAGTATTTCACACTATTCATTCCCAGATTTATCTTTTTTAGCTCCTAAATGTATGTTGAATTTGAAGCAGCGACTTTTTGGTGTTGCATATATGACATAGATGTATATTGTCAAAAAAATTGAGAATTTTTAAACATGTTCTTTGTCTTCAAAAAATTGATCTCATAGATCCCACCCAAGTTGTCCCCGAATTTTCAGTATGTGAGATATGAATACGTACATGCACCGTTTTTTTCGAAATGGGAAAAATATCGCCCCAGCTTCTGCATCCAAAGGATGCACACGGCTTTTTTTATTAGATTATTCACAACACCTTACAAGAGCAATACAAAAGATCAAACTCGAAGCCACCTCGCTAAACCTACATATGGATGAAGGGGTTGACAATTCACCAACTCACATCAACCAAAAACCAAATGCCTTCTCAGGCCGCCCAATAGCAGATGAGAAATACATCCAGTCAAGTAGACTCTCAGCATACACCAACGCACACGTCATAGAAGTTGCTACCGCCGTCTTCCTCAACTCCATCTTCAAGAGAGATCATCGCAATGACCATGCCAGGCCTGCCATCGATGCCTCCACGGCGCCAGACGACTCCACCATCCTGCGCTAGTCCATCACACTGCATCTGTCCCGAGACACCACTGCGCCATGCCGCGGCGACACGACGATGCCGACACAGCAAAAGCACACCGCTCCACCTCAGCACCACCATCATCCGTTGTCTGCTCCAAAAAAAAAAACGATGCTCCCGACAGGGAGAACGGCGTTGTGCGCCGCCATCTTCCGATCCGGGAGACCCGGGTCTAGGGTTTCCCCTAGAGCAGCCCAGGCGAAGAACGCAGATTGTAGAGACAATGCTTTCAACAAGGTAACGACGAAACACGCCGCCATCATCCGCCATGACCGAAGTCCAGGCCGGCTTTCACGTACACGCACCGTAACATGTGATTTTATATGGGCCTCCAAAGCTCTTACATGACACTAAATCACACTTCTAGAAGTACACCGATGAAACTAAAAATGCATGAATAAATTAAATAATGGCATGTGCTTTCATAGACCTTCAAAGCTGAAACGTTTTCTTGAGTAAAACACAAGAACAGTTGAGATTGAACGATATTTGTTCAGAATTAGGGGTAACATGGCTAGATTAAACGATACCACGATATCTTTTGGGTTTACAATTTTTGAGGCTTAAGGGTCTATGAAAGGACGTGCGTTCTATGATTAGCGGTACATTTTACTCTTTGAAAATTCTACAAAATAAAAAAGATCCTAACTTCTTGCTATGAGTTTAATAAATGTATCGTACTTTAAACTAATTCATAGAAACTTTGGAGAGAAAGAACTGAGCATTGCTTGGGTTGTTAGCACCGTGGCAGTTAGGGGTGCAAAGAAAAAGCTCGAGACACGCAAGCGGCTTGAGATTAATTTGTCTTTTAGCTTAATTTTAGATTGACCCGAAAATGAATTGAGCTGGGTTGAGCATCTTACGTAGCTCGACCTAAAAACGAGATGATCCTAAACGACCACTACCTCACTTGATCTCAGCTCGTTAGCTAGAAATAATATAATTATGTCTAATAATTTTGCAATATCTTAAAAATAAATAGGATAATTTATTACCTTGAATGTTGTGAGCGTATATTTTCCTTTTTCTATGTGCAACAAAAACAGTAAGGTTAATTAGGTGAGCAATTTTAGAAATTAATGGTAGCTGGACTATCCCTCTAAATAGGTACTATATATCTTCTGGCCAAAGTTTAACTGTAGACATTTTTATGTTTTTTAGATTTGATTGGAATAATATTTAATAATATTTTGTTTTGAAGTTGTTGTTCTTCTTACTAGTTAAAAATTGCATTCAAATATGGTAAATTTTCTTGTCAATTTTAGCTCAAAACTAGCTCGTGATCGATACAAGTTGAGTATGAGCCAACTTTACGGCTCAACCTCTCAACTTGTTTTGCAGCCCTAGTGGCCCGTCGGATTTCGAACATCTGGGGCGAATTTCTAGTGCGCGTTGGTTACCTCTCGATTTCAGTATGCCTGGAGCAGGGAGATGGGAATCCCTGCGCGTTTCAAACGAGCCACGCGCCATAAAAACCGTATGTTTGGTAGCCCGCGAAATCATTTTCTGCACCGGAGAGGGAAGACAACCCATAATATTTGGGTGCCTGGACAGACGCCTTTCTTCCCTAGTGGCATTTGAGTGGTGAGGTTACCGAGTAGTGCTAACTGAATAATAACACATTCAACAACATTTTGTTCATTAAAAGGTGTTGGTAATACATAATAAGTAGTTACCCTACTGGGTGATGCTTCACGAGTAAAGCAACTATATTCCGTGATGCATCACAGATTCATCACACGAGGGGTTAGTAAATACCACCTCGAATAAGTTCATCATTACAAATCGGGGATCAGGTTGAAGCAAGTCCTAGCTAATGGAGGGATACAAGACCACCTCACAAAGGTAGGAGATCATGACCATCATCGAGAGGATGAAGAAGAAGGAAGCAGAAGCACTAATTAAGCAGGAAACCGCTTTCGTAGCTAGGTCCTAAGCCATGTACTCCTCTCTGATGCCTGCAAATGATGATACTCGGCAAACTCTTCTTTGTTGTCTGCAATGTAGTTGAGTGCACTAACCAGCAAGTGAGGTTGGTATAGCTGCTCTTTGCAGACAAATCGGAGCGTGAAGATTATCTTCATCTCGGCATAGTTTGTGATCGGGTTGTTGACGTACTCACGATGCAACGACCCTCGGGTAGTGCTGCAATTCAAAAGGAACAAGTGTTAGGCCAGATGACAATGACATACTATAAGATCAATGAAGGAACCCCACGAAGCTTATGACCTTGAGGTACTCTTGCGACCTCTCTTCATCACCAAGATAGAAGCAGCAACCATGTTCGCTCCACTTGAGAGTTTGATCGGATTTGATCTTGCTTATGACGCTTCATTTGGTCCTCCACTTGCTGGTGTGTGGTTGTAGACCTGAAGAGTGCTCACATGTATGCCAACAAATGCAAGAACATCATGAGCTACCTTCTTCATATGTGCTTCTTTGAATCTCAGGTTAAAGCAGACACATGTATTGACGAGCTCAACCAATGAAGCAGTTCAACACAAACTCGGACATCTTTGGTTGCAAACCGTGGCACGTCTGTGTGCAAACAGGGAATCATAAGCATTGACAGATGGAGTAAAAAGATTAGGGGAGCTGATGTGGGCATTACCTTTCGGGTAACCGACATTGCCCTACCTCGTCTAGCCCAACAAGGGCCCATCTGGAACGCCGCAGCCCAACAAGGTCCAAGACGTCGGTTGCGCGGAGGAAAGATGGAAGGTGACAATTTCTTGGGGTGCAGGGCAAGGAAAGATTCAAGTATGGAAATATTATATAGATTATATCTGTATTGTAACCGAATCTCGGTAGAACTCTCGGGACCTGGCCTCCTATATAAAGGCCAGGAGAGGGCTGCCGGATCTCTCTCTCAACCTCTCACGCATACACCAAAACCCTAGCCACCCAGCCTCTCGGCGAGAACACCATCACGTAGTCCTTCGTCTACCCCATTGTAATCGATTTCACTCATAATCAAGACCAGACAGGCATGACGTAAGGGTATTACCTCTACGAGGGTCCCGAACCTGGGTAAATCTCGCTTCCCGCTCGTTTGGTATCTGATGTCTAGTGCTAACATGCAGGGTTCGACTAACCTTAAGCCCCTCATCGTGGGCATTGCCAAGGAGCCACCTCGTCAGGAGCCTAGTGGTATGATTGCCTACATGACGAATACCAGACGAACATAGCTAAGCATTAGCACATCAATGAACTACCACATCCGTAAGCATTAGCACATCAATAAACTACCACATTCGCATCCGTAAGCATTAGCACATCAATGAACTGCTACATTCACATCCATAAGCATTAGCATATCAATGAAATCCACACAAGAAAGAACCTTCTTACAGTTAGAGGATCCACACGCAGCACCGAGGTCGGCGAAGAAGGAGACCTTGGCACATAAGTATGCAGCACAATCGTCCCCGTGCTAGAGTCAGATCCAACCACGATCAACGATGAAGGAATGACCTACAATGGAGGCTCTCATATCTCCCTACGTACATACAAGTTCTAACAGAATTTGCAGAAGCTTACAACAACCGAAATGATTGACGTAGAGGAAGAAGATGACAAGCCGTGGCCAGTTGCCGCCACCACATCCAACGTCACCGCCGCCAGCCTCGCCGACCTTGCAGGTGAGGACCAGCCGGCCATGTCGCTAGATATTGAAGGGTGGATGAGCTAGAAATGGGGGGCGGGGGGATTTGGAATTGGCGGTGAGATGGCCACCCCTATATACGGTGGCGAAATTTTGAGGGCGGTGAATGAATTCACCCCGCCGATTTTTCGCTGTTCTGCGCGAGCTCACGCCATCTCCCCTCGGTGGCTCTACGGGAACACGGCGTTGTCGCTTTTGGCGGAGACAAGGGCGGGTCGCTGAAAACAACCGATTCGGATGTTCCTCCCGGGGCTGGCCGAGGATGCTTTAAGAACCATGCGATGCAGCAACGCGGAGAAACCTTGAAAACCAAACAAGCCAAAAAAGTTAAACTACAACCCATGCAAGCCCAAGGCCTTCCAGGATACCAAACAGGCCCCTATTGGTTCACCTCTTCTTTTGAAAAACGTTTGAGACCCCTCGTCTCTGGCTTAAAAAGAACTTTAGATAGTTTACTTCTTTATGTCAAAAAAAAATTAGGACCCGTTCATTTTCTCCTCAGAAAATAGCAGAGGATTCTAAAAAAGATGTATAACTGGATGTTACATTTTCTATGAAATCTAGTGCAACAGATTTGTAGAAAAGAATTTTGTACGGAATCAATCTTACAAACCAAACGATTATGATAAAAAAAAGCTGTAGGATTTAATCATACAAATTTTATATGTAAATCCTTTGGATCAAACAGGCTTCCTGTATAAAATCCTATGAATTATAATCCTAAAACAATGGTTTGAAATGATTTCAACCAAAGAGGCCCTTAGTTGGAGTTCCTTGGAAGTTGTGATTTCTTAAGAGTTGCTTAAACCGGAGACTCAAACTCCGGTGAATAGAAGAAAATTTTTTTAGGAGTACGTCAAAGGCTAGAACGAACTGTTTTTTTTTCCAAGGATACTCCAAAGGCCAGAGCAAACTTACCGGAGGAAATGCAGGTTTTCTCCTGCTGTATATGATGTGGAGTTGGGGACGCGTTCCGTATCAGCGACAACACGCTATTGTCCAGGCGCATGATGCTTTCTTAATCTCGATTCCAAGAAACTCGCTTGCTTGCTGATTGCGTCCTAATCATGTTAGCGTACGCAACCATGGTTGCTAGCTAAGGTAATGCAGGGATTTGTTTATCTACCAACGCTTAGCTGATTAGCTCATGGTATGCTAATGCGTCCGAGCAACTCGTTTAGGTTGACGTGCACGCATTGCCACCGCCAACTCCATGATCCTCGCCACTCGAGTGCACAGAGAAATGACTTTGGCCCGTGAACGGGAGGCCAAGTAAGTGGGCTCGCCCACGGCCATTAGTGGGCTTGCCGCTTGCGCCCGTTTGACTTAATGGATCATTTTATCCACTTAAACTTGTCTAATGCTGGAGCGTCCGTTTAGCCCGTTTAATCCAGCCAAAGTAACAACTGATAGTCAAGTGGCAAAAGCTCGCTCGTTCAGCTGTGCTTATCTCGTACACAAGTGGCAGCTACTCCCTCCGATACTTTTTAATTAACTCAAATTTATTATAATTTTAGTTAATTAATTTGGATTTAGTATAAATAAAATTATACTCAATTCGATTAAATTAAAAGGGACCGGAGTAATTCTCAACTCTCTCATTCATTCATCCGTGCTTCTCAACTCTCTCTCCACCCCATTAATAAGGCACACGAACTAGTCCAAGAATACAGTGCACACACGGAACAAACACCCCACTCATGGCCACATCATTGGCCTATATGATAAGAACTGTTGTCGCCACTCTGTTGGCATTCATCCGTTGTCCTCCTCCACTTCCACTTCCGCTCCCAGAAACCACAACTAGTCACCGCTGCATAAGCAGGCGAACACGGCGCGGTGCGCAGCGAGCTAGGCATCCTTGAGGGTTAGTCCAACGCGCAATTGTACCTGGGTGCTGTTGCAAACACGGTGTTGATCCTGCAGGACTAGGAGACAGAGGTCATGCGACGCGCGCTTACCATGGTCGAAATGTGGAGCCATTCGATACTTTATTTTCTAGAAAAAGTAGTTTGTTTCATGGGAAGAAGTGGGCTTAGTGGATAGATTGTTTAACCACCCACCATTTAACCAGGTTTGTCCACGGACATCCACGGAAACTATCAAGTGGGCACGGCTTGGCGACGCTTAGGACAGCCCGTGCCCACTTACAGCCTGTTTATGCTTGTCAGATATTCGAAGCATGACGAAACTTAATCATGGGCAACACGGACCGCCAAGAAAAGAAAAAAGTGTGAACTCGAAGATGTACTGCACATGACCATCCCCGCTTTCGAAGTGCACATTCTCGTGCGCGCGCAAGATAAGCATAGCGACCATTAATAATAAGCACAGAAAAGCATAAACATGTGCAGGTCAGCGCGACGCGGTGCATTGTGGATTAGTTTTCCACCGGCCGCGCGCCACAACTCCGGCGGTGCCACCCGAGAACCGCTGCTCCGATTGCGGGCAGCACCTTCTTTTCCGCGGCCTTCCTTCTTTCTATGCGGTGTCGACTCGTCGCAACGAGAGAAGCTGGAACGTGTCACGTTATGTCGAACTCCGATCGAGGTCACCACAGCACACGCCGGACAAGTTCTTTTTTCTGCTGCCAGATCGACACACGTCGGCGCACACGCGGGCCGGCTCCGATGAATCTAGTACGCACTATGGACTCTTGCCGACCAGGTACGTCGCTTACGTAGGACCAGAATGATACGTGTAACAAACTAGTGTACTACATGTTTCCTATTTATAGCCCATTCCCCCACGTATATATCTAGATGCCCATTCCACAGCCGCATCATCATCTTATCTACTAAGTAGTAGCAATTTACGAGCAACTTCTGCTCCACACAACACAATCCATTTTCTCAGACTCTCGGTCAGCAACAAACGGAGCGTGCATGCCAGGAATGGCAATACTGAAGAGCCCCTCCGTCGACAGCGACGCGAGTGGTACGACCACGAGCTTCCTTCCGAACGACATCGAGCTGGGCGGCGACCTGCTCGCCGAGATCATCCGGCGCCTTCCGCTGGACTCCGTCGCGCGCTCCAGGGCCGTCTCCAAGAACTGGCGTGGCGCTATCTCCGACGGCTACCTCCGCCGCCGCCTACCCCTGCACATGTCCATGATCTGCTTCCCCGACAACGACGACCCGTTCGGCGGCGGTGGCGGTTTAAGCGTGCCCTTGTTCGCGTGCGCCGCAGAGGGCCGCCGGCTCGAGGGCCGCGACCTCGGCTTCTTCCCGTTGCACGACCGCGCGGTCGTCTGCGACGGCTGCAACGGCCTGCTCCTCTGCCGCACCCCCGGCACGCCGGACTTCTACGTCGTCAGCCCGGTGACGAGGACCTGGGCGGCGCTGCCGAGGCCGGCCAAGGACGCCTCCCTGTCCGTGCTGGCGTTCGACCCGTTCGGCACCTCCCCGCAGCAGCACTACCACGTGATCAACTTCACCGGCTGGCGCGACCGCGGCGCGGCGGTGGAGGTGTTCTCGTCCGAGGCGCGCGCGTGGACGGCGCACGAGGTGGACTTCGGCGGCGTCCCCGCGGGCTCCCTCTCCGGCGCCTCGGTGCACTGCCACGACGGCGCCGCGTACTTCCTCGCCTCCGACCCGGACTGCGTCGTCCGGATGGACCTCGCCGCCGGGTCCGGGCTCGCGTGCACCATCGTCGCCCTGCCCGAGCCGTCCGACGGCCACGGGCGCCTCGCGCACTGCGGCGGCCGCCTGCACTACGTCTGCAGCGACGGGGAGCTCCTCAAGGTCTGGGCACTCGAGGACGTCCAGCGCTGGCGCCTCAAGCACGCCGTCCCAGTCGGCGGCGACATCGTGGAGGGCGGCGGCGGCGAGGTGAGGTTCCTGGCGATGCACCCGGAGAAGGACGCCGTGGTGTACCTGTGGTCGCCGTGGAAGGTGGTCGAGTACGACCTCAGCAAGCGGGAGCTCACCGGCGCGGCGTGGGAGTTCGCCAAGGGCGCGAGGAACCGTGTCGTCAAGACCTGGCTCGTCCCGTCCTCCTGCTACCTCTCCGATTGCTTCGCCGATGCTCCGGCCGGTGGCGCCATGATTTGATTCCTTCAACTCGTTTCCTTTTCCGTCCTGTAAATAAATTAGTGTTACTTGTAGTAGTAATGGGTATTACCCAAAGATTGCTTGTATATATACTCTGTGATTTGTTCTTTCCTTGGAGACAAAGTACAATCTGCCGTGTGCACGCTCACTCACTCATTCACATACTACGGGCGTGAACTTGCTACGTTGCGCACCGCACTTGCGTAGCTACAAAATTGATCCGAGTCACGGTTAAATTTTACGTTCGAACACTTTTGGGTATGATTGGTTGCTAACAAAGCTTTTTTCTGTATCCGTATCGAGTGGGCCGAACATTGGCCGTGTTTGGAAGTCCAGATCACATGAAAATTTTACACAAAGTATTTATGAAAATGTACTTGTTACTGAGATATTATTAGTGTGGATGTACTAGATATGATTTCGTTGATCATTCTAGCTTATCTCAAATAATTGTTTAGTAACCACTTCTTTCTTATGAGTTTGGCATGCATCCAATGTATCTTCATGTAACTAAAATAAATTTAAGTACGAAATAATCCCTAAACTAATTTGGTTCAAAGTAGTTAGGTATTACAATATATAGGACAAACTCCACATAAATATGTGCATATTGATATAAAATTTAATTTCATGCACATCTTAGCCCATTTAGGATTTGATGAACTTTACCTTATATATTGAAACAAAGAAAGCAAAATATACCATAGAATAGACATACAGTAAATATTCCGCATGAGACTCTTCAGAACCAAACGGAAATACAATTTAAATGAAACATCAATTAAATAAACAACAATAGTTGTTCAAATTATATCAAAAAATCAAATCAACACAAGATTGGTTTGAAAGACGTATCTTATTAGAAGAAGCTAATTAGGCCCAAAACAATCAATAAGATAATCAACTTTCAAGAGAGTAAGGTTCCAACAAATAAACCAAATCCTCACACTTTTCATGATGGCACAAGTACCGAAAAGAAAAGATTTATCTTCCAAAATCAAGCATTCGATAAAGATCAATCAACGAAGTGATAGGATCATAAAACTGGTATTCTAACACAAATATGAGAGCTCCCCCAAGATTAGTGCATTGTTTAGGATTACAAAATGCACAAAAATGGGATCATTACTCTACCAATTTTTAATAAAATGCTAAAAAGTTTAAGTAAACAAATTATATCCATAAGATGCAAGGAAGACACATGAGAGTCAAAGGCAAAACCATTTCATGGCAAGAAATAAAGCAATTAAACACAAGAGCTAATGTAAAGATGATCAATAAATATCTACCTCGTAATATATTGCCAATTGTCCTAGGACAAGAGGTATTATGAAATATTTCCCGGTGGTAGTTTTCAAGTATATCCAAGATCATCTTCATACCAAAGAAAGCATATGGTAAAAGATACGAGTTAACCATCATGCAACGAGAGTTTCTTGATAGTTTCAATTAATTACACCACCATGCAAATCAATGAATAGCATAACTTGAAACACATGATTTTCGAAAAAGGATACGAGACACACATTGTGGAAAACCATGCCAAGAAAAGTACTCAAAAACAAGATCCACAAGGATATTAGCAAAACATGGCACATAGGAACGAGATAATTTACAATATCAATACTATGTGATACAACCTCAAATTTACAATATCAATACTAATGTCCAACAAGATGCAAATAGGCACAACACAAACACAAACACATGGTGGAAAACCTAACATCTATAGACTTGATTTCTCAAGATAAGACAAGTACGAAGCACGTACAACATATATACAAGCACATGCAAGGTACAAAACCAACACATGCAAAAGAGGCGAGTAACTTTCAATGTAAATAAGTTGAGTACATGTTACCGCAAGGAGGAACATTGGATATATATGATATAAATGAGATAATCCTAATGACTTGGCTTGAGATAATATATATTACGAAGGTCCCTTAATTCTTCATGATGTAGCCAAGTCTCCAATGCCCTCCATCATCACCTATTGATCAAGTTTTAGCTTGTTGGTCCCCAACCAAGTTGGGTCCTAAGAAGTTAGTCGCAATAGGCTTGGCAACCCAAATGGTTCTTTTCTTGACACCACTTTGAGCACCAACATATTTGACAAACACATTGTCAACTTCATCCTTACGAAGAGAATAAACATCATTGATTTTGATAGGGTTGCATGAGGTACCAATAGTGCAAAAAGAGGTGATGTGGCCCTTCTCACGGCATATGTAGCAAGTTATTCTATTCTCCTTATTCTCTTTCTTCTCACTTGATTTCTTCACAATGGGAGCATTAGCTTGACTCTTCATGCGAAGTAACCTTTCTTCAACTCGAGGTTGGGCATGGCCTTGAACTTGAGGCCGCTTCCCTCCTTGCTTCTCACTAAGAAGCTTCTTTTTTAATGGGCAAGAGCTAACATTATGCCCTTCAATTTTGCACTTGAAGCAAGTAATCTTGGCCGGATCTTGGACTTGTACTTGGCCCTTCTTGTTCTTGGTGATTTTGGACTTCTTCTTGTTGTCGGAGATAAATCCAAGTTCGCACTTGTCATTGGGGGATTGTTGCACACTCAACATCTTGTCAAGTTTGATTTTCCCTTCATGGCCCCTTTTCGAGTCTTTCTTCAAAAAAGTGACTTAAGCCTTGAGCTCTTTAATTTCATCTACATGGTTAGTAACAACACAAATACTAGAGAAAGTAGAGACTTCATTGTTAGAGTAACAAGGCAAGGAAGATAATTCATCACAAGATTTTGCAATACTATGAGGAGAGTGGATTTGTTGCCACCGGGTGGCACTGCCTCCCTGGTAGCTGCCGTCGGATGAGTGTTTTAAGATTCGGTCTGAGGCACTGAGATTTGCACGTCGCGCTTCCTAAACAAGCTTCAACCCTAATTACACGCATGCATTGGCAGGGAGTGCAGCAGGGTGCAGCGATATACCGGCCTTATGTCAGCTCATGTGCGTGGCACATCTGCAATGAGAAATTTATTTCCCTAGCGTGCCGTACAGATGCTCCGCATGCATGTGTTTTCAATTGTTCACACAAGACCTACATATTAAGCTACATTTTACTAGTTTCCATCTCGTTCTAGCCTAAATAGATGGCATGCCTGCCTCATTCTCTCACTTGAGCATGCATGTTACATAAATTCTTACCTACACAGGGAGCATTGAATGTCTTGTTTTCTCTTTGCTCTCCATGATTCTCTCTGTCCAACACGCATGAGCAGATGCAAATTAAGTCCATGGTTGTGTTGCCCATGGCTCTCGTATATATATACGTTTCAATTTACATTGTGGCTGCCACGAAAGAGCTTACCAAACACGGTGTTTCTAACTTTAGAATGACCTTGTCAGTAATGCTTTGACTGGATAGACCGCACCCTATTCCACCTACTACGAGTTGGCATGTTTACAGATTCTGGTGCAAATGAACACTGCGGCATGGTGCAGACGTGTAAGAAGATTTGCAGCTTGCGTCTGTAATTAGAGCAAGCCCTCTCTCACTTAGTTGCATACAGCACAGATCTACAAGCATGAATGAACGACATCGCATGGGGGGGGGGGGGGGGCAGTGCCACCGGGTGGCAACACCATATTTTGCTACTATGAGTAGATGAATTAATAGGACTAGCACATGTCAATATAGAAATTTGAGAATTAGGGCTAGTATCCACATGACGCTCACAAGATGTTACCTTTGACATGATAGCCTCATGAGCTAACTTTAGCTTCTCATGGGACACTTGAAGTTTATCATGGGAGGTAGAGAGCTTTTCATGACTTTCTTCCAAAATCCCATACTTGCTAGTTAGCAATTCAGGTTGAACCCTTAGCTCAACATTCTCCATCAAAATGGATGCTTCACAAGATATAGAGGTAGTAGCACAAGCATCATCATTCATAATAGCAGAAGGCAAGTTGGCATGCTCTTTTAGATAAGAAGCTTTAAGTTGCTCATGTGACTCAGTGAGTTTGCTGAGCGCACTCTCAATGACCCTAGATCCATTTTTTGTTGCTTAAAATCCTTAAGGAGTTTAGCATTAACAAACACAAGCTTATCATTTTTTAGCTTTAGATCATTTGCCACTTCAAGATCTCTATCATGGTTTTCCTTATTCTAGACAATTCTAGAGAAAATGTCTCCGCACGAGATTCTTCGGTTGTTTGTTCTTCTTAAAGTTCATCATTTAGAGAACCTATTTCATTGGCATACTCACGTTCAAGAGCACCCATTTTTAATATGGTGTTCTCATGCATCTCAATAAGTTTTTGTCTCTCAATAGAAAAAAACTAAGATTTCAACAAATTTAGAGCAAGCAATTTTATTTTTGCAAAGAGCACGATGAACAACCTCAGCCTTGTCATGTAAAGAGGCAATCAATTCCTCTTCTTCTTCATGTACTTCATCTTCATCATTATGAGAAATATTAGGACTTACTGGTTGAGGTGGCAAGGCCTTCACACAAGGTTGGGGCACGACTCCACAAATGAATTGGAGGCTCCCGACATCACCAAGTACTAGGAGAACAAACCAAGCAATGCCCCATGGTGATCACTCAACAAGGATCTCCACCAAGGGGGTCTAGGGTTACAAGTTCCACTAAGGAATAGTTGGGGGATCGAATTGGAAATTTCTTCGGTAGATAGGTAGATCGGGCCCTCATCCTTTGATTTCCAAAGTATTAGGTTGATTAATTGGCTAGAGAGGGTTATCCACGAAGTTTAAGCTCAACAACAATGGAGGAGAGCGAGTCTTCAACGGATAGATCTGGTTGGGGAAGAAGAAGCCTTTATATAGGCCATACAAGAATCTAGCAGTTGCACCTGTTGAGCCCCCGGCCCCCCCCCCCACCCCCGCGGATATTCCGGGGTAAGTAGGGCCGGATATTATGGGGGATGGGGTGGATATTGTAGGCCTTGGTTAGTTGACGAGCGGACTGAACATTCCACCTACCCCCTCGCAAACTTGAAGTTTTCGGGGTTAAACTTCTACCCCAATCACCGCCCCCTATTGCTGGGTGGCAAAATCCTTGTGTGTTTGTGTGTGTGTGTGTGGGGGGGGGGGAGGGGAGGATATTGCCCCGAACATGTTCATGTCGAGCCAGATATCCCCCTCCCCTGTGAGCTTCCTTCGCGCTATGATTTCCATTCACCAGGTGGGGGCTGAAAATGGGGTTGGATATCTGTAGCATTTATTGGGGTTATCTCTTTGTTATCTTCTTCCTTCTCCATTGTCGCAAACACACACAGCAAAGCTGAAAGCCTCAACATCTAGATCTAGCGAAGACTAAAACCTTGACGAATATCTTCATATTTTTGGTGGGTCAACAACCGTCTTGTGCTCAAATAAATTTCCTACACACTTATCACACGGCCAAATATCATTCGAGTGTCACAAACACACAAAACCATAGTAAGAAGAGTTTGTACTTTCGCTAGGCTTCACGTACAGTCGACCGGTCGAATAGAAAAGTTCTGAAAGCACTAGTTGTAAATAACAACGACATATTCCATATATGTTTATTCCCCAAATAAGGTAGCATTTCATGCATTGGTTCCTTTTACAAAAAGCATCACATATACTCTTGTGGGACTACAAGATACAATATTAAGATAGTTGTTGATCTAACATGATCATATAATAAGGACAAATTAACATATACTTATATATTTAGCTATATTGGTGGGGATAATTAAGCAGATGCAGCTTCTCGATATATACTGGCAATCATAGGCTTGATCATTTTGTCGCAAGCTTACGAAAGTTCATCACTGCGCCATCCACCGGCTTTGGGTGTGGAAGGTAGTCAATTTCCGTGTTAGGATTTAGGAGCTCCCATCTGGAATTCATAATCAATGAAGGTCAAATTAATAATGGCAAAGAAATAATACTATATCAACAAAAAATATTCAAAATATACTCGCAGTTACCCTAGCCCTTAAAATAGTTATTTGAATGGTAATATCTAGCTATTACTCACTCGTAACCGATGGAGAGGTGATGGAGCATGATGGTGAGTTGCAACCTTGCAAGCATGTTGCCGGGGCAGATCCTGTTCCCGCCTCCGAACACCTGGTATGTCCCTGGTTTGGCTGGTTCTCGTATCGTTCATTAATAATTCTTTGTTAGTCTTCATTATGTGATTGTTGTCAAACTTCAATAATTATATAGAAAATATTGATAAGAAACCATATATATTGTACTTACATCCCATCTGTCGGGGTTGAAGGTGAGTGGATCCTCGTAGTAGTTTGGGTCGGTGTGGAGTGATCTCACCAGCGACCAGCACCTGCCACCCCTTTGGTATGGTGTACCCACCGTACTCCACATCCCTTTTTGCTACACGGTGCGTCATGGGCGCGATGTTGGCCATTCGGATCGTCTCCTCCACCACCTTTGTGGTGTATTTCATCTTTGGAATGTCATCGTGTGTTATAAAAGACGACCCACCTTTGCTTTTGCTCATCATCAGGTTCTCCTCCTGCCGGTCACAGAAGATTACTTAGCTTGGGAAGAGTCATTATAATGTTTAACAACATGATTGGAGATAAAGGACCTATATGAGCGTACGAAGTATCTATGGTGTGAGAAGGTTAAATCAACAAAGGAGAGGAGAAGTGGATGGATCCATACGGGGAGGATAGTGGAAGGGGGGCAGCCAGCATGGAGTATATACCTAGATAAAATGTCTAATATGGGGCAGGTTATGAACAGATCGACATCAATTATCACAGTAACTATATATGAACCGGTTAAGGATATGAGCTATGATTTGTGTTGTAAGTCATGTTATTACATTGAAAGCCTGCCACAAAAAAATAATTGTTGGGACGAGTAGTTGTATCCACATCCCAACATATCAAACTCCAAATTTTATGTATGTGTGTTTACCTGAACCAGAATATTGTTTTAGTATGAAAATATATTTTCATCGACTGCAAGATGTCTATGATAACTTCTTCAATCTTAAAGCTATGTGATCATAGTTTTTGGTGGTCGATGTATGTGTGTGCCTCTATACCATGCTCGTTGTTTACAGAAAAGAGTATGTCTGGTTTGCTTTGTCAATGCTATTAGTACGTACATGTGAATGACTACTAATATGTGATAATGAAGCTATAGAAGCTGCTTACTCGGAGCTTGGCAAGGACGTCGGGGCATTTGGCAAGGTGGTATGTGGCCCACATGATGGCGCTTGCAGTGGACTCGTAGCCAGCGACAACTACAGACACAATGTTGTCCACCACCTCATCATCACTTAGCTTCTTCCCTTGCTCGTCCTCCAGTTCCATAAACCCACTCATCACATCATCGTACTTTTTATTTGTATTCTTCCTGTCCTCCAACTCCGCCCGGAATACCATATTTAGCTTCCGGCGGCACTTGCGAGCATCATGGCACGCTGTTCCAGGAAAATCCAACGGAAATGCCCTGAGTCCTGCGACCAAGCTAGTGAACCACTGGTCCATCTTCACGGTCAGAGACGATGGCTCCATGCTTATAAACATCTTGCATATGTTCGTGAAAGTCACCTGCACCCACGAATTTAATTATAATTTACCTATTTCTTATACTACCAAAATATAACTATTTCTGAGTTGTACCTAATAAGAACCATTTGTGTAAGTACTCGGTCTATGCAAAACGTAGTGTGCAATACGTTTGGTTAAAATCAATCTTTATAAACTTTGACTACGCATATAAGAAGAAAGTCAACATCTAGAACAACAAATACTCCACATGTTTTCAGTACAATTGAGAACTATACTTTCCCATAGTAGGTATATTTGATATTGTAGAGATAGCTGCTTTTTTCTATATACTTAGCAAATTTCATGACATTTGACTTTGAAGAAAATTGATGCACACGAGGGGTACCTAATAATAATAATAGTAATAATAAATTAGATCATGCGTCTGGATTTAGTACTCTCTCCGTCCCAAAATGTAAGGCATCTAAAGATTGGTCAAAAGTCAAACTTTACTAACTTTGACCAAGTATTTAGAAAAATATATTTACACTACAATATCGAATGGAGATATTAAGAAAAATACTTTATGGTGAATCTATTCATGTTGATTCATTATTGTAAATGTTTATATTTTGTGTATAAATTTGATCAAACTTAAAAACGTTGATTTTTAAGTTTTAACTAATCCTTAGGCGTCTTACATTTTGGGATGGAGGGAGTACTAAGAGTAACTTTTACTTCCAGAGTATACTAAGTTTCTGACATTTATTACGGATCAGAGGAAGCACTAAATCTTACTTTCTTGGCCTCGTTGGAAGCAACGATGGTGCCCATGTCGGCCCACGAGTTGAGCGCGGCCACAACACCCGGCTGCACGGTGGCAGCGATAGTGCGGAGCGAACTTGGCCGGTTGATGGCACCAAGGATGACCCCTCTCACCCTGGTGTGGTTGCTTCCCTCGACGTTCACTATCGAGCTTAGCCCCACCAGCTCCGGCACGGGCCAGTTGATGCCGAAGGTGTCGCTGCCGGCCTGGAAGATGAACTTGTTGGTTGCCGGCATGCATGCCACGATGGTGGGGGACCCGAACAGGTGTGTCCGGTACATCCCCATCTTCTCACCGCCGTAAGCACGTCTCTTGGCGCCAATGAAGTCGTCGGGGCGGCGCACGTGCTTGAAGTACCAGAGCAGGGACATGGTCTCGCCGAGGAACGGCAGGCCCATGTGGCCCGGCGGGAGGCGAGGGCGGATGCCATTGGCGCCCTTCCCGCCGCGATGCTTGAGGAAGAAGACGGCGCGGTACCACGCGTCGGCGGCGTGCCAGAAGGCGAGGCAGAGCAGAGGGACGGCGCCCAGGAGCCATCCCCACGAGACCGCCACGGCCACCATGTCGCCGGAGCTGATAAATGCTACGTATTCTCGAGTGACTGATCAATCTTGCCTTGGAACTGGAGACAATCAATCTAGTATATATACACCTAACCATGCTAATAGACACGTACGTCCCTAGTGAGCAGTAGTGACTGGTGTAGTGTGGATACTTGATGGTGGATTCGTTCAAGGGTCGAGGCAAGTGGAAACAAACCCTAACTGTGCTTGATAAATCAGCCGTTGCCTCTAGTAATCACGTATGCATGCTTCTTGAGTCTTGTTGGCGCATATCCCTTCGCATATCGTATATGATTAGGACGTGCGAATATAGTTTATGCATTAACAAATCACAAGCGATCTTGAGTGTGATGTGACTCGATTTAGTAGTGTCTGCCATTTGGCAACACTAGCGAGCTTCATTATTCCTAGTAGCTGATGCCATTAACGATTTGCAGCTACGTTCCAAACAGGGATAGAGTGACCGATGCATGATGCTTACATAACTAAGGGTCGGCATCGTTCTCTAATGAATATGAAGCATACTTACCCTGATTTGGTGGACATGTGTGGAGGCATACCCGTTTAAAAAAATGAGAATGCCTTTTCAATGTTTTACAAATATTAAAATAATTCACGCATTATATATTACCTTATACTTACTCGTGCAAATTTTAAGGAAAAGTGCGATCATATGTGGCCTACAAAAAAACAGAAAATGGAAATTTGTATTTGTTTGAACTGTTAAATACAATTATTAGTTTTATTTAGACATTTTGTCATTATCATGTACGCCATATACAATCGTATTTTTTCTTGAAAAAAATTACACGAGTAAGTATCAAGATGATAATATGTACTAGTATATAGGGAATTTTATTTCAATTTTATGCAATTTCTTAATAGCTTTTGTTTCAGTTTTAGAAAAAACAGGTGCGCCTAAACCTAGGTACGAGTATCACTTTTCCGGAGTACTTGTTATAAAGGACGCGTGCACATGAGACATCATGGCCCCTGGTTT
Source organism: Lolium rigidum (assembly GCF_022539505.1). Taxonomy (NCBI): domain Eukaryota; kingdom Viridiplantae; phylum Streptophyta; class Magnoliopsida; order Poales; family Poaceae; genus Lolium; species Lolium rigidum. Next base: position 127,102,968 of record NC_061513.1, read on the forward strand.
AATTCTGATCGATACCGTATCACTGGTGGAAAAACAGGCTTCCGGGAAGCCCCATAAGTCGCGAAGGTAAAGGAACCGCGACTAATGAGGTCTTTAGTCGCGGTTCGTGTGGCGAACCGCGACCAAAGCTCCGGGCCCGAGGCGCACGGTGGCCAGCTGGTGCACGTGGGGGGCTTTAGTCGCGGTTGGCCAGCCCAACCGCGACTAAAGGTGCTCGAAGGCCTTTAGTCGCGGTTGGCCGGGCCAACCGGGACTAAAGCCCCTCCCCTATATATACCCATCCAGCAGCCAACACTTAGCCATTTGGAGCCATTCTCTTCACAAACTTCACAAGTGAGTGTTAGGTTTGCTTTTGGTTCCTCTTATGCACATAAGGTGTTTGATGAAATGCCCCAAGAGCATGAAACAAACATGATATGAAGTGTTGGAGTCACACTTGAGCTTTCTCATTTATTTTTTCCTCCTCGATCGCGGTTAGCAACTTGAACCTTTGATGTGTCATTGATAAAATATGCATGTGTGTGTAGTTCATTGTTTAATTTATATTGTTTGTAGCTAGTTAGTTTAACAAATGCATGATGGTTAATTATATATTTTATATTATAATAATGCAGATGAATCGGCAATGGATGTACGGTAACCGACTCTCCAGCGAGTTCAGTACGGGTTTGAAAGATTTCCTCGTAGTGGCTAATGCGAACAAGCGGGGGGGTTTTGTTATCTGTCCATGTGTTAAGTGTAAGAATCAGAAGGGTTACTCTTCCTCAAGAGATGTTCACATGCACCTGCCTCGGCACGGTTTCATGCCAAGCTATAATTGTTGGACCAAGCATGGAGAAAGAGGGGTTATAATGGAAGAAGATGAAGAAGGGGATGATTTCAATGATGAAAGCTATCTTTCTCATTTCGGTGATACTTTCATGGAGGATGCTGAAGGTGAAGGGGAAGGTGAAGGGGAAGGTGAAGAAGAGGCACGTGATGATCCCGTTGATGATCTTGGTCGGACCATTGCTGATGCACGGAGACGCTGCGAAACTGAAAAAGAGAGGGAGAATTTGGATCGCATGTTAGAGGATCACAGGAAGGCGCTGTACCCCGGATGCGATGATGGTCTGAAAAAGCTGGGCTGCACACTGGATTCTGCTGAGATGGAAGGCACAGGCAGGTGTAGCTGACTCGGCATTTGAAAACTTGCTGAAAATGTTGAAGAATATGTTTCCAAAGAATAACGAGTTGCCCGCCACTACGTACGAAGCAAAGAAGGTTGTTCCGCCCTCTAGGTTTAGAGGTTCTGAAGATACATCCATGCATCAACGATCGCATCCTCTACCGCGGTGAATACGAGAATTTGAATGAATGCCCGGTATGCACTGCATTGCGTTATAAGATCGAGGCGATGACCCTGGTGACGATGTTGAGGGCCGGAAACCCAGGATGAGGGTTCCCGCCAAGGTGATGTGGTATGCTCCTATAATACCACGGTTGAAACGTCCGTTCGGGAACAAAGAGCATGCCAAGTTGTTGCGATGGCACAAAGAGGACCGTAAGTCGGACGGGGAGTTGAGACACCCCGCAGATGGAACGCAATGGAGAAAGATCGACAGAGAGTTCAAAGATTTTGCAGCTGACGCAAGGAACATAAGATTTGGTCTAAGTACGGATGGCATGAATCCTTTTGGCGAGCGAGCTCCAGCCATAGTACCCGGCCCGTGACTCTATGCATCTACAACCTTCCTCCTTGGTTGTGCATGAAGCGGAAGTTCATTATGATGCCGAGTGCTCATCCAAGGTCCGAAGCAACCCGGCAACGACATCGATGTGTACCTAAGGCCATTAGTTGATGAGCTTTTACAGGCTGTGGGGCAGACCTGGTGTCCGTGTGTGGGATGAGCACAAAGAAGAGGAATTTGACCTACGAGCGTTGCTTTTCGTAACCATCAACGATTGGCCTGCTCTTAGTAACCTTTCGGGACTGTCAAATAAGGGATACAATGCATGCACGCACCGCTTACATGAGACCGAAAGTGTACATTTGCCAAATTGTAAGAAGAACGTGTACCTTGGGCATCGTCGATTTCTTCCGAAAGGTCATCCGATGAAGAAAGAAAGGCAAGCATTACAACGGCAAGGCAGATCACCGGCCGAAGCCTGCGGAACACACTGCGGTGCTGAGGTATTTGATATGGTCAAGGGTTTGAAAGTCATCTTTGGAAAGGGTCTCGGCGGACAATCGGTTCCGAAGGGAGCTGGCGGGCACGTAGCCATGTGGAAGAAGAAATCTATATTCCGGGAGCTAGAATATTGGAAAGTCCTAGAAGTCCGCTCCGCAATCGACGTGATGCACGTTACGAAGAATATTTGCGTGAACATCCTAAGCTTCTTGGGCGTGTATGGGAAGTCAAATGATACAAAGGAAGCACGGCAGGACCAGCGAAAGTTTGAAAGACCCCGATGACCTGCATCCGGAACGGTTTCAAGGTCGTGCCGCCTACGCTCCGACCAAAGAAGAGAAGGTCATCTTTTTTGAATGCCTGAGCAAGTATGAAGGTCCCGTCGGGATTCTCGTCCAATATAAAGGGAATAATAAACATGGCGGAGAAAAAGTTCCAAAACCCGAAGTCTCACGACCGCCACGTGATTATGACGCAATTGCTTCCGATTGCTTTGAGGGGGCTCCTGCCGGAAAATGTTCGAGTAGCCATTGTGAAGCTATGTGCATTCCTCAATGCAATCTCTCAGAAGGTAATCAATCCAGAAGTTCTACCACGGTTACAGAACGATGTGATCCAATGTCTTGTCGGTTTCGAGTTGGTGTTCCCGCCATCCTTCTTCAATATTATGACGCACCTCCTGGTTCACCTAGTCGATGAGATTTCCATTCTCGGTCCTGTATTTCTACACAATATGTTCCCCTTCGAGAGGTTCATGGGAGTATTAAAGAAATATGTTCGTAACCGTGCTAGGCCGGAAGGAAGCATCGCCAAGGGCTATGGAAATGAGGAGGTAATTGAGTTTTGTGTTGACTTTGTTCCCGACCTTAAGCCGATTGGTCTTCCTCAATCGCGGCACGAGGGGAGACTAAGTGGAAAAGGCACGATCGGAAGGAAATCAATGATATGTATGGACGGCCATTCTCTGACTGAAGCACACCACACAGTTCTGACCAATTCCAGCTTGGTGGCTCCGTACTTTGAGAAACACAAGAATATTTTACGCTCGGACAACCCTGGGAAGCCTGAATCCTAGATTAGGAAGGCCCACATGGAGACTTTCGGCAGTTGGTTGAGAAAACATTTAATGAGTGACAATAAGGTTGTAGATCAGCTGTACATGTTGGCCAAGACACCATCTTCGACTATAACGACTTTCCAAGGGTACGAGATAAATGGGAATACATTTTACACGATCGCCCAAGATAAAAAGAGCACCAACCAAAACAGTGGTGTCCGCTTTGATGCAGCAACCGAGAATGGGAAAAAGGTCACATATTATGGTTACATAGAGGAGATATGGGAACTTGACTATGGACCCTCCTTTAGGGTCCCTTTGTTCCGGTGCAAATGGTTCAAGCTAACAGGAGGTGGGGTAAAGGTGGACCAGCAATACGGAATGACAATGGTGGATTTCAACAATCTTGGTTATCTTGACGAACCATTCGTCCTAGCGAAAGATGTCGCTCAGGTTTTCTATGTGAAGGACATGAGTAGCAAACCGAGGAAACGGAAAGATAAGAAAACGATCAGTACATCATGCGATGATCCAAAGCGCCACATTGTTCTTTCAGGGAAAAAAACATCGTGGGAGTGGAGGACAAGACAGACATGTCGAGAAGATTATAATATGTTTGCTGAAATTCCGCCCTTCAAAGTGAACACCGACCCAAGCATTAAGTTAAATGATGAGGATGCTCCATGGATACGGCACAATCGTAAGCAAGCGGGGACACAAGGGAAGAAATGATGTGTAATAATTTATTAATTGTACCAAACTTTGTTGAATGAATCATGTGTTTGGTGTCCATTTTCGAATGATTCAATTGACTCGAGATAGCATCGATGATACATGAAATTTGGAGTGACTAAGTCATACTCCCGCATACATAAAATTTGGAGTGACTAAGTCATACTCCTGCATATAGGAAATTTGGAGTGACTAAGTCATACTCATGCATACATGAAATTTGGAGTGATTTAGTCATACTCCTGCCTAGGCGTATAATATGCATACTCGTAGTCTTCATAGCCGCCGCCGTTGTACTCGGTAGTCGTCGCCTTCTAAGTTGCCGGCGTCGTCGTCGCTGCCTTGTCGTCGGCTGTCGTCGGGCGGCGCTCGTGGCTCGAACCGAGGGTAGCGCAGGCGGGGATATCGCCGGCCGTGATGTAGTCCATGACGCTCTGCGGAGTCCGGCCGTACCACCATAGCCGACCGGCCGGCCTCGTGGAAGTTTCCGGGAGGCGGACCGTCCTCCTCATACCCGGCGAGCGCCCTCTCACGCCGATTGATGAAGAAGGCGTCCCAAGTATGCTGGTTATCGGGATGCCGGCGGGGATTCATCCGCTGCTCCGGCGTGAGGTCGAGGTAGTAGTGGTTCGTGATGGCCGCCCGGCGCGCAGTACCACGAGGGACGGGAGGGACCGGCACGCCGCCGGCGCTTAGGCTCCGGCCCGGCAGGGACGCGGTAGCCCGGAGGGCAAGGGTAGTTCGAGGCGCAAAGCTCCTCCACTCGCTGGTAGGTTAGAGTGGGTGCGGTGGAAGCCATGAGAGAGTGATGAGAGATTGTAGAGATGTGATGTCTGGCCAAGCCGGGCTACCTATATGTAGTGACAAATGGCGGGAAAAATGGGAGCGGGAAGACAAGAGGCGGGAAGAAAGAGGCGGGGAGAAAGTGGCGGGAAGAAATTGGCGGGAAAAAATTGGCGGAAAGAAAGAGGCCGGAAGAAATTGGCGGGAAACAATTGGCGGGAAGAAAGAGGCGGGAAGACAGGGAAGAAATGGCGGGAAGACGAGGAGGGAAGAGGGGGTCGGCGGAAAGAGGCGGGAAGAGGGGGCCAACGAACTTTTGAATTGAATTAATTTTATTTTTATGAATTTTTGATAATTTGTATTTTTAAGAATTTGAATTGAATTAGTTTTATTTTTCTGATTTTTTGGATATATTATTTGTATTTTTAAGAATTTGAATTGAATTATTTTTATTTTTCTGATTTTTTGGATATATTATTTGTATTTTTAAGAATTTGAATTGAATTATTTTTATTTTTCTGAATTTTTTGATATATAATTTGTATTTTTAAAATTTTGAATTGAATTAGTTTTATTTTTCTGAATTTTTTGATATATTATTTGTATTTTTAAGATTTTGAATTGAATTAGTTTTAATTTTCTGAATTTATTGATATATTATATGTATTTTTCAGATTTTGAATTGAATTAGTTATATTTTTCTGAATTTATTGATATATTATATGTATTTCCAACATTTTGAAAATGAAAATAAATTTTGAAAAGGACCTTTAGTCGCGGTTGGCCTGGCCAACCGCGACTAAAGGTTAATTCCGCGGGAACGCTGGAATTCGGGCGAAAACGCCTTTGGTCGCGGTTGGTGTGGCCAACCGCGACTAAGTACCTTAGTCGCGATGGCCGCGACCAAAGGTCGCTCCCTATATATAGCGCGCCCGAACCGCCGCCGCCCATCTTCTTCTCCGCGCGGTTTTCGTCGAATCCTCCCGAAGTGCTGTCGCCAACGTCGCCGCGCCAACGCCGACGCCCAAGCCGCCGACCGCCGACGACGACCGCCGACGACCGCCGACGACGCCGCCGCCCCGCCCTTCGACGCCGACGCGCCGACGTGTACGTCTCCTCGCGCGCGCCGCCGCCGCGTCGCTCTGTCCCGCATGCATGCGCGCGCCGCCGCCCGGCCCGCACGCGCCGCCGCCGCCGCGCACGCGCCGCCGTGCCCGCGCCGCCGCCGCACTCGCCGCACGCGCCGCCCCGGCCGGCCACACACGCGCGCGCACGTTACAGAGAGAGGGGAGAAAGAGAGATCGAGGGCGCCGCCGATTTTTTTTTCTTTTTTTTATGTTTTGTTTTGTTATCAAATTTTGACTAAAAATTAACTTAACTAAATTTTGACTTAACTAAAAAAATTAACTTAACTAAAAAATTTACTTATAAAATTAACTTAACTAAATTTTTATAAAATTAACTTAACTAAAAAATTTACTTAACAAAAAATTAACTTAACTAAATTTTGACTTTAAAATTAAAACTTAACAATTTTGTCTACAAATTTTTGACTTAATAAATATGACTTAAATTTTACAAGAACTCAAAATAACTTAACATATTATTTGTATTTTTTCACTTTTAAAAGAACTCAAAATTTGACTTAAAAATTTGTCTTAAATTTTTTGACTTAACTAAAATTTGACTTAACCACCGCGCGAATACGGAGGGGGCCGGCAGCGCTCGTCGCCCCTCCGTATACGCGTGGTGTTTTTTGGGATCGAGAGGGGCGGCGAGGGTTATGTGTCCTCGTCACCGCCACCGCCCTTTCGCCACCGGCCTTTCGCCACCACCACCGTTCTCTCGGTCACGCGATCACTGCGTCCCCCTCTCGCCTCCCTCGTCGCCCTCTCTCTTTATATGTAGAAGAGATGTGATAATGCTGGCATATACACAATTAATTTGTTTTGACTACATGTTTTCGGGATCGACATATGGCGGACGATAGAGCTGACCCGATTCTGGACAACTATGATCCGGACGGCGAAGACCATATGTTCGGCATCATAAAAGGCGATATTCCTTTTGTGCCGACCGGAGAAGAAGAAGATGATATCGCTTCTTATCTCGAACCTTGAGTGTGAAGATGAAGGGCGCCGTCGGCAAGCGAGATGATGCCGAAGAAACGTCGATAAACGACGATCTTCAATTGGAAGTAGCAACCACCTCCGGCGCCGAGGTATATATATATATATATATACATATTGAGCGTCCGGTGATACAACTAACTGATTTGAATAAATGTGTGTGTACTAACGCGCGCGACTCTCTTTCTTATTTTAGCCCTCGGCCGGATCGTCGAAAAATCGAGTACGTCGTCGTCAAAGCGTGGCGCAACCAAGACGATGAAAGCAGGAGAAACATGCACCATCGATGTTGTCGACGAAGCAACCGGCAGAGCCGCCGGAGCCCGAGCAAGAACGCCACCAAGTTTGTCGGCCAATGCGGAGCCGTTGTTAGAGACAACGTCTCGATCACCCGCCAGGAGTGGAATGAGCCAAAGAAGGCACGTGTTGGTTTCACTTTTGTCGAACGAGAGAGAAAAAAAGATTGCTTCAACAAGCTTATGGAACATTTCGTTCTACCTCCGAATACCGCAAATACGATGAGGAGGGTAACAAGATTGCGGAAAACAAGAAGAGGCGCAAGCTAGTCAAACGAGTTCGCTCTTTCTAGGATGGCCAACGCATTCCGGAAATACAAGCAAAATCTAGCCCATGACTTTGTCAACCAGGGCAAGACTCCGGATTTCAAAGGACAATATGAGAAACCGCAACATGATTGGCCAGAATTTGTGAAGCAAAAGAAATCGGAGCAGTTCCTTGAACTATCGAAAAAAATAAGGAAAATGCGGCCAAGAAGGAGTACAATCATAAAATGGGGCCAGGAGGGTATCGCTTTTGGCAGCCTAAGTGGGAGAAGATGGAGAACGAGGCGAGGGCGCGAGGAATCCGGTCCGGTGACGGAGGGATGGGACCCAAGGGCCAAAAGGCTGGTGGTACGGGCATGGGGGATCGCTGAACCCGGAGACGGGGGAGTGTGTTTACCGGGGCAAAATAATTACACCCACCCAAAACCTTATTGAGGCAATGAGGGATGCTCAAGAGGGGAGGATCAGGTTCAACGGAGAGAACGACGCCACGACAAAAGCCCTCGGGAATCCCGAACACGGAGGACGTGTACGAGGCATGCCCGGGGACATTTCTTGGAAACTAGGGTTCCCCCGGAAAGATGACCCGTACGGTTACGAAGCCGTAAGAGAAAGATGGATCGGGATGCGGATGTTGTGGCGAAGTTGGTAACGGAAATGGATGTGATGAAGAAAACCGTGAGTGTACTAGTCGCCGAAAGAGATGCAGCTCGGGCGCAGCATGAAGATCATCCAATGGATCTCGGAAGCCGCAGCGGAGAAGAAGCGAGCGTGGCTTCCACGGAGGCCTCACCGGGCTGGTGCACCGACGATCGAAATTCTCGCACCGGAGCCTCGGCTGGTGGTCGAGGTTCTTGCACCGGAGCCTCCTCGCTACCCCGTGGACGATATAAAGGAGATGAAAGCATGTCATCCGTATTATCCTATCGGGAACATGTCCATGAAGGTAGCCATCGGCGATGCTTTACCACCTGGAGCACTCCACCACAACAACCCCATTCAAGATGGCTATGCTCGTGTGACGGTGGAGGAGATAGTCCAAGGGTTTGAGGACCCGGACATTGACATTGCTACACCCGAAGGGGTGAAAAGACTTGGAGATGTCAAGCGCCAGTTCATTCTATGGCAGAAGAAATTTATCAAGTTTCCAGGCGAGGCGCCAACAAGTCCACCCCCGTACGGTGGTGGTGGTGGCGGTGGCGGTGACGGTGGCGGTGGCGGTGACGGTGGCGGTGGCGGTGACGGTGGCGGTGGTGCTTCACCTAATACACCTCATTCACGTCGGCCGACGCCGCCCCCGCGTCCTCGTCCGGCGGGTGATCGGACACCAGCATCGCCCCCCAATCCACCTCCGGCGAAGAAGCGAGAAGCAGTCCCGGGTTATTAACCCGGACCCTTACGTACCTAAGAAAACAAAGGTACCGGAGGTATCACCGAAGCCTCTCCCCAGGAGGTCTTGGGAAAGTAGTGCCGAGGAAGTCGAGGCGGGCGCGGCTGCTGATTTAGAGAAATGGCAGGCGAGCGTCAAGAAGAAAATAGAGGGCGAGCCCAAGCCAGTATATTCTGACAAGGAAAAGAAGTGGGCTAAGTCATTTTTGAACACACCGTCCCAAGCCGCGAAGAATCTGCCTGACGACTATTTACGTGAACTTCGTAGGCAAGCACTCGCGTTCAAGAACGAGGAAAGAGTTGGCGGAGAAGAAAGCCTTGGAGGACGAGGCCGAGAAAAAATTAGAAAGGGGGAAAGAAGTTGCCCAGCTCGGGGAACAAAGTAAACAATCGATCGCCCCGCTCATAGTGCAAGCCGCCGGTCCGGATGCCCCCGATATCATAGCAGCTGCGGCAGCTTATGGATTGACCGTAGAAAGTGCCGGAAAACAAGCGGCCGACTTAGGTATCACTCTTCGTGCAGTGTTAGGCCTTGATGAGGCGCCAATGAAGGACGTAGTATTTACATATGTGAAGAATGGCCCTCTCATCGAGCCTCGCGCAGGAAGAGGATCTACCTCGACAAATGAAAGGTACTGCTAAATTGGTACAAGGGTTACATAAAACATGAAAACGCCAAAGACTATATCTATGCGGAAGTTAAATATGTGCATCACTTCAAACGTTACTGGGTACAAATTCCTCTGAGTGAATTGTTCCAGCTGTTCAATCTGCGCGAGCTCGACAAATCTATCATCAGTTGCTACGTTCTGTAAGTGATTTATTAATTTCTACCCCATCTCGTTCATTGTATATTGTCCTAACTATCTTGTTGTGTACGCTATATATTATGCAGAATGAAGAAGCGGGAAATGCGAATAAGGAACATCCATGATGTTGGGTTCATTGACCCACACATCGTTAATTCATATGTGTTAGAACACCACCCCGCCGACGTGGAGGAAGACCTGTGGCGGTTTATTAGAAAACAGCAAGAGAAAAAGTGATATTCTATTTCCTTACCATTTTGGGTGAGTGTTTCGTCTTGAGCACATTCTCTTTTGTTTACTCCATGCATGGTATGTGGCTAATCGATGAGTTATGCATGACTGTGCATGTATCGTGTCCGCAGGTTCCACTGGATTCTTATGGTAATTAAAGTTCAGACCTCCTCGGTTCTCGTCCACGACTCTCCGAATATGGATCCGGCGCTTTGGGGCGACATGAGAAAAATGATGCAAAAGTAATTATTTTCATTCATTTGCGCTCTATATCGATCGGCCTATTTCGTTCATCATTTCCTAATATCAAGTAACTAATTAATAACTCTCTTGTTTATTTAATTTTCTTTGCCTCGTAGGGTTTGGAGACGGTTCGTAGATACCAAGGTCGGTGAATTCAAAAAAGAGCTACATTTTAAAATGGCGAGTGCTTGAACGATCGGGGATACTCAGCCACCGGGGACCAATCTATGTGGATACTATGTTTGTGAGAGGATCCGGAGATACTGCAATGAGCGGGACCAGACGTGTGAGAACAACATCCTGAGGAATAACCTCCGGAAGACGCTTAGTCCGGAAGCTCGCTTCCGACCACTTCAAGAGGAACTAGCTGGATGGTTGGCGAGGGAAGTCATCGATCCTAGAGGAGAACACTATTACGATGACGTAGATCTTTATACGCACCGGAATTTGTAACTAACTTGTTCAAAATTGTATATGGTCATCCGATATTGAATATATATTGTATATGGTCATCCGATATTGAATATATATTGTATATTACTCATCTTGAATTCTTTTTGGTTCTAATTTCAAATTTGTTTGAAATTGTACATTCATATGCATGTATGTATACAGTACCGTAGAATATGTGAAACTCCTTCAAAATTAAAACCCAAAAGAAATAAAATAATACAAATTAAAAAGAAACCAGATTTAGGGGGAGGGGGCTAAACCCTAAACCCTGCGGAGGCCTTTAGTCGCGGTTGGCCGGAAGAACCGCGACTAAAGGTCCTCCGCCCGGCGCTCGCCCGCGGCCCACGTGGATGGGCCTTTAGTCGCGGTTCGTAAGGAACCGCGACTAAAGGGGGGGGCCTTTAGTCGCGCTACTTTGGTCGCGGTTGGGCCACCGCGACTAATGGCAGTTGCCAACCGCGACCAAAGCCCCTTTTTCCACCAGTGTATGCACTAGCCTGCTAGCAATAGTGTCAACTGGAATCCTATCTAAGTTTCCGTGTTTCACTGATAGTACATTTTGTTTTTTTCTAGTGTAAATTTTAACAGTAAAATTTAAACTAGAAAAGATAAATACACTGTAAGTGAAATTCCGGTGGGATTCCTCCTTGAGACCCGTACAACTTGTTTGGTGGGTATTAGAGGTACAAGACTTACGATCCAACTTATGTTAAGAATGTGTTTGGTAGCCTGCAACAGTTTCTCGTATGGGCTGGAAAATGCTAGGAGGGGGTCTGGCATGGCAACGAGAGTTGGCCCAACTTCCGCAAACCATTTGGTAGGTTGTGCTGCATGGATTGCAATGTATTGGCAGCCCATTTGATCATCTGGACTTTGCCTTTGCAGCTACTTGTGCTTGTGTTTGGTTGCCTCACTTTACATCCACACCCAAGATACACTCACCACTTTTAAATTTTATGAGGATACCATGCCATATGATCAACACACACTAGGCAACACACAAGCATACGATGAACATATAGGCATTCGTTCAATACACATTCATATTATGAATAACGCAGAACACACATCTACTAACACTACTAGAAAAAGGTTACACGTGGTGCACCACATTTTCCTATTTGTGTCGCACCATGCACGCACCACGACTAGCACACCACTTTTAATTGTTACCCTTGGCGCACCTCCTAGTGTGCCATGGGTAGTGCACATACCCATGGCGCACCACCTCGGTGCGCCACGTGTAAGCACTCTGTGACGCACCAGTGCATGGTGCGCGCCACGGGTATAGGTGCGCTACGAGTAGCCTAAAAGGTGAGTCACGGGTATCATTTCAAAATTTTGTTTTCTAATACGTTGTCCCCATATTTAAACATTTTAATATCGTATACACATTATGCAAAAGAGTATAAATAGACAAAGTTGATCATATTGGTGCAGGATAAGAACAACAAAATCGTAGTTCATCACATTAACTAGTACCCGAAATAGCAACAAGTGTCAAAATATTAGACAAGTCTATGTCTCGAGACGGACTAGCAAGTTCATCAGCACATTACAAAGGAAGTAGTCACCTAAACTACGATGAAATACATCAGAACCACAATCACAGTAGGGGACACAAAGAGCATATTTATCTGATTTCCTCTCTTCCTCTCGCTGGTGGTTCATCCACCTAGTTTCCACATCCTCTCTGGTCTTGTACCTTTTGTAGTTGTTTCCCTCGAACTCACTCACTTGCATCAAACAGTCATCCTCTTTGTTGTAGACGCCTAGAACCCTACCCTTGTACACCATGTACAATTTCAAAATCTCTACACACAAGACATATAATATTAGGCAGCGAAAGAAAGAGTTCATCACATGTTCATAATAATAAATAAATGATGGGTGCAGAAAGATGTAAAGTATCTTATAAATACACACGAAACATATAGGGCCAACTCAAAAGCATGCCTCACATATATTTAGGTTGGACACATAAGATACCTGGATGGTTCTTGTGAGCCAAGTAGGATGCACAAGATTTGTACTTGTGCATATCACAAGGCTCACCAGACCATCAGGATACCACATAATGCCACAAAATTTTAATCATCGGCACTCTCTCGAAGAAAGACAAAAGAAAACAGAAATGATTCGGGTTTGAGCCTCATATTTAGGTTGGACAGACAAGCAAGTGAGCCAAATAGAATGCACAATATTTGTACTTGTGGATATCAGAAGGCTCACCAGACCATCAGGATACCATGTAGTGCACAACATTCTAATCATCACCATTCTCTCAAACACATAACAAATAAATAAAATCGAAATGATTCGGATTTTTGTCTCATACTTAGGTTGGACACACAATCAACACCCTGACGGTTCTAGTGAGCCAAGTAGGATGCATAAAATTTGTACTTGTTCATATCACAAGGATCACTGAACCATCATTGTGTAATCACATATGGCCACAACATTTTAATCATCGGCACTCTCGAAGATAGAGAAAGTGCAACTCAAAATAATTTCAAAGATGCTCACCCAAAACTTGAACTGTTTTGGTCTTTGGATCCGGAACAATAGTACTATCATTACAGGGTCTTGAAGGGAGTGTTCAACTGGAGTTTCAGTGCTAAGAAAGTGCAACAGAAACGAGTTTCACTTTTCTTAGGTGTAGCTACACTTATAGGCTGTATTGTACATATTAAATGTCTTTTACAAAAGAAAAAAAACATAGAAATGCACATGTAAATATATGAGGCTCCAATACTTATCACATATTTACATCCATCTCCATGATCGTGCACACCTCTAGCTTTCATTTTCTGTTCTTGCTTGTCTGTTTGTGTTAGCTAGTTGTTTCTGTTTATTTGGGAGTAGCTTATCACTTTTTCCATGCGATTTGTGTGTTGCTAGTTGAAGCGGTTAAAGAAGGAGATGACTCCGTTGTAGACGTAGTCCTTGGCGCAGGTGCCGATGACGAAGTCGGCATGTGCAAACTGCTCCAGGTACTGCACCGTGAGCTTGTCGCGGTCGTGGCCAATGAGGTCGCCTATCAGGAGGCCGACGTCCGCGGGGTCGGCCAGCTCGTCCTGGCCACCGTAGCTGAGAAAGAGTGGGAAAGTGGATGGGATGTTGGACATGTTGTACGCCGGCGGGTCGGGCAGCCCGTACTTCTCCTCGTTCACGTTCGGCCACACGTAGTCGTACTTCGACAGCACGCCGTCCCGGAACGCTGCAGTAAGTTGACGTGAGATCAATCGTCAGTGTTTTCACTGCACGATAAATTAGTACGAGACGCGCGCGTGAGAATTAGAATTGGGGATCGATTTCATACTTTGGGCGAGGTGGACCATGGTCTTGGTGGATGTCGGCTGGGGCTCGTACTTGAGGAAGACGTCCACAGCCGAATTATTCAGGCAGTAATTTTTCCCTGGCATACAACACAGACGAAAACGAGCTTAATTAGCAGAAAGGCCTCATTGCTTGTAAGAAAATGTGGCGATTAATATCTAATTTGCACAGATATATTGATTACCTGTGAAATCTCTGAGGAGATCGTAGCAATTCGTTCCGGGTTGGCGGCACAACTCCTTGATGAGGCTCGTCACTGCAGGCCTGCAGAGAATAGAGAAGAACACCAAAACGCGTCCTGTCAACGAGCAAAGACTTCAAAGCCGGAAGACTTAATCTTCCTGTATACATCATGTGATGTATGAATTCTGAATATTGAAATTTTGTAATAAAAAGCCATGTGCCTCTATTAATGCAGAGACCGGGATGATGTTCCCATTTCGAGCAAAAAAAAAAAACGAGAATGACGTACGCTACTGGATCGAACTCCGCCACACCGAGAACAGAGATGGCCTGGTTGGTCAGCATTGAGCAGAAGTCAGAGCGAGTCCAGAACAAGAATTTGGTGCATCACTGATATTTTCAGCTGCTGATACTGTTAAACATAGTTTCTGTATAGGACTCTTAGTCCGTGTTGATCACGTTTTGTAACCGACATTGTATGTCCTCCTATATAAGCATATGAACGAGAGGCTCGGGATCTATCCGAGTAGATTGATCAAACCATTGTCGCTAGATTTTTACATGGTATCAAGAGCAGGCCTCTCCGCCTCGTCTACCTGATCTCCGCCGATATTCCCCGATCAAAACCCACCCACCACAAACCCTAGCCCATGGCGTCTTCGAGCTCGGCCGTCATCAACCTCGGCTCGCCTCTGTCAGACAAACTGACTCGTGAGAATTATCCTCTCTGGCGATCTCAGGTGCTGCCGCCGATTCGTGGAGCTCAACTCGTTGGTCTACTGGATGGATCCGACGCCGCTCCCGAGAAGCTGCTGGTCATTGACTCAGCGGACGCCGATGCCGCCAAGGCCAAGACGGCGCCGAACCCGGCGTACGCAGCCTGGCTGTCCAGGGACCAGATCGTCCTGGCATATCTACAGCAGTCGCTCTCCAGGGAAGTTCTTCCCCATGTCCATCGGATTGAGCACTCGACGGAATTATGGCGTGCCATCGAAACGATGTTTGCCGCCCAGAGCGAGGCCCGGGTCTCCAACCTGCTGATCGCCATCGCCAACACCAAACGCCAACAATTCTCCACCACTTCGGCTTACCTCACCAAGATGCAAGGGTTCGCTGATGATCTTGCTGCCGCTGGCCGTGTTCTCCTCGAAAAAGAGCAGGTCTCCTACATCCTGGCCGGCCTCGGCTCTGGCTATGACGCTCTGGTGGCAGCCCTAGGCGTGGTCACCACGCCGCTGTCCCTGGCCACCCTGTACTCTCAGATCCAGAGCTATGATCAGCGCCAAGAGATGCACAATGGTGGCTCCCATGGCGACTTTGAAACCTCAGCCAATGCTGCCTCTCGCCAGCGCCGCAACCGTTCTAACTATGGCCGCCCACGTGGTGATCGTGGTGACCGCGGTGATCGCGGTGACCGTCGGGAGGACAGACGTGAAGATCGCCGTGATGATCGCCGTCGCGATGAGCGCCCGCAGCAGCACTTCGGCCGTGGGGGTGGACGTGCACCTCCAGGAGGGGGTCGTGGCCGTGGACGCGGACGCCGCCGCACCACACCCTGGGTCGATGTCATGTGTCAGATCTGCAACAAGGAGGGACACGCCGCCAAGGACTGCTGGTGGCGTTTTGAAGAAGATGATGATGACTCCTATGGTGACAAAGAAGGCAATGCTGCATATTATGGTGTTGACACAAATTGGTACTCCGATACGGGTGCCACACATCACATCACCGGTGAACTCAATAATCTGACGGTTCGTGATGCTTACAAGGGCAATGACAGGGTCAACACGGCCAATGGTCAAGGTATGAGGATTTCCCACATTGGTCATTCTATAGTTCGTAGCCCTACTCAGAATTTTCACCTTCGCAATATTCTTCATGTCCCTAGTGCATCCAGAAACTTACTATCTGTTCATCGATTCACTCTAGACAATCATGTTTATATTGAGTTTCATCCTTTCTTCTTTCTCATTAAGGATCAGGTCACCGGGAAAATAATTCATAGAGGACGGTGTGTTGGCGGCCTTTATCCACTCATATCATCCATGGCGGCCACCAACTCAATGAAGCATGCTTTTGTTGCCGCCAAGCCATCACACACATTGTGGCATAGTCGTCTTGGTCATCCCTCCTTAGTAATTGTTAGACAAATTCTTAGCAAAAATAAATTACCTTGTGTTAGAGATTCCAGTATTGAGTCTGTGTGTGATTCTTGTCAACGTGCCAAGAGTCATCAACTCCCCTATCCTATTTCCACCAGTGTATTTACATGCTCCCACTACAGTTCATTGGACAGCTGCTAAGCGTATCCTAAGATATGTCAAAAGTACTATTACAGTTGGCTTGACGTTTACAAGATCCTCCTCTACACAAGTCAGTGCTTTTTCAGATGCTGACTGGGCTGGTTGTGTAGATGACCGTCGATCCACGGGAGGGTTTGCTGTATTTTTTGGACCAAATTTGATCTCCTGGAGTGCCAAGAAACAAGCCACTGTGTCCAGATCGAGTACTGAGGCTGAATACAAGTCTCTTGCCAATGCCACTGCCGAGGTGATATGGGTACAGTCTTTGTTGGATGAATTGAGAGTAAGACAGACTCAGAAGCCATGTTTATGGTGTGATAATCTGGGAGCCACGTATTTGTCAGCTAATCCTGTGTTTCATGCAAGAGCAAAGCACATTGAGATAGATTTTCACTTTGTCAGAGAACGGGTGTTGAAGAAGCAACTTCAGGTTCGGTTTATTTCTTCTAAAGACCAGGTTGCTGACGGTTTCACAAAACCGCTTCCATATAGAGCATTTGAAGCATTCAAGCATAATCTCAACTTAGCTAAGTTGTGATTAAGGGAGGGTGTTAAACATAGTTTCTGTATAGGACTCTTAGTCCGTGTTGATCACGTTTTGTAACCGACATTGTATGTCCTCCTATATAAGCATATGAACGAGAGGCTCGGGATCTATCCGAGTAGATTGATCAAACCATTGTCGCTAGATTTTTACAGATACATGCTTAATTACCTCTCCAACAAATGTTTTAGCGAGCAGTATGCCGAGGGGAGTGGTCATGTGGGCGAGGTGGGCGACCGGGGTCAGCAACGCCGCCGACTTCATCTTGTCCACCAGCCTTCCCTCCGACAAGGCCGCAAGCGCCACCAGCGTCCCCTGCATAGAAGCAGACTCGGCCATGACAACTGCTGCTAGTAATGGACGAACGAAGCTGCTAGTCTGAAGCTTTGTTTACCAATGAGTGGCCAACGAAGTGCGGCTTCTGGGCAGTGTGAGTGTAGACATAGTCAACCATTTTCGGCATGTCGTTGGTAACTAGGTCGTCCCATGACCAGTCCCAGTAGTCCTGGCGATCCATGAAGAAACTTTATTCAGAATAGAATATTTATCGGACAATTAGTTGTCAGCCGCGCTCCCGCGCCGCAGAATATTTTCTGCAATATTAGGAACCAAGAGATTTACGCAATAAATCTGCCCGTACGAGAGAGTTAAACGTTTGAGTGTTAGTACAAAGCTTTGGGTTACCGCGGGAGTTAAATGTTTGAGTGTTACAATACCGGGAGAGTAGTCTGGTTTATATGCTTCATTACTTTCTTCTCAAAACTCCTCTTCTTAATTAATGAGGATAGGCAAATATTTTGCCTCCAACAACAGCTACAACATATCAAAACCGTTTCTAAGCAGGAAATCTAAACAAAAATCTATACCTGAGACGAGGGGTCGAGTGAGACGTGGCGCTTGCTCCACCTGGTGCCCCTGGTGTTGGCGATCCACACGTCGAAGCCGCGGTCGGCGAGGATGTACGCCAGCGACTCCTCCGGCGAGCTCAGAAGCCATGTCATGCCGTCCTGCATGCCATGACATGCGACGCCGCCGCGTCGGTCAGTTTGTTAGTAGCTGCTTATCCTTATCACTGGATATTAATGTACGACTCTGTTTTTCCTTTGCCAGCGGCGCGCATGACGGCAGGCATCGATCATATACTTTGTGCCGCGCGTGTACACGACGGCATCCACCGGCATGGATCAGAAGGTGCGGAGCAAAGAAACAAAGTAGTAGTACATCAATGTATGTTTGGCACCATGTCCGACCGACCGTGCGCACGTACCACGAGAACCCCATGCTGCAGAAGCACCGGCTGCCCCACGCCGGCGCCGGCGTGCCGGCCCCTGGGTATCCGTTGTAAGCTAAGGATGTATCCGTCCACCGTCGTCACCTGCATCCCAGTGAATATGTTAATTACTTGGTCGACTGATTAAGGATATCGATGTAACTTCGATCGACTGATCGATCATGTCAAGAATAGTCGGAGACCAAGGCGGCCGAACCTCGTGCTCTTCGCAGGGGTAACCGAGAGGCTCCACGGCCAGCGTGCACCCACCGACGCCGGCGGGAACAACGTCGCGCCGCCTCGTCGCCAGGCCACCGCCGTGGCTCGGGTGGACGCGTGCCTCGGCGAGACGCGAGCAGAGGATGATCGTCAGGACGGCCGCCACGGCGGCGTGCCACGCAGCAGAGCTCATGCTTGGCCAGTGCACTCCGAGTGAAGAGGTAGCTAGGTGGTGCTGGTGGTGGTGCGCGGTTAGTGCTGCTGAGTGCGATAGAGCTAGCAAGTATTTAAAGTGAGAGGTCGCGGCTAGAGCAGAGATTGAGGCGATCGAGGTCAGTGCACTCCGAGTGATCCGGCGAGGTGAGGTGAGCTGCGTGTGAACGGATGGACCGGCCGGTGAGCATGATGAGGAATTCTTGCATGGTCTCTTGCTTCCTTCCACGTGACCACCTTTCAATAGGCTAATCTCAGCTCAGCTCAGCATAGCCGGCCCTCTGGGGATGAGCAACAGCGGCCATACTGCCTTGCTTGCACGTCCACTTAATTGTGTGCGTTTTTTAAAACAAAAAAAAAATCGTTTTTTAGGTTACTACCATCCTTCCAGTTCATAGGCCTTGCGTGTATTCTTAGGTTAACAACATTAAAATTATATCATTAAAAAATATAACATCTAACCTTTCTAATGATATATTTTTTTTACTATATATATTGTATTATCATGGTCAAATTTATAACCTAGAGATAGGCGCAAGCCCTATGGACCGGGACAGAGGGAGTAGCACTGAGCATCCTACCCGATCAAATCCCCCCTTCCTCGGACCTGCTGGTGACACGTGTCACTTTTTTTCTTCAAATACCAACCTTTGCTTCTATGTAGAATTATTTTCACTTTTGTTTGAATGTAGCAGAAAAGATAATTCACCCACAAAATCAAATAAAAAAGACCGAGCCTCGCCAAAGATCTCGCTGAAGACCTATAGCAAAAATAATGGTGTTATTGTAGCAAAACCGCAAAAAGGTTGTAACAAAAAAATAGTCCTATACGGCAAATCCACGAAACTTGTATAGTGCAAACCTGCAGAACAGTTATAGAAAAAAAAAATCGCATGATGCAAATCCAAAAGATCTATTGTAGACAAAAATTCCTCACACTGCTGCCCTTCCTTAGTAGCTTCGGCGACCACTGCCACGTACTCCTACCCAACGCTCACATATCACCGGTGGCCTTCCTTGGTAGCGTCAACGCACCACAGTCCCCTTCCTTGGCAACTCCGGTGACCACCTCATGTAGCACTGGCAACCAACGCTCAAAGCACCGAAGACCAACACACATAGCAGCGTTGCCGTCTCCTTGAATACATTTGGTAGCACCATGACAAACTATGGAACCTTTTGCTACGACCGACAACAAAACCGCCATCCGCTTGCAGCAGCACCACTGCTTGCCGCAACACCGCACCTACATCTGCAACCAAAATTGAACTAGAATTGTAGACATGTATCGCTTGATATATATAGTTACAATTGATAAACTTTGTCAAAATATATGACTATGATTATTAATTTGCCACATTGCATGCATCGGTGGACATGGGTCATATGAACCTTGATGAATAGTAAACTAATATACGTCTTAAATCATGAGTGTGGAGAATATATGCAGCTATGTGCATGTCAAGTTTGAAAGTAAAATAAAAAAGTATGTAACTTGTGAGAAAAAACATAGCGCATAAGAATAATACAACGATCCGGATGTTTACTGTGCAGAAATACAAAGGTCTATTATCTCTTTTGTATGTTGGCCACATACAGTCGTATTTTTTAAAACTTTTTTTGCATGTGTAAGTATCAAGGCAATATGTACGTGCTTGACTTACTAAAACTAAAAGTTTAAACTACGATTTCGAGATTTCTTGAAATTTAAGTTCAAGTGGACCCATGTTTTACCCGGTATTTTCGCATCGCCGGCAACATAGTTACTGTGTGTGGTGCGTAACACGTTTTAGCAGTTTATATTATCTGTCAGACACTCGTTTATTCGCCACATTCTCCCCAAAACTGTGGCGAGCAACCTCTTGGCTATGGGTTGCCATAGTTTAGCGACAAAAGCGTGGTCGGCTATGAACGCATTGGATGCGCATAAGCTTCCACTGTTAGTATGGAAGAGAGCTAACTAAAGCGGCGGGGTGCATCATGCATGGGCATGGGCCTAAACATACATTCAGTTCTATCCAGTGAGGAGTTCCGTTTGGAGTCTGTGCTGAACTTGTGTTATGTAATGAGTTGCCTGTCAGTATCTGATTCCATCTTCACGCGCATCCAACCTTTCTGTTTTTCTCGGGTTCAGACGGCAGCTCCAACCGGCAGCGCGCTAAAGTTCAGGGGCTTGCTCGGAAACGGAGGTGAGAAATAGACATGCTCCCAGTTCAACCGTGCACACAATCGTCGACTCGAGTCTTCTGAATTCTGATCTCCCATACTAACGTCGTAACAACAACAAGGCTTCGAGTAATGGCGGATATAGTATACTGCTGAAAGCGCATGTGCGGCATGGGCCTACGCCTTATCGGTCGCCTGGAGGAGTGAACGAACATACCGCTGCGTGCGGTCATAAGAGAGTGTGTGAACGACTAGATTTCTTAGTGCAGAAGACAGAGATAATAGTGTTCTCTCTGGTCACTGGGCTGGTTGCTTCAGTCGGCTGCTGCTAACTGTGTTTGACATCAGTGTTGGAGTATGCCTTGTTGCTTGAGTGAGCTGCTACTTCGGTCGGTGCACCACTTAATTAAGGATGAGATTAGTGGTGCACTAATGCAGAGTTTGTCGGTAAGATTGGGCCATTAGGCTACTCATAGTGGGGAGTAACTTAGACTAGTAACATGACATATGTTACTAGTCTAAATTACTACCTCCATAGTGGGTAGTAACTTATATGTGGTGTCATGCATTGTATCATTTACTATGGTGTAGACTCATCTTGTCTTGGGGTGTGTGATGTTATGATAACATAGCTAGTTACCACCTCACTCTTTTTTTTCATTTATTGTCATGACATGTCACCAAAATACCTTGGGTTGTGTGATGTTACTAACTAAGTTACTCCCACTATGAGCAGTCTTAGGTATATATACTCAAGCACGCAACCACGAAACCAACAGATGCAGTTAGGAGAAACAAATCATGCGCTAAATGATCTACACTATATGACATGATTTTAGTGTTGTCTGAAGTTATCAGGCTTCATGGGTCGGAAAATGTCGCACCGGTCCTTGCCTTGTTGAATCAAGTACAGACAAAACCGTTCTAAGGACTTGGGCACATTTGAAACTACGTGTCTCGAGACGTTGATGCCGACAACAACATCGGCGGCGGAGAGGAATCAACCAACAGAAGGAAGATCAAACTAGAGAAGACCAGCTGTAGTGAAAGCAAACAAAATATAAAGGTTCTTCTTCTCTAGCTTGGTGAATTGCATAGCGGGCGGTATTCAGACTTTTAATTTGACGAAGTAAACTTTGTGATCTGAGTTGCATGTGGACATGTCTGGACGCCAGTTAAATCTCAGGATGAAGCATGTCTCTTCTCTAGATGTTTAATGAAGATTTTTAGCAAGTTGTACTCTAGAAACCACCATTAAGATTTTTGTTAGCTTTTACGGTTTACAAATATTTACCATACACATGCATAAATTACATAGATTATTAATTTTTATAAAAAACAAAAAGGAACATTAGTTAATATAGTTTAAATTAACCAGAACAGAAGTTTATATAAATATATACATTATAATTGTAAAACAAAGAATACAACCCACATATATAAACACTAGTAATAATAAATGTGGTTAACTATGCCAACTAAATAATAAAAATTGTACTCACTAGTAATACAATCCCCCATCCTGAAAATGTAATGTATAATTGATGAGGGGTTCCCAGCAGATCCTCCTAGGGTGTTTGCCCGATCTTTCACAGCGAGAACCCGGGTAGATAGATACCTCCAATTACGCGTGGAACGCAACCTGAAGTAGGGGATAAATCCAACAAGCAACGTGATGGAGAACACCACGCCTCAAGACCAAAGCACGACAATCCTTGATGAACACAAGAACCTCCGCATCAACTATAATAGATAAACGGCGGCGCCGTCCCCGGAGGGATGCGTGTGTCTAGAATAAACTCAAACTTGTCTGTCCCTAAAACCCTAGCCGTCCCACCCTTATATGAGGGGGTGGCCGACCAGCCCCTAGTGGGCCTCTCTACCTTGGCTTGGACAAGCCCAAACCAATACTAACTCGATCTATTAAAATCCCTAATTGGCCCACATATGACCATTACATAAACTAAGATAATTAAGCTGGCGGAGTCCTGAATCTCGGCTCCACATAGGCCTCCATGCCCGTATCATCCTCCCCCCCCTTCAAGAAGTGTTGTCCCCAACGCGCGAGGGTCTTCTGGAAAAGGTGATGTGATATGAACATGACACGTCCTCGCCATCCTCAAGTCTTGCTTGCCTTCCACACCACATCCTCCCTCGCGGCCTGCTTGACTTGATACAGCAGTTGGCGCCTCCTTTCTTCTCCACATGAGCTTGGACTTCGGCGCCAATACCTTCTTGTTGCGAGGTTTTGATGGACCCCTGTGTCGCTGAACATGACCCTGCACAAGATGTGTAATGCCTGGGCCACATAAGTGTCTCACACGTCCATCCTTGCCTCGATGCATCCATGGTGTCGCAGAAAACTGGACTGCAGTACTCCTAGCACGGTAGTGCCGCTGCCCACTGTCTCCACTGACGCGCTCGCCTCCCACTCCTCCCATGCGCATCTGCGCCATATGTACTGAAACACCATCAGCACACACATCATCAGTCTGCATACTAGCATCAACACAAACCGGAACCGTAGCACATGCCGCAACATCCACATCAACAACAAGTGTAGCTTCATCCGGCTTGTCACCAACAAGAACTGGCTTGTCATCTACAGGCATGGCTGAAATATCACCAACATCAATGCTCGGAACATCATGCACCTCTTGCTGCACTTTAGGCTTGTGCAACTTCTCCTTACGCACCACTAACTCCACATCGGACTTTATATGATCATCACCCATAGGCTTCAAAGTCCGCTGTTTGCCACCATGCATAAATGAATATGTATTTTCTCTCCCAGCATGTGTCACATTGCGATCATACTGCCAAGGACGCCCAAGTAGCAATCCACACACCTCCAATGGCAACACATCGCACTCTATGTCATCAACATAATCATCAACTCTAAATGGCACACACACCTTGTGAGTAATCTTCAGCATACCACACAGCTATTCAACCACTCTAGACGCTTAGGTTCAGGAAGACGCCATGTAGACAACCCCAATGCTGCCACCATCGCCTTGCTAATGCCATTAGTACAGCTACCACCATCAATCATCAACTTGCAAGCCTTGCCCTTGATAATGCACTGAGTCTGAAACAAACTCCACCGCTGAACCTTATCAACGGTCTTGCAAGCATCACCTTGTACCTTCTTGAGTTGCATATTCAGCCCGCTCAATGGTACATCCTCCTCAATAGTCACGGTAGTGCTCTTGGTATCAGAGCCAGGTTTCCTCTCCTCTAAAGATATCACCTCGCCCTTAGTGACTGTCGGTAGTGGAACAACCTCCTGAATAGGGACTATGCACTTGCCCACTTCCTGTATTGCATGCACAACTCCGGACGGCTTCTCACTTTCCTCCATATACGGTAACACAAAACCATTACGAAGAAAAGTCTTGAAGTCCTTCCAAGTACAAGCAAATTCTCCTCTGTCAACCGCATCACACCAATAATTGTCTAACTCCTCGTCCACACGCCGGTGAGCGAGAACATATGCATCATAACCACTGAACTTCCCTTTGTATCGGCGACATCGAGTGAAACTCAATTCCATGTTCTTCTCCCAATCCTCATACCCCTCAACTGTCGCCAAATGGTGTAGATATCAACCAAGAAGCTTGGATGCATGACGTTGTAGTCCCAGCCTAATGTCCAGATAATCATTGAAAACATAACCGGACTTCTTGCCACGCGAACACCGTATGCCAAGCACATCGTCTGAAAACGAATCTGTCACGGAAGATTGCTGAACTGCCAGGCTGAAAGCTGGTTGTGTCGGCCTGGAAACTGGACGGGCCGGCCCAGCAGCCGGTCTGACCAGGCGGGTAACTGGTTGGTCCGGCCTGTCATCCGGTTTGACCGGGCCAGCGACCGGACGGATGGATGGAACCCCCTAGACATTGCCCCGGTTGGCACCAGCGTCTGGCCCGGTTTGCACCGGCCTGTCCGGCCTGGCGTCCGGCCTTGCCAGCCGTGGCGCCGGATCAGCTGATTGAAACTGCTGCATCTTCATGATCACGTGAACTTCCAAAACTGACCAACTCGGCGGGGCAGAGACTTAAAGCGATGCACGTCTGCGTTTCGGCCGCACGAATCTGCAGAAAGCTGCAAGCGATCTCGTCTCCGCGGGGCAGAGAACACACGCGGGCCAGGGACTTCAACGCGGGGCAGAACCAGGGCAAAACGCGGGCAACTTGCAGCTGCCAAGGAAAGGAAAAACGGACAGCCTCAATACACGATCTCCTCCAAGCAAATCAATCTCCGCCAAGTCAACCGATCTAGATGAGATCGATCAACACCAATTCGCTGTGATCAACCTGTTATCTGATAGCACATGATGAGGGGCTCCCAGCAGATCCTCCTAGGATTGTTTGCCCGATCTTTCACAGCGAGAACCCGGGTAGATAGATACCTCCAATTACGCGCGGAATGCAACCTGAAGTAGGGGAAGAATCCAGCAAGCAACGTGCTGGAGAACACCACGCCTCAAGACCAAAGCACGACAATCCTTGATGAACACAAGAACCTCCGCAGCAACTATAATAGATAAACATCGGCGCCGTCCCCGGAGGGATGCTTCACCAAGCACACACGCAATAGCGTCTAGAATAAACTCAAACTTGTCTGTCCCTAAAACCCTAGCCGTCCCACCCTTATATGAGGGGGTGGCCGGCCAGCCCCTAGTGGGCCTCTCTACCTTGGCTTGGACAGGCCCAAATCAATACTAACTCGATCTATTAAAATCCCTAATTGGCCCACATATGACCATTACATAAACTAAGATAATTAAACTGGCGGAGTTCTGAATCTAGCTTGATACGTCTCAAACGTATCTATAATTTCTTATGTTTCATGCTACTTTTATGATGATACTCGTATGTTTTATACACATTATATGTCATTATTATGCATTTTCCGGCACTAACCTATTGACGAGATGCCGAAGAGCCGATTCGTTGTTTTCTGCTGTTTTTGGTTTCAGAAATCCTAGTAAGGAAATATTCTCGGAATTGGACGAAATCAACGCCCAGGGTCCTATTTTTGCACGAAGCTTCCAGAAGACCGGAGAGGAAACGAAGTGGGGCCACGAGGTGGCGACACACCAGGGCGGCGCGGCCTGGGCCCTGGCCGCGCGGCCCTGCTGTGTGGGCCCCTCGTGACGCCCCTTGACCTGCCCTTCCGCCTACTTAAAGTCTTCGTCGCGAAACCCCCGATGCTCGAGAGCCACGATACGGAAAACCTTCCAGAGACGCCGCCGCCGCCAATCCCATCTCGGGGGATTTAGGAGATAGCCTCCGGCACCCTGCCGGAGAGGGGAATCATCTCCCGGAGGTCTCTTCATCGCCATGATCGCCTCCGGATCGATGTGTGAGTAGTCCACCCCTGGACTATGGGTCCATAGCAGTAGCTAGATGGTTGTCTTCTCCTCATTGTGCTATCATGTTAGATCTTGTGAGCTGCCTATCATGATCAAGATCATCTATTTGTAATCCTTCATGTTGTGTTTGTTGGGATCCGATGAATATTGAATACTATGTCAAGTTGATTATCAATCTATCATATATGTTATTTATGTTCTTGCATGCTCTCCGTTGCTAGTAGAGGCTCTGGCCAAGTTGATACTTGTGACTCCAAGAGGGAGTATTTATGCTCGATAGTGGGTTCATGCCTCCATTAAATCTGGGACAGTGATAGAAAGTTCTAAGGTTGTGGATGTGTTGTTGCCACTAGGGATAAAACATCGATGCTTTGTCTAAGGATATTTGTGTTGATTACATTACGCACCATACTTAATGCAATTGTCTGTTGTTTACAACTTAATACTGGAGGGGGTTCGGATGATAACCTGAAGGTGGACTTTTAGGCATAGATGCATGCTGGATAGCGGTCTATGTACTTTGTCGTAATGCCCTGATTAAATCTCATAGTACTCATCATGATATATGTATGTGCATTGTTATGCCTTCTTTATTTGTCAATTGCCCAACTGTAATTTGTTCACCCAACATCTCGCTTATCTTATGGGAGAGACACCACTAGTGAACTGTGGACCCCGGTCCTATTCTTTACATCCGAAATACAATCTACTGCAATTGTTCTTTACTGTTCTTCGCAAACAATCATCATCTTCCACACTATATATCTAATCCTTTGTTTACAGCAAGCCGGTGAGATTGACAACCTCACTGTTACGTTGGGGCAAAGTTCTGTGATTGTGTTGTGCAGGTTCCACGTTGGCGCCGGAATCCCTGGTGTTGCGCTGCACTACGCTCCGCCGCCATCAACTTCAACGTGCTTCTTGGCTCCTACTGGTTCGATAAACCTTGGTTTCTTTCTGAGGGAAAACTTGCTGTTGTGCGCATCACACCTTCCTCTTGGGGTTCCCAACGAACGTGTTAACTACGCGCATCAAGACTGTTTTCTGGTGCCGTTGCTGGGGAGATCAAGACACGCTGCAAGGGGAGTCTCCCACATCCAATCTCTTTACTTTGTTTTTGTCTTGCTTTAATTTACTTTATTTACTGCTTTGTTTGCTCTTATATCAAAAACACAAAAAAATTAGTTGCTAGTTTTACTTTATTTTCTGTCTTGCTCTCCATATTAAAAACACAAAAAAATTTAGTTACTTGCATTTACTTTATTTAGTTTGCTTTATTTACTACTGCTAATATGGGTACTGTTGAGAATACTAAGTTGTGTGACTTCACTAGCACAAATAATAATGATTTCTTATGCACACCTATTGCTCCACCTGCTACTACAGCAGAATTCTTTGAAATTAAACCTGGTTTACTGGAATCTTGTTATGAGAGAGCAATTTTCTCGGTGTTAGTTCCGATGATGCTGCTGCCCATCTTAATAATTTTGTTGAACTATGTGAAATGCAAAAGTATAAGGATGTAGATGGTGACATTATAAAATTGAAATTGTTTCCTTTCTCCTTAAGAGGAAGAGCTAAAGATTGGTTGCTATCTCTGCCTAGAAATAGTATTGATTCATGGACTAAATGTAAGGATGCTTTTATTGGTAGATATTATCCTCCCGCTAAAATTATATCTTTGAGAAGTAGCATAATAAATTTTAAGCAATTAGATAATGAACATGTTGCTCAAGCATGGGAGAGAATGAAATCTTTGGTAAAGAATTGCCCTACCCATGGACTAACTACTTGGATGATCATCCAAACCTTTTATGCAGGACTGAATTTTTCTTCGCGGAACCTATTGGATTCAGCTGCTGGAGGTACCTTTATGGCAACAAAGCTTCTTGATGATATGATGACAAATTACTTTGAATGGCACACGGAAAGAGCTCCACAAGGTAAGAAGGTAATTTCTGTTGAAGAAACTTCCTCCTTGAGTGATAAGATTGATGCTATTATGTCTATGCTTGTGAATGGTAGATCTAATGTTGATCCTAATAATGTTCCTTTAGCTTCATTGGTTGCCCAAGAAGAACATGTTGATGTGAACTTCATTAAAAGTAATAATTTCAACAACAATGCTTATAGGAATAATTCAGTAACAACTATAGGCCATATCCTTCTGCTAATGGTAATAATTATGGTAATTCTTATGGGAATTCTTACAACAATAATAGGAGTGTACCCCCTGGTCTTGAAGCCATGCTTAAAGAATTTATTAGTACACAAACTGCTTTTAACAAACTTGTTGAGGAAAAGCTTGATAAAATTGATATTCTTGCTTCTAAGGTCGATAGACTTGCCTCTGATGTTGATTTTTTAAAATTGAAAGTTATGCCTAATAATGATAATGAAAATAAAATTGTTACCACAGCAAATGCCATCCAAGTTCGAATTAATGAGAATATTAGATTGATGGCCGAATTGCATGCTAGGTGGGAAAGAGAAGAAAATGAAAAACTAGCTAAAAAGAATAATGTAGCTAAAGTTTGGACTATTACCACCACTAGTAATGTTAATGATTCACATGTTGCTACACCTCCTACTATCAATGGTAAAATAATTGGTGTTGGCAATGTTTCTACTCCTAGTGCAAAGCGTGCAAAATTGCCCGAAACTGCTAAAACTGCTGAAACTGATAAAACTGCTGAAATTTTTCAAAATATTGGGGACAATGCTCCCATTGCTGTAGATCATAATGGTTTAGACTTTGATGATTGTCACATCTCTGAAGTTATAAAGTTCTTACAAAAACTTGCTAAAAGTCCCAACGCTAGTGCTATAAATTTGGCATTTACAAAACATATTACAAATGCTCTCATAAAAGCTAGAGAGGAGAAACTAAAACTTGAAACTTCTATTCCTAGGAAGTTAGAAGATGGTTGGGAGCCCATCATTAATATGAGGGTCAATGATTTTGATTGTAACGCTTTATGTGATCTTGGTGCAAGTATTTCTGTTATGCCTAAGAAAATTTATGATATGCTTGACTTGCCACCATTGAAGAATTGTTATTTGGATGTTAATCTTGCTGATAATGCTATAAAGAAACCTTTGGGGAGAATTGATAATGTTCATATTATGGTTAACAATAACCTTGTCCCCGTTGATTTTGTTGTCTTGGATATTGAATGCAATGCATCTTGTCCCATTATATTGGGAAGACCTTTTCTTCGAACTGATGGTGCTACCATTGATATGAAGGAAGGTAATATTAAATATCAATTTCCTCTTAAGAAAGGTATGGAACACTTCCCTAGAAAGAGAATGAAGTTACCTTATGATTCTATTATTAGAACAAATTATGATGTTGATGCTTCATCTCTTGACAATACTTGATACACACTTTCTTCGCCTAGCTGAAAGGCGTTAAAGAAAAGCGCTTATGGGAGACAACCCATTCTTTTACTTCTGCACTTTATTTTATATTTGAGTCTTGGAAGTTGTTACTACTGTAGCAACCTCTCCTTATCTTTATTTTATTGCATTGTTGTGCCAAGTAAAGCCTTTGATAGTAAAGCCAATATTAGATTTGGATTGCTGCGCAGGAACAGATTTCTTGCTGTCACGAATTTGAGCAGTAGTCCCTGTAGAAAATTTTAAAAAATCTGCCAATTTACGTGCGTGATCCTCAGATATGTATGCAACTTTCATTCAATTTGGGCATTTTCATCTGAGCAAGTCTGGTGCCACTTTAAAATTCGTCTTTACGAACTGTTCTGTTTTGACAGATTCTGCCTTTTATTTCGCATTGCCTGTTTTGCTATGTTTGATTGATTTCTTTGTTCCATTAACTTTCAGTAGCTTTGTGCAATGTCCAAAAGTGTTAAGAATGATTATGTCACTGATGACCCACAAGTATAGGGGATCGCAACAGTCTTCGCGGGAAGTAAAACCCAAATTTATTGATTCGACACAAAGGGAGGTAAAGAATACTTATAAGCCTTAACAACTGAGTTGTCAATTCAGATGCACCTGGAAAAGCACTAGTAACAGGGGTGATGTGAAAGTAGCAGTGATATGAGAGCAATAGTAACAGTAACACAGCAGCAGTAATAGTAACACAGGAGCAATGGCACCAGAAGATAGTTGATACTACTTCCAATGACATGTAGAACGAGTATATGATGATGAAGATGGACCGGGGTTCCCAGCTATCTACACTAGTGGCAACTCTCCAATAACAAGTGTTGGGTGAACAAATTACAGTCGGGCAATTGATAGGATTGAAATAGCATTAAGACAGAATATCAAGATCATTAATCATGTAGGCATGTTTTCCAATTATAGTCGTACGTGCTCGCAATGAGAAACTTGCACAACATCTTTTGTCCTACCAGCCGGTGGCAGCCGGGCCTCTAGGGAATCTACTGGATATTAAGGTACTCCTTTTAATAGAGTACCGGAGCAAAGCATTAACACTTCGTGAAAACATGTGATCCTCACATCACTACCACCCCCTCCAGTTGTCCCGATTTCTGTCACTTCGGGGCCATTGGTTCCGGACAGCGACATGTGCATACAACTTGTAGATACAATCTAAGCAATAAGTATAGAGCTTAAATCTAAGATCATGCCACAGGGGCTCTAGTGACAAGCATTAAACACAACAAGATTGCAGCAACAATAACTTCATAAACTTTGTAGATAGACAATCATAACGTAACAATCCATCGGATCCCGACAAACACAACACGGATTACATCAGATGAATCTCAATCATGTAAGGCAGCTCATGAGATCATTGTATTGAAGTACATGGGAGAGATGATACCAACTAGCTACAGCTAGAACCCGTAGTTCATGGGGGAACTACTCACGGAGCATGATGGAGGCGATGGCGTTGATGGAGATGGCTTCCGGGGGCACTTCCCCGTCCCGGCAGGGTGCCGGAACAGAGACTTCTGTCCCCCGAAACGGAGTTTCGCGATGGTGGCGGCGCCCCTGGAGTCTTTCTGGAGTTTCGTCAATTGGCACTGCGTTTTTAGGTCGAAAGAGGTTTTATAGGCGAAGAGGCGGCGTAGGAGGGCACCTGGGGGCGCCTCACCCTAGGCTGGCGCGGGCCCAGGCTTGGCCGCGCCGCCTTAGGGTGTGGTGGCCCTCTGGCCCCTCTCCGACTCTTCTTCGGTGTTCTGGAGCCTTCCGGGAAAAATAGGAGGTTTGGCGTTCCTTTCGTCCAATTCCGAGAATATTGCCCGAACAGCCTTTCTGCAACCAAAAACAGCGAGAAAACGAGAACGGCACCGTGGCATCTTGTTAATAGGTTAGTTCCGGAAAATGGATGAAATCATCATAAAGTGCAAGCAAAACATGTAAGTATTGTCATAAAACAAGCATGGAACGACAGAAATTATGGATACGTCGGGGACGTATCAGCATCCCCAAGCTTAGTTCCTGCTCGTCCTCGAGTAGGTAAACGATAAAAAGAGTAATTTCTGTAGTGACATGCTACTTACATAACCTTGATCATACTATTACAAAGCACATGAGATGAATGAAGTGACTCAAGGCAATGATCTATAGTTGCTAACAAATAGATAACATATAGCAAAACTTTCCACGAAGAGTACTTTCAAGACAAGCATCAAAAGCCTTGCACAAGAGTTAACTCATAAAGCAATAGATTCAAAGTAAAGGCATCGAAGCAACACAAAGGAAGATTTAAGTTTCAGCAGTTGCTTTCAACTTTCAACATGCATATCTCATGGATAATTGTCAACATAAAGTAATATGATGAATGCAAATAAGCAAGTATGTAAGAATCAATGCACAGTTGACACAAGTGTTTGCTTCTAAGATGGAAGGAAGTAGGTAAACTGACTCAACATAAAGTAAAAGAAAGGCCCTTCGCGAGAGGAAGCATTGATTGCTATATTTGTGCTAGAGCTTTGGTTTTGAAAACATAAAGAGAGCATAAAAGTAAAGTTTTGAGAGGTGTTTGTTGTTGTCAACGAATGGTAGTGGGCACTCTAACCCCCTTGCCGGACAAACCTTCAAAGAGCGGCTCCCATTTTATTTTTATTTTTGTGTGGCACTCCTTCCAACCTTTCTTTCACAAACCATGGCTAACCGAATCCTCGGGTGCCTGCCAACAATCTCATACCATGAAGGAGTGCCTTTTTATTTTAGTTTTATTGTGATGACACTCCTCCCCACCTTTGCTTTCTCAAGCCATGGCTAACCGAATCCTCGGGTGCCGTCCAACAATCACATACCATGGAGGAGTGTCTATTTTTGTTAATTAATTTGGGACTGGGAATCCCATTCCCAGCTCTTTTTGCAAAGTTATTGGATAAGCGGATGAAGCCACTAGTCCATTGGTGAAAGTTGCCCAACAAGATTGAAAGATAAACACCACATACTTCCTCATGAGCTATTAAACATTGACACAAATCAGAGGTGATAAATTTTGAATTGTTTAAAGGTAGCACTCAAGCAATTTACTTTGGAATGGCGGAGAAATACCATGTAGTAGGTAGGTATGGTGGACACAAATGGCATAGTGGTTGGCTCAAGGTTTTGGATGCACGAGAAGCATTCCCTCTCAGTACAAGGCTTTGGGCTAGCAAGGTTGTTTGAAGCAAACACAAGTATGAACCGGTACAGACAAAACTTACATAAGAACATATTGCAAGCATTATAATACTCTACACTGTCTTCCTTGTTGCTCAAACACTTTTACCAGAAAATATCTAGACCTTAAGAGAGACCAATCATGCAAACCAATTTCAACAAGCTCTACAGTAGTTCTCCACTAATAGGCTTAGATTACATGAAAAAACTTAATCATGATCTACTTGAGAGCTCAAAACAATTGCCAAGTGTCAAATTATCCAAGACATGATGAGGCATTTTCTGTTTCCAACCAAATAGCAATAAATGCAATAGCTTCCAACTTTTATCATTGAATATTAAAAGTAAAACGAAGAACACAAGTGTTCATATGAAAAAGCGGAGCGTGTCTCTCTCCCAAACAAGGATTGCTAGGATCCGATCTTATTCAAACAAAAACAAAAATAAAAGCACACAGACGCTCCAAGTAAAGCACATATGATGTGACCGAATAAAAATATAGTTTCAATAGAAGAAACCCGATAAGTTGATGAAGAAGGGGATGCCTTGGGCATCCCCAAGCTTAGACGCTTGAGTCTTCTTGAAATATGCAGGGATGAACCACGGGGGCATCCCCAAGCTTAGACTTTTCACTCTTCTTGGTCATATATCATCCTCCTCTCTTGACCCTTGAAAACTTCCTTCACACCAAACTTCTCATAAACTTCATTAGAGGGGTTAGTACTCCAAAAAAAAAATTTGAATCCACCTTGGTCCTGTAGTGGCACATTTAAAGAACTCAATAAAACATTAGCTACAGCCCTCTACGTCTAGAAAACCTCGCTTAAAGTCCACAAGAGACAATGCAAAAAACAGAGACAGAATCTGCCAAAACAAAACAGCCAGTAAAGACGAATTTTAAATAAATACTTCCGTTGCTCAAATCAGAAAACTCAAAACTAACGAAAGTTGCGTACATATCTGAGGAACACGCACGTAAATTGGCATAATTTTCTGAGTTACCTACAGAGAAAACAGCCCAGATTCGTGACAGATAGAAATCTGTTTCTGCGCAGAAATCCAAATCTAGTATCAACCTTCGATTAGAGGCTTCACTTGGCACAACAAAACACAAAACTAAGATAAGGAGAGGTTGCTAAAGTAGTAAACAACTTCCAAGACACAAATATAAAACAAAGTACTGTAGCAAAATAACACATGGGTTATCTCCCAAGAAGTTCTTTCTTTACAGCCATTAAGATGGGCTCAGCAGTTTTAATAATGCACTCGCAAGAAATAGGAATTGAGGCAAAAGAGAGCATGAAAAAGCAAATTCAAAACACATTTAAGTCTCACCCACTTCCTATGCATAGGAATCTTGTGCACAAGTAAATTCATGAAGAACAAAGTGACAAGCATAAGAAGATAAAACAAGAGTAACTTCAAAATTTTAAGCACATAGAGAGGTGTTTTAGTACCATGCAAATTTCTACAACCATATTTTCCTCTCTCATAATAATTTTCAGTAGCTTCATGAACAAACTCAACAATATAACTATCACATGCAGCATACTTTTCATGATTTCCAAACACATAATTTTTATCAAACTCAAAAATAGTGGGATCCAAACTTTCAAACTCACTTTTATCAATAATATAACAAGGTGATCGATCAATCTCAAGAGATATGGGACACATAGATAAAGTCAAGAACTCTCCAATCCCATTTTCATTAGTAGTACAATTAATAGTATCAAGTAACATAGGACCATCATCTAAAGCTTTATCATAAACATTTGCCAAGCAAAATTCTTTAGTACCATGCATTTCGACATCAGGCACAAACAAAGCATTATCATAAGATTTATCAAAGTAGCATGGATTATCATAAATAACAGTAGCATAATTATTCTCACAAGTTTTACTCATAGGGAATATTTCAAGAGAATCCACAGGAACATAACATTCAACCTCTTTCGGTAAGCATGGAGGACAATCAAATAGTGTAAGAGATAAAGAGTTACTCTCATTAGAAGGTTGGTATGGGTAGCTAATCCATTCTTCCTCCTTTTGTTCATCACTCTCCTCTCTTTTTTCATCCAATGAGCTTTCAGGTTCATCAATTTCCTCCTCTTTTTCATCCAATGAGCTTTCAGGTTCATCAATTTCTTCTTCCACAAGTTCCTGCAAATTGTGAGTGCATTCTTGTGCATTAATGTGTCTCTCTTTATAATCAAGGATATAAGGATTCCTACTGTAGCATTCTATGCAAGAATTAAGGATAGTAGAGACATAATCTTTAAGGTCCTTACAAACAACACAAGTTTCATAATTCTCAGCCATGAAGGATTCTATCTCGGAGGCTCCCATAAATAAGACAAATTGTTCTACCTCTTCGAACCCATAATGAATATAGCAATTCCGATTATAGTTCTTAATTAAAAATTCCTCACTAAAGCCACATTGAAATTTAAGATGTTTAGTATCCTGTTGAGAGCAACAGTTTATATCATGGCGTTTAAGCAAGATTTTAGCAATTGTATTCAATTTTTCTATCATAGCACTCATTATTTTACCAGTTCTTGATTCTCTATAATTATTATAACATTCTATAAGCTCCAAGTAGGTTGTTGGTTCTCCCATAACAGCAGTTTTTAATTTTTAGGTTTTTGAAATTTTTATGGATTTTTGGGTATATGAGAAAAATAAAACAAGACAAAAATAAACTAAGCAAAAGTAAACTACGCAAAATAATACTAGACAGAAATAAACTAAGCACAAATAAACTAAACAAAAGTAAACTAAGCAAAACAAAATAAAATAAAACAGAGAGAGAGGTAGAGTGTACTCCCCAGGTGAACTTATGAGTAGAGCTATGCCTCCCCGGCAACGGCGCCAGAAAATAGTCTTGATGACCCACAAGTATAGGGGATCGCAACAGTCTTCGCGGGAAGTAAAACCCAAATTTATTGATTCGGCACAAGGGGAGGTAAAGAATACTTATAAGCCTTAACAACTGAGTTGTCAATTCAGCTGCACCTGGAAAAGCACTAGTAACAGGGGTGATGTGAAAGTAGCAGTGATATGAGAGCAGTAGTAACAAGTAATACGAGCAAGCAGTAATAGTAACACGGAGCAATGGCACCGGAAGATAGTTGATACTACTTCCAATGGCATGTAGAACGAGTATATGATGATGAAGATGGACCGGGGTTCCCAGCTATCTACACTAGTGGCAACTCTCCAATAACAAGTGTTGGGTGAACAAATTACAGTCGGGAAATTGATAGGATTGAAATAGCATTAAGACAGAATATCAAGATCATTAATCATGTAGGCATGTTTTCCAATTATAGTCGTACGTGCTCGCAATGAGAAACTTGCACAATATCTTTTGTCCTACCAGCCGGTGGCAGCCGGGCCTCTAGGGAATCTACTGGATATTAAGGTACTCCTTTTCATAGAGTACCGGAGCAAAGCATTAACACTCCGTGAAAACATGTGATCCTCACATCACTACCATCCCCTCCAGTTGTCCCGATTTCTGTCACTTCGGGGCCATTGGTTCCGGACAGCGACATGTGCATACAACTTGTAGATACAATCTAAGCAATAAGTATAGAGCTTAAATCTAAGATCATGCCACTCGGGCCCTAGTGACAAGCATTAAACACAACAAGATTGCAGCAACAATAACTTCATAAACTTTGTAGATAGACAATCATAACGTAACAATCCATCGGATCCCGACAAACACAACACCGATTACATCAGATGAATCTCAATCATGTAAGGCAGATCATGAGATCATTGTATTGAAGTACATGGGAGAGATGATACCAACTAGCTACAGCTAGAACCCGTAGTCCATGGGGGAACTACTCACGGAGCATGATGGAGGCGATGGCGTTGATGGAGATGGCTTCCGGGGGCACTTCCCCGTCCCCGCAGGGTGCCGGAACAGAGACTTCTGTCCCCCGAAACGGAGTTTCACGATGGTGGCGGCGCCCCTGGAGTCTTTCTGGAGTTTCGTCAATTGGCACTGCGTTTTTAGGTCGAAAGGGGTTTTATAGGCGAAGAGGCGGCGCAGGAGGGCACCTGGGGGCGCCTCACCCTAGGCTTGGCCGCGCCGCCTTAGGGTGTGGTGGCCCTCTGGCCCCTCTCCGACTCTTCTTCGGTGTTCTGGAGCCTTCCGGGAAAAATAGGAGGTTTGGCGTTGATTTCGTCCAATTCCGAGAATATTGCCCGAACAGCCTTTCCGGAACCAAAAACAGCAGAAAACGAGAACCGGCACTCGTGGCATCTTGTTAATAGGTTAGTTCCGGAAAATGCATGAAATCATCATAAAGTGCAAGCAAAACATATAAGTATTGTCATAAAACAAGCATGGAACGACAGAAATTATGGATACGTCGGGGACGTATCAGTCACCTCTGAATATATGAATTATGCATGACCCTCTAATGAGTTTGTTTCGAGTTTGGTGTGGAGGAAGTTTTCAAGGGTCAAGAGAGGAGGATGATACAATATGATCAAGAAGAGTGAAAAGTCAAAGCTTGGAGATGCCCCTGTGGTTCATCCCTGCATATTTTAAGAAGACTCAAGCGTCTAAGCTTGGGGATGCCCAAGGCATCCCTTCTTCATCGACAACTTATCAGGTTCCTCTAGTGAAACTATATTTTTATTCCGTCACATTTTATGTGCTTTACTTGGAGCGTCTGTTTGTTTTTGTTTTTGTTTGAATAAAATCGGATCCTAGCATTTTTTGTTTGGGAGAGAGACACGCTCCGTTGTTTCGTATGAACAAATATGTTCTTAGCTTCATCTTTAATGTTCATTGCGAAAGTTGGACTATTTCATTCATTGTTATATGGTTGGAAACGGAAAATGCCGCATGTGGTAAATGGTATAATGTCTTGAATAATGTGATACTTGGCAATTGTTGTGCTCATATAGATCATGTTTAAGCTCTTGCATCATGTACCTTGTACTCGTTAATGAATAACTACATAGAGCTTGTTAAAATTTGGTTTGCATGATTGATCTCTAGAGTCTAGATATTTTCTGGTTGAGGTGTTTGAACAACAAGGAGACAATGTAAAGTCTTATAATAGTTACAATATGTTCATATGTGAGCTTTGCTGCACCTTTTATATACTTGAGTTTGCTTCAAACAACCTTGCTAGCCTAGCCTTGTATTGAGAGAAATTCTTCTCGTGCATCCAAATCCTTGAGCCAATAACCATGCCATTTGTGTCCACCATACCTACCTACTACATGGTATTTCTCCGCCATTCCAAAGTACATTACTTGAGTGCTACCTTTAAATTTCTATTCTTTGCCTTTGCAATATATAGCTCATGGGACAAATAGCCTTAAAAACTATTGTGGTGAAGAATATGTACTTATGTGTCTTATTTCTTAATAAGTTGCTTGTTGAGCGGTAACCATGTTTACGGGGACGCCATCAACTTTTACCTTTGTTGAATATCATGTGAGTTGCTATGCATGTTCGTCTTGTCTGAAGTAAGAGAGATTTTCATGATCATATGGTTTGAGTATGCATACTGTTAGAGAAGAACATTGGGCCGCTAACTAAAGCCATGATTCATGGTGGAAGTTTCAGTGTGGACAACTAATCCTCAATCTCTTATGAGAATTTTAATTGTTGTTGAATGCTTATACATTAAAGAGGAGTCCATTATCTGCTGTCTATGTTGTCCCGGTATGAATGTCTAAGTTGAGAATAATCAAAAGCGAGAAATCCAATGCGAGCTTTCTCCTTAGACCTTTGTACAGGCGGCATAGAGGTACCCCTTTGTGACACTTGGTTGAAACATATGCTATGCAATGATAATCCATGTTAATCCGAGCTAATTAGGACAAGGTGCGAGCACTATTGGTATACTATGCATGAGGCTTGCAACTTATAAGATGTCTTATACATAACACATATGCTTTATTACTACCGTTGACAAAATTGTTTCTTGTTTTCAAAATGAAAAGCTCTAGCACAAATATAGTAATCAATGCTTCCCTCTACGAAGGGCCTATCTTCTACTTTATTGTTGAGTCAGTTTGCCTATTGTTTCTATCCCAGAAGCAAACACTTGTATCAACTATGTGCATTGATTCTTACATGTTTACCTATTGCACTTGTTATATTACTTTGTGTTGACAATTATCCATGAGATAAATATGTTGAAGTTGAAAGCAACCGCTGAAACTTAATCTTCCTTTGTGTTGCTTCAATGCCTTTACTTTGAATTTATTGCTTTATGAGTAACTCTTATGCAAGTCTTATTGATGCTTGTCTTGAAAGTATTATTCATGAAAAGTCTTTGCTATATGATTCATTTGTTTACTCATTATCTTCATCATTGCTTCGAATCGCTGCATTCATCTCATATGCTTTACAATAGTATGATCAAGATTATGATAGCATGTCACTTCAGAAATTATCTTTGTTATCGTTTACCTACTCGAGGGCGAGTAGGAACTAAGCTTGGGGATGCTTGTTACGTCTCAAACGTATCTATAATTTCTTATGTTCCATGCTACTTTTATGATGATACTCACATGTTTTATACACATTATATGGCATTATTATGCATTTTCCGGCACTAACCTAGTGACGAGATGCCGAAGAGCCGATTCGTCGTTTTCTCGCTGTTTTTGGTTTCAGAAATCCTAGTAAGGAAATATTCTCGGAATTGGACGAAATCAACGCCCAGGGTCCTATTTTTGCATGAAGCTTCCAGAAGACCGGAGAGGAAACGAAGTGGGGCCACGAGGTGGCGACACACCAGGGCGGCGCGGCCTGGGCCCTGGCCGCGCGGCCCTGTTGTGTGGGCCCCTCGTGACGCCCCTTGACCTGCCCTTCCGCCTACTTGAAGTCTTCGTCACGAAACCCCCAGTACCGAGAGCCACGATACGGAAAACCTTCCAGAGACGCCGCCGCCGCCAATCCCATCTCGGGGGATTCAGGAGATAGCCTCCGGCACCCTTCCGGAGAGGGGAATCATCTCCCGGAGGTCTCTTCATCGCCATGATCGCCTCCGGATCGATGTGTGAGTAGTCCACCCCTGGATTATGGGTCCATAGCAGTAGCTAGATGGTTGTCTTCTCCTCATTGTGCTATCATGTTAGATCTTGCGAGCTGCCTATCATGATCAAGATCATCTATTTGTAAACCTTCATGTTGTGTTTGTTGGGATCCGATGAATATTGAATACTATGTCAAGTTGATTATCAATCTATCATATATGTTATTTATGTTCTTGCATGCTCTCCGTTGCTAGTAGAGGCTCTGGGCAAGTTGATACTTGTGACTCCAAGAGGGAGTATTTATGCTCTAGTGGGTTCATGCCTCCATTAAATCTGGGACAGTGACAGAAAGTTCTAAGGTTGTGGATGTGCTGTTGCCACTAGGGATAAAACATCGATGCTTTGTCTAAGGATATTTGTGTTGATTACATTACGCACCATACTTAATGCAATTGTCTGTTGTTTACAACTTAATACCGGAGGGGTTCGGATGATAACCTGAAGGTGGACTTTTTAGGCATAGATGCATGCTGGATAGCGGTCTATGTACTTTGTCGTAATGCCCTGATTAAATCTCATAGTACTCATCATGATATATGTATGTGCATTTTTATGCCTTCTTTATTTGTCAATTGCCCAACTGTAATTTGTTCACCCAACATCTGCTTATCTTATGGGAGAGACACCACTAGTGAACTGTGGACCCCGGTCCTATTCTTTACATCTGAAATACAATCTACTGCAACTGTTCTTTACTGTTTTTCGCAAACAATCATCATCTTCCACACTATACATCTAATCCTTTGTTTACAGCAAGCCGGTGAGATTGACAACCTCACTGTTACGTTGGGGCAAAGTTCTGTGATTGTGTTGTGCCGGTTCCACGTTGGCGCCGGAATCCCTGGTGTTGCGCCGCACTACACTCCGCCACCATCAACCTTCAACGTGCTTCTTGGCTCCTACTGGTTCGATAAACCTTGGTTTCTTTCTGAGGGAAAACTTGCTGCTGTGCGCATCACACCTTCCTCTTGGGGTTCCCAACGGACGTGTTAACTACGCGCATCAGAGCTCCACATAGGCATCCATGCCCGTATCAATAATTCTAGTCAAAGTCTAAGTATATACAAACATGAAGATCTACAACTCCAAATCAGTACCCATAGTTACACCAACAGATATATTTTTATAATATATTTATTCAACGTTGAAATTGTTGAAATTCCTAAGATTTATTTGGTATGACTTAGTAAACTTTGACTTTTGACCAAATTTAAATACCATGCATTTTGGGATAGAGGGATGAGAATTTTAAAAAAATTCTAAATTCTAAAGGTTTGGTACAAACTATAATTAGTTGAATTCTAATTCCCAAGTTTGCATGAATCAGTATTGTGAACCATTTGCGCGGGACTTGGAATCCCCGATTACCGTTCAACGATCATGTGTACAAAGAGCAACTCAGACGTATGCAAACCTTATAAGATAAAAATAGCAATCATTGATCTATAGAAATTAAAAGCACCTATAGCTGGAGCGAATATTTAGTTAGAATTCAAGCGGTGGAGAGGAATCAACCAACAAAATGGAGAGCAAACCAGAGAACCGAGATGCGGTGAAAACAAGCAAAATATAAATGTTGTTGTTCTTCTTCTCCTCCGGCTTCATGAACTGCATACCGAACAGTGCGCATTCGGACTTTCCATTCGAAGAACTAAACCTTGTCATGTGACTTGCGTGTGGCCATGTGTGGACGCCAAGTTGAAGGCATGTCTCTTGTCTAGATGTTTTAGTGAAGATTCCTAGCAAGTTATATTCTAGAAACCACCTATAAGATATATGTTAGGTTTTACGCTTTAGAAATATATTTGTCATAAGCATGTATGCAATACATAGATTATGGAAGTAAAAAAATTGTGTTAAAGAAAATAGTATAAAGATATGCATTACAATGATATAACAAAGAATAGTACAACTAACATATATCATCGCATTGATGTGGTTAACTATACTAATTAAATAAAAGAAACTGTAGCCACTAGTAATCCACTCCCCCTTTCCCGAAAAAATACTATATAGTTCTAATCACGTGAAGATCTACAACGCCAAATAAATATCAATAGTTACACCATAAGATATATTTTATAATATATTCAATATAGTGATTGTTCAAATTCCTTAGATTTATTTGGTAGTACTTAGTAAGCTTTGAATTTTCACTAAATTTAAGTACCATGTACTTGAGGAGTGTTGGATTAACATTAAAAGTATTTTGTAAAATTATAAAAGTTCGGTACAAATTGTAGCTAGTTCATCCTAAGCCCTCAAGTTCCCAGTACAAATTGTTTGAGAATAAATCCAGTTTTTACATCTTTACCGTGCGCTTACACTAGGCAAAGGCTTGCTTTTCCGTGCGTTTATTAAAAATACTAGGCAAAGGCGTGCACGGCAATGCCTTTTGTGCTTTGCCGTGATCGGCGGCTGCTGTGCGCCTTGATACGGCTTTGCCGTCGACATTTTCTTTACTGTGCGTCCTGAGCGGTCTTTGCCGTCCAGAGGTTTTTACCATGCATTTTCTTCATTCTTTGCCATGCCGCCATTCTTTGCCTTGCAATTTCGTGCCATCGGACGGCAAAGACTTCTTTGCCGTGCGCGGACAGCAGTACCTTTTTTCCCGTAGTGTAGTCTATCAGAGAATTGTCTATTAGTCACACTTCTGGCACGCCACATATGGTATGTCGATGAAAGTGTTGAGTAGGATACAAACGAATTAGATGGGTCTATATATATATGAACCTATTATGAAAATGTATATAATACAAAATTCAAAAGAGCAATTACATTGAAAAAAATCGTGTGTATAACTGGACATTCTGTGTTTACACACAGGAAAAAAGAACATTAATTTTAGCTGGCATGTATAAAAATACAAATAAATGTCCCATAAATAATCATGTTGTAGCATCAAATAAATATGAAACATAAATGTTTTGTTTTTTCGAAATTTTTTGCCTGAAGCATGGTCACAAGATATATCCAGTTCTATCCTGCCCGGATGTCCGTTTGGATTTCGTTCTGATTTCTGAACGATGGTATGTTATCGTGGCGGCTTCTCGGCAATGTCCATAATGAGGGGCTTAGGGTTAACGAAAGGCGACGATGGAGACTCCGGGATCGAGATGGTACACGACGTACCCAGGTTCACGTCCCCGCTGTGAAGGATCGCTACGTCCTGCTAGCAATCCAGTATACAATAATATGTGTACAGGGGCCGCCATAGGCGGAGTTATTGTATCTAATCTAGTTATAATCTGTGGGTTTCGATGTCTAGGCGTATCACGTGTATGTTTTCTGTTTTTCTGAATCTACCCTAAGGGGTGCCTCAGCCTGGATTTATATATCAACCAGGATAGGGTTTACAAGATTCCTAGTAGAATACGTATTGGAGTCATCTTTTCTTGTAGTCCAAGTTGATAATGAGTGTGGGTCCATCTTGTCGAGTCCTTGTGCTGGTCCATCTTTCTGCACCGGGTATAGCAATATCGGGTACCCGAAGGGTAATACTCACATTAGTAGTCCCCGAGTGTCTGGCCGAAGTGAAGATTCGGGTAGGGGCTAAAGTTGTTATCGTCCGAATGTCTTCATCTTCTGCTGAATCTTGTGCTTGATGTAGAGTCGAAGTTATTTTGTATCGGGTGCGCGAAACGCTCCCGATGGGAGTAGCCCTCGAGTCTATGGGTGGGTGCTTGCAGCCGCGCGTAGA
This sequence comes from Lolium rigidum, assembly GCF_022539505.1. Lineage (NCBI taxonomy): Eukaryota > Viridiplantae > Streptophyta > Magnoliopsida > Poales > Poaceae > Lolium > Lolium rigidum. Next base: position 127,146,552 of record NC_061513.1, read on the forward strand.
CGCAAGTTGTACTACTCGAAGAGGTTGATGTTGATGTTTGTCGTCCTTTAATTATTCCATCATCCGATACTTTTAAATCTATCGGGTCTTCAAAAAGGTGCAAGCTTCGAGAGAAGCCAAAGAGCTGGACTGTCAGAACCTTCGGGTCCGTGGGAGTAGCCCCGAGCCTGTAGATGACTATGAAGTAGTCATGTATAGGGTGTAAAATGTTGATTCGAATATCGTAGATTTATTCAAGTTCTGAGAACATTTTGGATGCTTTTTATTATGTCGATGATTTTTATGATGTCACATAGGAGTTGATGATTTTGATGATGTCGCAGAAGAGTCGATGATTTTGATGATGTCACAAAGAAGTTGATGATTTTGATGATGTTGCAGAGGAGTCGATGATTTTGAAATTCCTTCATATTGATGTTGATGCTCATGGAGACGAGAAAGTGTTTCAAGTTGATGATGAAGCATTGTTGCTTGCAGCAGTGCCTTCAGGTGCCGATGGAAATTTTTGAGTATTTTTGATTGAGCTGCAGGCTTTGGCGTGCTAGCTCTTCAGCATCGGTATTATGATGCTTGTAATTTGTATAGTGGTCATCAGTAAGTTGTGAGTGATCAGTTCACGTTGCAGACCCGATAGACCGTAGTAATCGCAACATATCTTGCTGAATCGTACACATGTGTTTTGAATTATGTCGGCAGCGGCCCCCGAGTGAATCGACGGAACCATGTGCACTATCGACTCCGTAGCTCTTAGTACTCTATGTTTGATGTACCGGCGTGGGCCTTTCTCGGTTTGTATTGTTTTCATAAACTGCATCACTCGCATGTTACCTGAGGCTTTGACGAAAAACAATTTGTACTTTGTCGTATTTTTGATGGTCCTTCGATTGTCATCGAATGCAGCACTCGCATGTTCCCTGAGGCTTTGATGAAATCATTGATAGTATAAAGAGTCTTCATGTTTTCTTGAATTCCAGCACTCGTGATGGGAGTAAACACAATAGTCGAAGATCTTCCAGGAGCTCGGAAGTACATAGGGTCAATATTATATAAGATGATACCCATTGAAGATCACAGATGATGAATCCACTGACCCGGAAAATGCATTGGGTCAATATTATATAAGATGATATCTATTGAAGATCACATACGATGAATCCACTGACCCGGAAGTGCATTGGGTCAATATTTATATAGTCATAGAAGATAAATCCATTGATAACCATAAATGATAAAACTAGTGACCCGGGATGGCATCGGGTCAATATTTATATAGCCGTAGAGGATAAATCCATTGATAACCATAGATGATGAAGTCACTAACCCGGAAGTGCATCGGGTCAATATTTATATATCTGTAGAGGATAAATCCATTGATAACCATAGATGATGAAGCCAGTGACCCGGGAGGGCATCGGCTCAATATTTATATAGCCATATACGATAAATCCATTGATAACCATAGATGATGAAGCCACTGACTCGGGAGTGTATCGGGTCAATATTTATATAGCCATAGAAGATAAATCTATTGAGCCGGGGAAGATATATCCAGAGTCGAATAAGATAAATCCACTAAGTAATCGAGTGTATTTTGCGATAACGATGTAATGGCGCGCCCCGAGTATTCGGGTGTGGCGAAAGTAAATAAATAATTAATTCTTGAAAGAGGAATACTTAGCTTTATTATTTATTGCGGTGGAGTCGACATGGAGGTAGGTCGTCCGGCAGATGGAGTTGACGAAGCGGACGCAGCCGATGAAGTGGAGCCGTGCGGCGTTTACCCGAAAATATTCGACACGGTGGAAGTAGTCGGCATGAAGGAGAGATTCATCGATTTTGCGGCGGGCGAGCCCCCGAGCCAGGCGAGTGCGCGTTGTCGGGTTTACGGCGGGCGAGCCCCCGAGCGAAGCTGGTGCGCGCTGTCGAGTTCGCGGCGGGCGAGCCCCCGAGCATGTGACTGTATGCGGCAAAGTAATCGAAGCTTATTCCGACCTAAAGTTGTATTGAAGCGCGGAAATGTACACGCAAATAACAGGACAAGCCGAAACAATATTTGGCCAAACAAAATTTGTAAATAATAATTAATTAGAGAAATAACACTTGATAATCTTTGTGTCGGACTATGGTTCGTGGTGACGAATCTGCGGTATCTAGTACGCACTGGCGAGTGCGTGATGAACAAATCAGCGACGTGTGAGTCCACCTTCCATACTTAATTTTACCAAGTTCTTTGTACCTCCCGTTGTGTCCCTGACTGCTTTGTTTGGCGCTATATGTCCACATCATATGTACTACTGTATTGCTTGCCACTTTCCAAGTTCAACGAGTACTTCCATCTTCAGACACATATCCAACATCTTTTGTTTTGTTGGGTTCAGACTTCAGAGTTGAGATCGAAACTGTGCACATATGCCTCGACAGGCATCGCGCGAAAGTTCCCTTGCTCGCTCGGAAACGGAGGTGAGAAACAGACATACTCCCAATTCAAGCGAGTGGCCGATCATCGACCCCGAAGCATTCTGAATCCTGATCTCCATACTAACGTCGTTTCACCAACAAGTCATCGGGGTAGCACCTCCACTTGGTGACTTAGTATCTACAAATTCATTGTTGTGATGGTTGTGGATATTACAACTGATTAAACACACGGTTAATACCACGACAAATACATGATCCATATCGAAAGGCCAACGATGATGTAGCCCTTGAGCATGCTACTTGTGATTTTCGGAGAGCCTTCACCTACAAACTTCGGAGTGCCATGACCTGCAATCTTGGAAGCTATATCATAGCAATGTTGTTCTGCTAAGAACTTAGAGTAAGTTTGTTTTGCCACCTCTCTAATCTTATACCTTTGTGTAAGCTCTTCTAATAACATGTCATCTGTGAGCCGACCTCCTTGCATGAACTATACAATTCTAGAACTTTGTCGTAGAACACCATGTACAACTTGTATTTCTAATAAGACAGAGCATATGAAACATAAGGTACATACTTTGGCAATTAAAGCTCGGAATAGAATCATACATGATCATATAGGCAAAAGCATCATCACTTCAGTCTACCAGATGCTGTGATCGTAGTGAAGATCGCAACAACTTTTTTCGATAAAGGGAATATATTAATATTATAAGATACCAATTACACCCAGCCTCTGCAACAACGCAGTGTCCTAATAACATTACGGATGCACACAGTCAAAAAATAGAAAAATAAAACTAAGAAATAAAAGTCCCGCCACAATATCCTAGCCCTAGCAACAGTAATACATCCACCACCAAGACAACACATGAAATTCAGATTCTTAAAAAGCAACGCCTCCAAGAAGGGAACATTGCACCAGCGCCGTCGTCGCCCGATCAAAGATCTTAGGTTTTCACCCTGAAGATAGTCTCCGCTCTCAAAACAATGCCTTCAACAAGGACATTACCAGGACAACTAGTTAAAGCCAGACCTTTGGTTTTCACCCTGAGAGGTAAGAATCCGAATATCACATGTGTTGCCGCCCCCACTTTCATACCACTGTTGTGAATTCCGGAACACCAAGCAAGCCCTTCAACAGCGCAGAGACTTGAACCTCCATTAGCTAGTCCTCCAAATCCGGCCTTCATGATATTCTCTTCTTCTGACTTCACCATGGATCAGCTGTCACTTGGTGTCAACACAGAAAAGAGCTTCGCGCAGCACCCTCCAAAACCAAATGGTCGAAATAAAAGCATGGGCGCGCACAACAGAATACCACTAATCCAACAAACTCCAGGCAAAAGAAGCACTGTTACATTCGCCGGCGGCGCCTTCCGGAACTCAACACTCCGGCCAGATCATTTGAAGGGCAGGCCTCCGGCAGGTCTTCATCTTAGGCCAAGAGAGACCCTAGGACCTCCGCCTTTATTGAGGTGGGCCCCACACGCGCGGCGACCATCCCAGGCTGAAGATCACAACAACTAATATTGGTGTCATCCTACCACCACATCAAAGTGGGTGTAATCCTACCACCGCAAGTTTAGCTTCATGTGCGGGGTTAGTATATACCACCTCACATAATATACATGCATTGGAAAATGTTTTCATCAAGTCCTACCTACTCTAAAATATACAACCAACATCATCATCATCATGCATGATCACCACCACCCCATCAGCAAGGATCACTACACATAGTAGTGCCTACGGAGGAAGGTCCTCAGCTAGATCTACCTTGTGCCTACTGCCATCTGCACCAAGCCGTTACCCTGAGATCTTTTGTAGAATAGATGCATCAAAGCCACCATAAGAGCCTCTGGGCTGAACCCACGAGCATCCATGACAGAAGAGTACATGGCAGGGTGCACATCTGGAGGTGAAGCATTGGTGATGGCAACCGCCACAGCTTTCACGGCCTTGGTCATGAAGGAGATGTGGACGACATCCTCCTCTCCCAAGACTGACCTCTTTATCTTCTTGGCACCATCAGCAGAACCAACAACATAACCTTTAGCAGTACCACAACAACTAGGAGCAACTCTAGTACCAGCACAAGGAGAAGGAGTATTTTGATAGTCGCCATCAATGACGACGGTATCAGACTCATGCGTGTCAAATGACTTAGGACAAGGTGCATCCAAAGGTACACTAGAGCCCATGCTGAACTTGCTGGTGACAAGCCATATGAGAAGATATGTTGCATCTAGTGTAGTTGCTAATTATCGTTTTCAGGTACTTGGCATCCTTGGGGTGAGCCTGGGACATGGGATATAGGAAAACATTATGATAGTTGTAACATGTTAGAAGAGAAGATAATTCTCACATGTTATGATCTAGATCCAAGTAGTACCGCGACATGGCGTAGAGCTCTTCCTCCAGGATAATGGTGTAAGTGTCATCATCCCATCCGACACTACTAAGTTTTGTGAGCTTCGAGATCTTAATCCACTTTCCTCTCCACTTACGTAGTTGATTGTACACCTACTGTGAGGACACGTCCTACTGGCAATAGTTGAAGACCTTCTTCGGAACATTGGTCAAGTGCACATCCTTAAACCCTTCATCTGTCCTCGGGCCACTCTTGATGAGTTCACACATCTTGTTCAGGACAATGGTGGACAAGAATGGAGACCACTTCATAGTGCTTTTTCCCCCTGACGTGGGCACTACCCTTCGGGTAACCCACATTACCCTATCCTGTATTGACTAATTGGAGGCCCATGAAGACACCTGAAGGCGAGATGGGCCACCAGGACGGCGCACCAGAAGGTTCCTTGACGGGCAAGACAAGGAAGCGATCGAACAAGGAAAGATCGGATCTAAAACTACTGTAAACCTAGTCGTACTCGGTGAGACCTCTTGAGACCTAGCCTCCTAAAAGGCCAGGAGAGGGGCTGCCGAGGGACACGATCAATCTTAGCCATCTTAGCCAGAGAAAGCTTAGAGCTAGGGCATCTTAGCAACAACCATCTCGACGAGATCTCAGCCGAACTATTCGGCACCCCATTGTAACCTATTATCATCATAATCAAGAACAGACAGGCAGGACGTAAGGGTTTTACCTCATCGAGGGCCCCGAACCTGGGTAAATCGCTCTCCCCGCTTGTCTGTGAACCGATGTCTCGTGTCAGCTTACAGGATTCCGTCAACCCTAAGCCCCTATCGGAGGGCATTGGCGAGGAGTACCCTCGACAATTGGCGCCGTCTGTGGGAAACCTGTCGGCACAAGGCAGGTCATCGGCAGCACCAGTTACGTCCGCGGCGTTCTTACTCGAGTCACCGACACCAGCAAAGTCAAGAGACCCGATCCGCTGCGGATCCTTCGAATTTGTGCCGCACCGCGAAGAGCTTCACCCGAACTTTATGGAAACGTCTCGCAACACGGAAGCTGTTTTCGGTGGCGTCCACTTCATCGTCGACTCTGGAGGTTTCCTCCGCCTCCCCGGGGCCGGCGCGTCCCACTCAAAGGCTGAGCCTCAAGAAGGCGTCCCTTCGGCAGCAACCCTAAAGGCTTCGCCCAGAAACATACGAGAGAGAAATCGGGAAAATCTCGACGCCGCGGCTGGACAAAGAAAGAGACAAAGGAGTTCGCACCGTGAAGAGGAAGGCCAAACAGCAGCCCACCCTCGATGCTATGACATGTCATCAATCAGAGGACGCACCCGTTCTCCACACCTCTCAGCTACAGAGCAGCTTGAAGCACCGTGTTATCTCCACTCTTATTTCGATCCTAAGGATGGTCGGGAAAAGTCCAGCCATCTGTTAAGGAACTGCCGACACTTCCTTGAGATTCGACAGTTCTGCGACGATCTTAGAGCTGAAGCCACATCAAGAGTTCGCATAATGGAAGAGAAAGCGAGGTCCTATGGTCATCAGCCGAGCCATATGTGCCGGAACCATACGAACCAATGGAAAAAGCGAGTACAAACCAGTCGAGGCATTCCCGAAGATCAGCGTGGACAGATCAACATGATCCACAAAACCAGCTTTTCGAAAAGAGAAATCAAAAAGTTCTCCCGAGAAGTAAAATACGCGGAAGTTGCCATGGTCGATACGCCGAATTTTATTGATTGGTCAGATCAGAGCATCACCTTCAGCAAGGCGGATCACCCGAAGGCCGTCCCAAGGCCCGGTCACGCGGCCCTCGTCCTGGAAGCACAGATTGGAGGATACAATATGGGCAAAGTATTTATGGATGGTGGAAGCGGCTTAAACCTATTATTCGCCAGCACAATGAGGGCAATGGGTTTAACAGTCGACATGCTAAAAGAATCCGACACAGGGTTCCACGGCATTATACCGACTCGACCCGCTTACTCGCTGGGAAAAACATCATTGGACGTAGTCTTCGGCACGCCCAGTAATTTCAGGAAAGAAAGGATTGAGTTCGAGGTAGTCGATCGGGAATCTCAGCACCACGCCATCCTCGGCAGACCTGCGTTTGCCAAGTTCATGGCCGTGCCTCATTATGCATACCCGAAGCTAAAGATGCCGGGCAACAACGGGACCCCAATAACCGTTCACGGCAGCTTCGCTCGGTCGGACAACCGCGACAGGGAATTTCGGAAGATCGCCTCGAAATTTGGAGCCAAGGAAGAACTCAACGCGATCGACGCCATCACAGATCACACACAGCCACCAGCCGACAATCGAAACGCAAGATCCGATGAGTTCGATACTACAAAGGAAACCAAGAAACTGCAGGTGCATCCAACTGATCCGAAGAAAACGGTCAACACCTCGGCTGACCTAGATGTCGCATAGGAAAGCGCGCTCATCGAGTTCCTCCGTGAGCACTGGGAGATATTTGCATGGGAGCCATCCGACATGCCAGGTATCCCCAGGGAACTCGCTGAGCACGCCCTAAATGTTGACCCGACAGCCAAGCCAGTACAGCAGTCGATGCGACGATTCTCTGAACCCAAAAGAAGAGCAATTGGTGAAGAAGTTAATCGACTCCGTGATACGTCTCCAACGTATCGATAATTTCTTGTGTTCCATGCCACATTATTGATGTTATCTACATGTTATATGCACACTTTATGTTATATTCGTGCATTTTCTGGAACTAACCTATTAACAAGATGCCGAAGTGCCAGTTCTCGTTTTCTCGCTGTTTTTGGTTTCGAAATCCTAGTAACGAAATATTCTCGGAATCGGACGAAATCAAAGCCAAAGATCTTAGAATCTCCGGAAGCATCCAGAACACACCGGAGAAGTCGAGGGGGGCCACAGGCCCACCAAACTACAGGCCGGCGCGGCCGAGAGGGGGCGCGCCGCCCTATAGTCCGGCCCCCGTCGGCCCTCCTGCGCCGCCTCTTCGCCTATATAAAGCCCCTGGATCGAAAACCCCGATAGGAAGAACCACGATACGGAAAACCTTCCGGAGCCGCCGCCATCGCGAAGCCAAGATCCGGGGGACAGAGTCTCCGTTCCGGCACCCTGCCGGAGCGGGGAAGTGCCCCCGGAAGGCTTCTCCATCGACACCGCTGCCATCTCCACCGCCATCTTCATCACCGCTGCTGCTCCCATGAGGAGGGAGTAGTTCTCCATCGAGGCTCGGGGCTGTACCGGTAGCTATGTGGTTCATCTCTCTCCTATGTGTTTCAATACAATAATCTCATGAGCTGCCTTACATGATTGAGATTCATATGATGATGCTTGTAATCTAGATGTCATTATGCTAGTCAAGTGAGTTTTACTTATGTGATCTCCGGAGACTCCTTGTCCCACGTGTGTAAAGGTGACAGTGTGTGCACCGTGTGGGTCTCTTAGGCCATATTTCACAGAATACTTATTCACTGTTGAATGGCATAGTGAGGTGCTTATTTATATCTCTTTATGATTGCAATGTTTTGTATCACAATTTATCTATGTGCTACTCTAGTGATTTGTTATTAAAGTAGTTTATTCCTCCTGCATGTGTGCAAAGGTGACAGTGCGTGCACCGTGTTAGTACTTGGTTTATGCTATGATCATGATCTCTTGTAGATTGCGAAGTTAACTATTGCTATGATAATATTGATGTGATCTATTCCTCCTACATATGCATGAAGGTGACAGTGTGCATGCTATGCTAGTACTTGGTTTAGTCTCTTGATCTATCTTACACTAAAGGTTACTAAAATATGAGCATTATTGTGGAGCTTGTTAACTCCGGCATTGAGGGTTCGTGTAATCCTACGCAATGTGTTCATCATCCAACAAAAGTGTAGAGTATGCATTTATCTATTCTGTTATGTGATCAATGTTGAGAGTGTCCACTAGTGAAAGTCTATTCCCTAGGCCTTGTTCCTAAATACCGCTATCGCTGCTTGTTTACTGCGTTACTACTGCTGCTTGTTTACTGTCCTGGGCAAAGCACTGTTCTGGTGTCATTGCCGTTGCTACTACTTATTCATACCACCTGTATTTCACTATCTCTTCGCCGAACTAGTGCACCTATTAGGTGTGTTGGGGACACAAGAGACTTCTTGCTTTGTGGTTGCAGGGTTGCATGAGAGGGATATCTTTGACCTCTTCCTCCCCGAGTTCGATAAACCTTGGGTATCCACTTAAGGGAAACTTGCTGCTGTTCTACAAACCTCTGCTCTTGGAGGCCCAACACTGTCTACAAGAATAGAAGCTCCCGTAGACATCAAGCACTTTTCTGGCGCCGTTGCCGGGGAGGAAAGGTAAAAAGGCACTCATACTACGGTTCCAGGTAAAGTACTTTTCTGGCGCCGTCGTGTGTGTGCTCGAAGCTATTTCCTTTAGATCCTGCAATTGCATCTTTTTGTTTCTTGTTTACACTAGTTTGGCATAATGGACAACAATGAGCTTCTTATTCTATTTCCTGATTTAAAACATGGATTGTTTGATGCGAAAATTAAAAAACCTATGAAATATTATTTGCATGCTGGTAGTAATATTAGTATGAACGCTTTGAACACCATTGTTGATAATAATATAGAAAGTTCTAAGCTTGGGGAAGCTGGTTTTCATGATGTTTTTAGTCCCCCAAGCATTGAGGAGAAAATTTTCTTTGATGATACTTTGCCTCCTATTTCTGATGATTATAATAGTGATCTTTTGGTACAACCTACTATGGAGAGTAAATTTTGTTGTGATTATACTATGCCTCCTACACTTGATGAGAATAATAATGATAGCTACTTTGTTGAATTTGCTCCCGCTACTACTAATAAAATTGACTATGCTTATGTGGAGAGTAATAATTTTATGCATGAGACTCATGATAAGAATGCTTTATGTGATAGTTATATTGTTGAGTTTGCTCATGTTGCTACTGAAAGTTATTATGAGAGAGGAAAATATGGTTGTAGAAGTTTTCATGTTACTAAAACACCTCTCTATGTGCTGAAATTTTTGAAGCTATACTTGTTTTATCTTCCTATGCTTGTTACTTTGCTCCTCATGAACTTGTTTATTTACAAGATTCCTATGCATAGGAAGCATGTTAGACTTAAATGTGTTTTTGAATTTGCCTCTTGATGCTCTCTTTTGCTTCACATACTATCTTTTGCGAGTGCATCATTAAAACTGCTCAGCCCATCTTAACGGCTATAAAGAAAGAACTTCTTGGGAGATAACCCATGTGTTATTTTGCTACAGTACTTTGTTTTATATTTGTGTCTTGGAAGTTGTTTACTACTGTAGCAACCTCTCCTTATCTTAGTTTTGTGTTTTGTTGTGCCAAGTAAAGTCTTTGATAGTAAAGTAAGTACTAGATTTGGATTACTGCGCAGAAACAGATTTCTTTGCTGTCACGAATCTGGGTCTAATTCTCTGTAGGTAACTCAGAAAATTATGCCAATTTACGTGAGTGATCCTCAGATATGTACGCAACTTTCATTCAATTTGAGCATTTTCATTTGAGCAAGTCTGGTGGCCTAATAAAATCCATCTTTACGGACTGTTCTGTTTTGACAGATTCTGCCTTTTATTTCGCATTGCCTCTTTTGCTATGTTGGATGAATTTTTTTGATCCACTAAAGTCCAGTAGCTTTATGCAATGTCCAGAAGTGTTAAGAATGATTGTGTCACCTCTGAACATGTTAATTTTTATTGTCCACTAACCCTCTAATGAGTTGTTTCGAGTTTGGTGTGGAGGAAGTTTTCAAGGGTCAAGAGAGGAGGATGATATACTACGATCAAGGAGAGTGAAAGCTCTAAGCTTGGGGATGCCCCGGTGGTTCACCCCTGCATATTCTAAGAAGACTCAAGCGTCTAAGCTTGGGGATGCCCAAGGCATCCCCTTCTTCATCGACAAATTATCAGGTTCCTTCTCTTGAAACTATATTTTTATTCGGCCACATCTTATGTACTTTACTTGGAGCGTCTGTGTGCTTTTGTTTTTGTTTTTGTTTGAATAAATTGGATTACATCATGCTTGTGTGGGAGAGAGACACGCTCCGCTGGTTCATATGAACACATGTGTTCTTAGCTCATAATATTCATGGCGAAGTTTCCTCTTCGTTAAATTGTTATATGGTTGGAATTGGAAAATGATACATGTAGTAATTTGCTATAATGTCTTGGGTAATGTGATACTTGGCAATTGTTGTGCTCATGTTTAAGCTCTTGCATCATATACTTTGCACCTATTAGTGAAGAATACATAGAGCATGCTAAAATTTGGTTTGCATAATTGGTCTCTCTAAAGTCTAGATAATTTCTAGTATTGAGTTTTGAACAACAAGGAAGACGGTGTAGAGTCTTATAATGTTTTCAATATGTCTTTTATGTGAGTTTTGCTGCACCAGTTCATCCTTGTGTTTGTTTCAAATAACCTTGCTAGCCTAAACCTTGTATCGAGAGGGAATACTTCTCATGCATCCAAATACTTGAGCCAACCACTATGCCATTTGTGTCCACCATACCTACCTACTACATGGTATTTCCTTCCATTCCAAAGTAAATTGCTTGAGTGCTACCTTTAAACAATTCAAAATTTATCACCTATGATTTGTGTCAATGTTTTATAGCTCATGAGGAAGTATGTGGTGTTTATCTTTCAATCTTGTTGGGCAACTTTCACCAATGGACTAGTGGCTTCATCCGCTTATCCAATAATTTTGCAAAAAGAGCTGGCAATGGGATTCCCAGTCCCAAATTAATTAACAAAAATAGACACTCCTCCATGGTATGTGATTGTTGGACGGCACCCGAAGGATTCGGTTAGCCATGGCTTGTGTAAGCAAAGGTTGGGAGGAGTGTCATCATAATAAAACTAAAATAAAAGGGCACTCCTTCATGGTATGAGATTGTTGGCAGGCACCCGAGATTCGGTTAGCCATGGTTTGTGAAAGAAAGGTTGGAAGGAGTGCCACCCAAAAATAAAATAGAATGGGAGCCGCTCTTTGAAGGTTTGTCTGGCAAGGGGGTTAGAGTACCCGCTACCATTCGTTGACAACAACAAACACCTCTCAAAATTTTACTTTTATGCTCTAGCACAAATATAGCAATCGATGCTTTCCTCTTTGAAGGACCATTCTTTTACTTTCATTGTTGAGTCAGTTCACCTATTTCTCTCCATCTCAAGAAGCAAACACTTGTGTGAACTGTGCATTGATTCTTACATATTTGCATATTGTACTTGTTATATTACTCTATGTTGACAATTATCCATGAGATATACATGTTATAAGTTGAAAGCAACCGCTGAAACTTCATCTTCCTTTGTGTTGCTTCAATTCCTTTACTTTGAATTATTGCTTTATGAGTTAACTCTTATGCAAGACTTATTGATGCTTGTCTTGAAGTGCTATTCATGAAAAGTCTTTGCTTTATGATTCACTTGTTTACTCATGTCATACACATTGTTTTGATCGCTGCATTCACTACATATGCTTTACAAATAGTATGATCAAGTTTATGATGGCATGTCACTCCAGAAATTATCTTTGTTATCGTTTTACCTGCTCGGGACGAGCAAAACTAAGCTTGGGGATGCTGATACGTCTCCAACGTATCGATAATTTATTGTGTTCCATGCCACATTATTGATGTTATCTACATGTTATATGCACACTTTATGTCATATTCGTGCATTTTCTGGAACTAACCTATTAACAAGATGCCGAAGTGCCAGTCTCTGTTTTCTGCTGTTTTTGGTTTCGTAAATCCTAGTAACGAAATATTCTCGGAATCGGACGAAATCAAAGCCAAAGATCTTAGAATCCCCGGAAGCATCCGGAACACACCGGAGAAGTCGGAGGGGGCCACAGGCCCACCAAACTACAGCCGGCGCGGCCGGAGGGGGCCGCGCCGCCCTATAGTCCGGCCCCCTGTCAGCCCTCCTGCGCCGCCTCTTCGCCTATATAAAGCCCCTGGATCGAAAACCCTGATAGGAAGAACCACGATACGGAAAACCTTCCAGAGCCGCCGCCATCGCGAAGCCAAGATCTGGGGGACAGGAGTCTCTGTTCCGGCACCCTGCCGGAGCGGGGAAGTGCCCCCGGAAGGCTTCTCCATCGACACCGCTGCCATCTCCACCGCCATCTTCATCACCGCTCGTTGCTCCCATGAGGAGGGAGTAGTTCTCCATCGAGGCTCGGGGCTGTACCGGTAGCTATGTGGTTCATCTCTCTCCTATGTGTTTCAATACAATAATCTCATGAGCTGCCTTACATGATTGAGATTCATATGATGATGCTTGTAATCTAGATGTCATTATGCTAGTCAAGTGAGTTTTACTTATGTGATCTCCGGAGACTCCTTGTCCCACGTGTGTAAAGGTGACAGTGTGTGCACCGTGTGGGTCTCTTAGGCCATATTTCACGAGAATACTTATTCACTCGTTGAATGGCATAGTGAGGTGCTTATTTATATCTCTTTATGATTGCAATGTTTTGTATCACAATTTATCTATGTGCTACTCTAGTGATTTGTTATTAAAGTAGTTTATTCCTCCTGCATGTGTGCAAAGGTGACGAGTGCGTGCACCGTGTTAGTACTTGGTTTATGCTATGATCATGATCTCTTGTAGATTGCGAAGTTAACTATTGCTATGATAATATTGATGTGATCTATTCCTCCTACATATGCATGAAGGTGACGAGTGTGCATGCTATGCTAGTACTTGGTTTAGTCTCGTTGATCTATCTTACACTAAAGGTTACTAAAATATGAGCATTATTGTGGAGCTTGTTAACTCCGGCATTGAGGGTTCGTGTAATCCTACGCAATGTGTTCATCATCCAACAAAAGTGTAGAGTATGCATTTATCTATTCTGTTATGTGATCAATGTTGAGAGTGTCCACTAGTGAAAGTCTATTCCCTAGGCCTTGTTCCTAAATACCGCTATCGCTGCTTGTTTACTCGCGTTACTACTCTGCTGCTTGTTCTATCGTCTCCGGGCAAAGCAACGTTCGGTGTCATTGCCGTTGCTACTACTTATTCATACCACCCGTATTTCACTATCTCTTCGCCGAACTAGTGCACCTATTAGGTGTGTTGGGGACACAAGAGACTTCTTGCTTTGTGGTTGCGGGGTTGCATGAGAGGGATATCTTTGACCTCTTCCTCCCTGAGTTCGATAAACCTTGGGTATCCACTTAAGGGAAACTTGCTGCTGTTCTACAAACCTCTGCTCTTGGAGGCCCAACACTGTCTACAAGAATAGAAGCTCCCGTAGATATCACTCCGCAAGGCGGGATTCATCCGAGAGCTTAAGGAATCTGAATGGGTGGCTAATCCAGTCATGGTGCCAAAAAAGGACACAACCGCCCTTCGCATGTGCATCGATTACACCAGCCTTAACAAACACTGCCCCAAAGATCATTTCCCATTGCCTCGAATAGATCAGATACTCGATTCTACAGATGGATGCGACCGTCTCTCTTTCCTCGATGCGTACTCCGGGTACAACCAGATCAAACTAAAGAAGGAGGACCAGGAGCTAACCGCGTTCATCACTCCACACGGCGTTTTCTGTTACAACGTCATGACCTTCGGGTTAAAAAATGCAGGAGCTACTTATCAACGCTGCATGCAAGCCTGCCTCGCGGAACAGATTGGAAGAAACATTGAAGTCTACATCGACGACATCGTGGTGAAAACAAAGCACGCGGCCACACTCATCGATGACTTGCGAGAGACCTTTGACAATCTGGACAGATACAAAATTAAACTAAATCCCAAGAAGTGTTTCTTTGGAGTACCAGGAGGGCAAGTACTCGGATACTTCATATCAGCCAGAGGAATCGAGGCCAATCCCTTGAAGATCAAAGCTATTCTCGACATGGAACCGCCAAAGAATCTGCACCAAGTGCAGCAGCTGGCAGGTCGATTAGCAGCGCTTAGCAGGTTCATCGCGAAGCTAGGGGAGAAAGCTTTGCCCTTCTACAGCTTGATGAAAAAGTCAGAAAAGTTCGAGTGGACAAAGGAAGCACAAGACTCCTTTGACAACTTGAAGAAAATCCTATCGACCTCCCCGGTACTCGTGACTCCGCGTGAAAAGGAGACACTGCTGATGTACATAGCCGCTACATCTCAAGTCTTCAGTAGCGTCTTGGTTGTCGAGCGAGAAGAAGCAGGGAGAGTTCATGGTGTGCAGAGGCCTGTTTACTATCTCAGTGAAGTGCTTACCCCCGCAAGACAGAGGTATCCTCATCACCAGAAGTTGGCATATGCAGTATGGAGGTCGGCTCGTAAGCTGAGGCACTACTTCACGGAGCACCCGATCAAAGTTGTGAGCGAAGCACCCCCGAAGAGCATAATGACCAATCCGAAGCCACGAGTCGAGTATCTCAATGGGCCATCGAGTTAGCGCCACACGACATAACTTACGTCAACCGAACGGCGGTAAAATCCCAAATTCTCCCAGATTTTGTGGCAGATTGGATCCAATCACAGACACCAGCAACACCCGACATGTCGGGGTCATGGGTAATGTACTTTGATGGGTCAAAACGAAGTACAGGAGCAGGGGCAGGAGTGGTGCTGATATCACCACAGGGAAGATAAAATGAAGTATATACTACGTATGAATTTCTCCCTACCAACAAACAACGAAGCGGAATACGAAGCGGCTGCTGCACGGAATGAAAATGGCGAAGGCGTGTGGCGCTACGCGCCTAGAAATCTACGGAGATTCGAACTTGGTGGTCCAGCAGTCAATGAACTTATGCGATGCAGTCAGCGACAACATGGTTGCTTATCGCCAGCTGTATAAGAACATGGAGGCTAAATTCGAAGGATGCGAGCTTAAGCACATCGGCAGAGCCAATAACGAGGAAGCCGACACTTTGGCGAACATCGGGTCCACATGCTCCCCCATTCCAGATGGGGTTTTTTACGAAGTGATCGCTCGAGAGATCAATTAAAGAAAAACCGTCCGCAAAACCATCGGGTGAAGAACTGGAAAAAAGCTCATTGCAAAAACCTTCGGCTGAAGAATCTCCAGATCCTTTCTTCCGAGCAAGTCCTCCTCCTCGAGCCTCTATGGACCAAACCATTTTTAGCGTACTGTCAAAACAAGAGCTGCCGGAAGACTGCGTGGAAGCTAAGCGAGTCGTTAGATGATCAAAGGCCTTTACGGTAATAAATGGTGAGCTTTACAAGCGCAGACATCTCGGGGATCTTCCGGAGGTGCATCGCCATTGACGATGGAAGAGCACCGTTACGCGAAATACATGAAGGAACCTGCGGGCATCATGCGAGAAGCAGAGCCCTTGTGGCGAAAGCCTTTAGGGCAGGATTTTACTGGCCAACGGCAGCATCGGATGCCAGAGATCTAGTCATGAAGTGCGATGCGTGCCAACGTTTCTCGTCGAAACCACACGCTCCTGCAACGGATCTAATGACGATACCTTTGGCATGGCCGTTCGCTCAGTGGGGACTTGATCAAGTTGGACCACTGCCAAGATCATCACCCGGAGGACACACGTACTTACTGGTTGCAGTCGACAAATTCACTAAGTGGATCGAGGCAGTACCAGTGCGAAATCAAAAGGCTGAAACGGCGGTTCAATTCTTCAAAGGAATAACATGTCGATTTGGTATGCCCCATAGCATCGTCACAGACAACGGTTCCAATTTCGATTCCGAGGAATTCAGGAAATTTTGTGACGATGGGGGAATCAAATTGAAGTTCGCATCAGTCTCTCACCCACAGACCAATGGCCAGGTGGAAAGGATCAATGGTTTAATAGGGTATGGCTTAAAGAAACGCCTTAAAGGTGCAGCCGGAGCCTGGGTTGAAGAATTACCATCTGTGCTATGGAGTTTGCGTACCACCCCCAACAGGTCAACCCAATACACTCCGTTCTTCCTGGTGTACGGAGCCGAAGCAGTCCTGCCAGCCGACGTTCGATTTGAAGCACCTCGAGTAACAGCGTACACAGAGTCCTCCTCCAATATCGCGTTACAAGATGCTGTCGATCTCCTTGACGAAGCACGAGATATTGCCTTGGCAAGAACAACGGTCTACCGGCAAGCACCGAGAAATTATCACAACCGACGAATACGCAGATCGAAGTTTCAGTGTTGGAGATATGGTACTTCGGTTGAAACAAAAAAGACCCTTGAAGCTAGAATCCCCATGGGAAGGACCATACATCGTCACCGAAGTGATACCGGGAGGAGCCTATCGGCTCAAGAATCCGAGAATCAGGAAAAGACGTCGAGAATCCATGGAACATCGCGCAATTGCGACGGTTTTATACATAGGATACGATTGTTCTTTTTTTTCAACGGCCCATAAGGTTGTTTTGCATTATGAATAAAGATCTAATCAGATTTCTATTACCCTTTTTTCTTGCTTCAGGCTTTAGCGTTGGCCCAGAAAAAACGTGTTTACACGATGACATTAATTAAATACTCTCAGCGAGAGCTAAGATTAATGGCATACAAAAACAACCAATCCAAGCCTCGAAAATACGCGAGTGCTGCAGTCGATGGTTACATTAAAATAAGGCTCAAACAGGTGCACCGTGTGACGAAGCCGAACTTTCGCATAAATTACATATCGACTTCGCAATAACATTGCATAAAATATAACGAAGTCGTCGAGTAAGCAGGTTGAACTGATCACTCAGCCGCACTCGACAATAAAGTATCAATCAAATAAACATAAGCGTACAGCGTACGCAGCAAACAATCTTATGCGAAATACAAGACTATTACGTTCATAATCGGGATCCCCGGTCCCAGTGGGCCTTCAGTTCCTTTTCCGGACATGACTCCATCCGAGAAACAATGGTGTGAGCAGGACCTCTGGCAGCATCATAGTATCGGCCCAAATCCCTTTCGAGTGTTTGCCACAGCTCTTAAGTCTAAAGATGGATGGCATGCCAATATTGAAGCAAAAGCAAGCTCAGCACCAGCCTAGAAGCTCTTTCCGCACCGACGAGCCGAATCCTTTCTGGAGATTTGAATCGGGTGAACAAGCCAGACAAAGTATCGGGTGCCTGATCCAGAGGAAACAAGGTGTGCCAAACCATCGTAAGAAGGGCGTAGTATTTGTCAAAGTAATAGTGTGCCTTCATCACCCGGTACTTGAACTTCGCCATGATGACGGCCTTCGGACGATGCAGCCATAAACCATGTGTTGGGTGTGCAACGTCGGTCATCGCCTCAACCTCGTCATGAATTTTTCTGTCCTCTTCAGCTGCATCCGAAGCCACGACTGAAAAAGGAACGAATGTGAGAACATTCAAGCTATACCTAGAATCGAAGGCAAGGCTAACACTCACAGTTCAAACTTTCGGTAGCAACATGAAGACCATCAAGAGCGTATTGTTCAATGGCAGTCGCTATTTCTCCCTTCTTCTTCACCAAGGCAGCCATCGCACGAAGGGAAGTAATATCTTTATTTAAACTAGACACCTGGTCACGTAACTGACGAACAAGGCCTGATTCATCATTACCCGAAGGGTTCGGAAAGAGCTCGGCACGGGAGGAAGATGAGGGAATCTGCAACACGTCCTCACTTCAGACCAAGCATTAATTTAAAAAAGAAACTCCCATCGGGAGCATTGAGTGCACATCATACGAGCAAAAGGATGTTTGGCAACAAAGCCGAATTTAAAAAGAATTACGAAAGTATTATGTACAACAACAGTTCAAGGATTAGCCGACGTTGAACCGGGGGTTGACTCGGGAGCGAGCTCGGCTTGTGCTTCAGCCACCAACTTCGAAGCCGGTTAGCGCAAGTTATTGCCGATCTCTTGAAAGGCTCAAGGTCGAATAGATGATTTTCATCATCAACGAGCAGCGCTTTAGAGAACTCTTCCAATTCCGACCCCATCCCGTGGCCCATAAGCAAGCTGGAAAGTAAGAACTGCACCAATCGAGCGGCTGCGACGTTTCAGTACCTCTATAGGTTCGGAGGGATCAACAAGGAAGGCTTTAGCCATTTCATCAAGAGTCTTGTCCAACTTCGCCTTAGGGAAGATCATCGAATATAACTTCGACAATGCTCCCTTGGACTTCTGCAATAATCTGAGGATCTGGACATTTGACTCAGCAGCAAGTGACAAGGCGTCAGCTGTAGAATCTTCCCGAAGTTGGTGGCGTCGGCTGACAGTTAAATTGGCGGCCTCTGAAAAAGAGAGTATTAGTAATCAATGGAGAAAGCATCAAGAAAGGGACGGAGCACCGTAAGGATTTCTACCCAATAAATCCTTGATGGATTCACGGAGGACACCCTCCTTCTCATCAATCGCAGCCGCCGCCGCACGCCTGGCATCTTGGTCATCCTTCATTTGACGCTTCAGCCGATTCACTTCTTCCTTCAACAAGGCATTCTCACTTTTGGCATCGGCAGCAAGCCGGTTGGCTTCGACCACCTGATCAGCCGAAGATTTGATGGCCTTCTGAAGTTGGGAGTTTTCGGCTTCAAGGCGAGTAAATTGTTCCGCAAAGTCCGCTACAGCATCGACTGTAACATAAATTGGCTGCGGCCAGGAAAAAGTCAAGAGGAGTCAGGTGATGGTAATTCAGCAAAGCTTGGCAGATTAAAATACTTACGTGATCACGGCCAGCCGGCGGGGTGGGAGCATCATCGGAAGGAATAACTCTCGACACTAGGATCTTCTCTACACCCGTTCGGGATGGAGGTGTCGACTTGGCAGGAGAAGGGTTCGATTCCTTAGCTGATGCTACTCTTTCAGAGGCTAGTTTAGCCCTCTTTGCAAGAGGAACATCGTCATCGTCATCGGCAGAGCTGTTCAAAGTATGGCGAGCAGTTAGTATACAAGGTGACAAGAAATAAAAGTAACAAAGAGTATAAATGCTCACAGGTCCAGATCATCTTCGTCCACGAAGAAACTTGTTGAACCCTTCTTAGCAGGAGGAGGCGAAGCAGCTTCGTCGGCATCATTATCTCCTTCCGAAGAACTTGATTCAGCCGAAGCGATAAGATCATCATGTACCTGCTTGCGACGTTTGCTCCTGAAGAAGGCGTCATCTTCAGCAGTTTCCTCCTCTCGGACATCGCTGTCCTCAAGGGCATGCTGAGCATCCTCGGTTCCCTCAGAATCGTCATCATCGTCTTCTAATACCACTCCACTCTCGGGTGAGGGAGGATAACATTGGGCGACAGCGGGGACCTGCAGAAGGGTAGAAAACATGAAAGGCATAGAAAAAAGGGGGGTAATGACAGTAAATGAAGAACGATAAGGTTACCTCGGACGGAAGATGCTTGAAATCATAAGGAGGGCGCACCGATGTCAAGACAATGGTGTCCTTGGTGCTGAGGCATGTCAGGCGACGAACTTCGTTCTGGAGCTCATTTGCCGACAGGTCGGCAGAGTTGACCCTTGACTTGTCATTTTTGCCAGTGAAGAGCCACAGCTGGTGAGGGCGAGACATCAGCGGCTGCACTCGACGTTGTAGGAAAACTGAAACTACTTCAGTACCACACATCGTCATGCCTCCTGAATTCTTCAAAGTGACAATTTGCTTGAAAAGCTCGTCGGCTATCGCCTTTTCTTCGGGAGAAAGGGCGTTGTTCCAAGACTTCTTCTTGTGAGCCACCAAGACATTGTCAAAAGGAGGGAGATTTGAACGCCGCCCAGAAACGACAGGGTCCCGAAGGTAGAACCATTTGTTGCGCCAGCCCTGGACGGATTCCTTCATCGGATAGTCGAAGTAATCGACCTCCTTCCTGACAACAAAGCCGACGCCACCAACAACGGGGGGTCCATTGCTATCATTGTGACGCTTCACATAGAAAATCTTCCTCCAAAGGCCCCAGGTGAGGCTCAATGCCGAGGAAAGCTTCACAAACGGTGACAAAAATGGAAAGGTGGAGGATGGAATTTGGGGTCAGCTGCCAGAGCTGAATCCCATAGAAGAAAAGAAGGGAGCGAAGGAACTCGTGCGCCGGAAGAGAAAGGCCACGGAACAGAAAAGCGACGAACATGACGGTGAAGCCCTTTGGGGGACTCGGGCGAGAAACCCGACTCGGGAGACGAACGTCATCCTCGGATGCGGAGATGAAGCCGAGGGCGCGAAGTTTGTTGATGTCACGGTTGGTAATGGCGAAGCGCTCCAGTTGCGGCTAACTTTGGCCGCCTCCGATGTGCTGCCACTCTTCTTTTTGCCCATGGTGAACGAAGCTTTTGATGAGAAGGCGGAAGAGCAGGAGGCTTGAAGGAGAAGATGAGCAGTAAACGGGGTAAAAGGTAAAAAGAAAGGAGGCTCCCTATTTATCTTGAAAGAATTTGGGCACAGACGTGGCCATAACTTCACAAAGCATCATGGGGAGAGGAGCAGATCTGACTGTACACGTGGCAAGAGTGGAACCGGCGGCCCATTATTCCCACGACGCGCGAAAAATGAGGAGACGCCTCGATCGCCGCGCGTGCACTAGTTAAGACCTAAAAACTGCCCGCGCAGAACTAGGGTGGGCCCGTCAGGCCAAGTCCCATCAATTGGCCCACAGCGGTTACACGTCAAGTCAAATCCCGTCAATTGGCCCACAACTATGACGTCATAATTTGGAAGCATTCGAAGGAAACATAAAAAGTTGTCGGATGAAGGACTTGAGTCTACGCCCGGCTGCAGACATCCGCACCTAGACTCGGGGGCTACTCCCATCGGGAGCGCTGACGCGCACCCGATAAAATGAAGACTCGACAGAATAAACAGTCGAAGGAAGAAGGTTTGAGTCTGCACTCGGTTACAAGCGCTTGCACCCAGACTCGGGGGCTACTCCCATCGGGAGCGCGGCGTGCACCCGATAGAAGTTTTTTGCACTCCAGGATCATGCCCGGGGACTTGATTCTGTGTAGGGTAACGTTGTTTTGCCATCGGCAGTTAACCAAACAACAGTTGGGCACGTTACTCATTATCCTTTGCATAAACAAAAATATATCGGATGACCTATGAAGACCTGTGGAAAACATCGGCGAGAGGAGAATATTCGAGTGGTACAACTTGAGTCTACGCACGGACTGCGAGCATCCGTACCTAGACTCGGGGGCTACTCCCATCGGGAGCGCTAACGCGCACCCGATAAAATGAAGACGAGAGCAGATTCAAGATGAACAAGGACAATGAAGGAGAAGAACATCAGGAGAAGACATGCTTTAGTCTCTACCCGAACTATCTTCGGCTAGACACTCGGGGGCTACTGACGTGGGCACTACCCTTCGGGTAACCCACATTACCCTATCCTGTATTGACTAATTGGAGGCCCATGAAGACACCTGAAGGCGAGATGGGCCACCAGGACGGCGCACCAGAAGGTTCCTTGACGGGCAAGACAAGGAAGCGATCGAACAAGAAAAGATCGGATCTAAAACTACTGTAAACCTAGTCGTACTCGGTGAGACCTCTTGAGACCTAGCCTCCTATATAAAGCCAGGAGAGGGGCTGCCGAGGGACACGATCAATCTTAGCCATCTTAGCCAGAGAAAGCTTAGAGCTAGGGCATCTTAGCAACAGCCATCTCGACGAGATCTCAGCCGAACTATTCGGCACCCCATTGTAACCTATTATCATCATAATCAATAACAGACAGGCATGACGTAAGGGTTTTACCTCATCGAGGGCCCCGAACCTGGGTAAATCGCTCTCCCCGCTTGTCTGTGAATCGATGTCTCGTGTCAGCTTACAGGATTCCGTCAACCCTAAGCCCCTATCGGAGGGCATTGGCGAGGAGTACCCTCGACACCCCCTTTAACCCACCACTTGACATGGGGGTGACCTATTGGGTTCGCATGATTGGCGACCCAAGCTAGTATGGATCTAGGAACTGGCCCATGAAGCCTATAAAGTATATAATCTAGAAGCATCTGAAGCCTAGGAACCTGGTGAAAGGGACAAGTAAAGGCCCATCGAGTAGCTGCCATTGACATAGGCTTCCTTATATTTGTAACCGACCCGGATTGGACTTTGAGACCCAGCCTCGCATATAAAGGCTAGAAGGAGCCAACGGGGAGGAGGAAAGATCAACTCGTAGCACAATTGTTGTAAACCTAGATCGATTCTAGTAATCTGGTGACTTGTGTTTCTCAATCAATAACATTAGACTCCCTTGTTTTTCTGATAAGCCGACGAAGTCACCAACACACATCTTTCCTTGAAACCCAAGTCCATTAGCATGGACATTGTCGATGTCATCCCTCTTCAATTGGCGCCTTCTGTGGGAAATGTGAGCATTGGAGTCATGAATTCTACACCTCCTTCACCAAGAAACAACTCGACGATCGTAGGTGTCCAGATCAGTTTTGACCCTATCAATTTTCTTCCACACCCACCCACCCTTCTCCTGGAATTCGACCACCTCGGCCAGGTGATGGATCTGACGATCGGAAGTTTCAACTTTCACATTAGGCCACAAGGCACTCTCCGCCACTCGGGTCCGATCTGTTCGGATCCATCGGCGACGAGCTTCGTATGAATTGCAATGCTGATATCTTCTGTCCGCTCCACGAAAACTCGCCTCCAACCACCATCAACAACTGCGACTTCGCCACAAGTTGGGGGGATCTCGCCGATCTTTTCTACGTTGTCTCCTCTTACTATGAAAGCGAGCTGACATCGGCTTCAACACGCCAAGATGCGGACTCGATGGGCGTCATCGACAATGAACTCGGCGACAACATGGACTCTAGGATCAAGAAAGTTGACTCGTACCCTAATATTTGCACTAATAGCCTCCACCTAGCACATCATCAGGTAAGCGTGATCATCGTGGGTGCATCTGGAGCGACAAATGTTAGAAGAATATGATTCCCTTGGCAACACCTACTGAACCCCGAAGACATCCCCATGAGCAGAGGTAGGGAGCGCGTATCCAACCTGAAGGCGACCGAAACGAGGATCGTGAAGGTGACAACAACCGCGAAGGAAATCATGAAAACGGTGACCCAAGAAACGAAAATCGGATCTAAGTCCGGATCCCGCAAGAAGTCTAGGAAAGGGCGAGACAAGCCATGAGTGGAGCGGTCCCTATGGCATCCGACGCAACCCTATAAGAGCTTATGGAATATCAGTACATGCTCCATCAGCAGAAGCGTGGGTTGATAAAGATGAAGCAACAACTCGACGATCGAAAGAAAGCAGCCGGCGATTCGATTCTTTGGTTGACACAGTTAAGTTATACAGGAGCCACAAGTACCAAAGCAGGTGGACAACAGAGGAGAGTTGGCTCTCGGTTGAATGCCATCCCCGAAAGCGGAAGGCAAAATCTAGTGAGAGATCTTGATTTATCCTTAATGTCGGTGGACTCAAGGGGAAACACCCAAGGCACCTCAAGCATCCATCATAGCAGCTCAAACCTAAATACTCGCCACTCAAACAGCAACCAATGTTCCACGGGCGGCTATGCTCCAATCCACCCTCATGAGCCTCGGCATGGTAGGAGCTTTGCTCTTAAACAATTAGATCGTTCCACGACCCGACAGATCACCACGCCGTCGCAATAGCCCTCGGCGTGAAACTGAAATTCGAAGGTCTAGCTCACCACACCGTCACAGGCCCAAGGTGTGCAATCGAGACTCGAAGGTCCAGCGCGCCATGTCAGGTGTGTTTTAGCACATGACATTAAGATTCTAGACACGGCATAGCTCGGGCAGATCACGACAGTCGAAGAGATTCGGGAGACGGCCACCACGATGACGATGGTGATGATCCCGAACCATGCAGCACGAGCTGTTTTGCCCGTCGGGTTCGCAGAACACTCGTGCCAAAAGGTTTCAAACTTCCCACCGATCGCTAGAAGTATGATGGTCTTCAGGAACCGGGGTCATGGCTAAGAGACTACTTGCAAATCGTCAAAATACAGGGTGGCACGAAAACCACCGGCATGCAAAGTCTGCAGTTGCATATGTGTACAGCCGGAAGATCATGGCTCAGGAAACTACCCGACGAATCCATCAGCAGCTAGGATGACCTGGACACGCAGTGCAACTCCATAGTGGCAAGACAAATGCACAAGCAATGTGGTTATCTTTATACGAGTGGCCATTATTTCACCGATCACATCCCAGGTTCCAACAATAATCAAGTATACACAGCTATATGTTAGTGTAAACCCCCTCCATAATCTTCTCTGTACACCAACTATAGCTGTTCTGCTTATCGCTAGTTGAAGCGGTTGAGGAATGATATGACATCGTTGTAGACGTAGTCCTTGGCACAGGTACCCAAGACGAAGTCGAGATGTGCAAAATGCTCCAGGTATTGCACCGTCATCTTGGGGCGGTCATGGCCCAGGAGGTCGCGGAGGAGGAGCCTGACGTCGGCAGGGTCGGCAAGATCATCCTGGCCGCCGTAGGTGAGGAAGAGGGGGAAAGTGGCTGGGATGTTGGACATGTTGTAAGACGGCGGGTCGGGCTGCCCGTACTTCTTCATGTTCACCTTCGGCCACACGTAATCGTACTTGGACAGCGCGCCGTCGCGGAATGCTGTGATTGAGTCAGTACATAGTTATTGATGGGAAAATCAAGACGGGTGAAAATTTACATTGATGGGAAAAATAATGTACTTTGGGCGAGATGGACCATGGTCTTGATGGACGTCGGCTGCGGCTCGTACTGCAGCAATACGTCGACTGCCGAATTGTTCAGGCAGTAGTTCTTTCCTGACATACACACACATAGATGAGAACAACTAAATCTCCTTCCGTGTAGCGCAAAAGGATGTACTCCCTTCGTTTTATAATTCTTGTCATGGTTTTAGTTTAAATTTAGACCAAAACTACGACGACAATTATGAAACTGAGGGAGTTTTTTTTAGATAAAAGGCATGAAACTGAGGGAGTAGAAAACTAAATATCAGTTACCTGTTAAATCTCTCACGAGATCGTAGCATTTCGTTCGAGGGTGGCGGCACAGCTCCCTCATAAGATTAGTCACCACGGACCTGCAGTGAGCAAAGAACAAATGTGTTAGCTCCAATGCAGGCGCGCGCAGCTGGAAGGGATCGGTCCCGGAACTGAATTTACGAGAGTGGCTTACGATATTGGGTTGAACTCCGCCACGCCGAGAATAGAGATGATCTGCGGTTCAGAACAAGTTCAACATGAAACAGAAAATGAAAACGGTGGATGAGATCACAAGTTCAGATTTCAGAACAAGTACTCCCTCCGGCCCATGAAACTTGTCTGAGATTTGTTAAATTTTTTTTTTTTGAACTTTGAATGTATCTAGATATATATTAAATAATATGTAGATATATTTAAATGTTGATAAATCTCAGACATGTTTCATGAAACGGATGAAGTAGTATTTGATACATCACACTTTGATCTGTACCTCTCCAACAAATGTTTTGGCTAGCAGTATGCCGATGGGTGTGGTCATGTGGGCGAGGTAGGCGACCGGGCTCAGCAACGCTGCCGACTTCATCTTGTCCGCCAGCATGCCCTCCGACAAGGCCGCCAGCGCCACCAACGTCCCCTGCATAGGTATGCCAGAAGCAGAGTCAACCATGATAAGTAACAGCTGCTACGTACACTAGAGCATAGAGGACAGGAATGGATAGAAGCTTGTTTACCATGGAGTGGCCAACGAAGTGAGGCTTCTGCCCGGTGTGGGTGATAACATAGTCGACCATGTTCGGCATGTCTTTGACCACCAAGTCATCCCACGACCAGTCCCAGTAGGCCTGGCGACGCGATGAGGATCTTCAATCAGGAGAAGAAATGGATAACTCACAGCTCCTACTTATCGGGAGCTTATAGTCACGGCCTCTTTGACTCGTCAGTCGTCACAAACTTTACGTACCCGGGAGGAGGAGTCGAGGGAGACATGGCGGCTGCTCCACCTGGTGCCCCTCGTGTTGGCGATCCACACGTCGAAGCCGCGGTCCGCGAGGATGTAAGCCAGCGACTCCTCCGGCGAGCCCAGCAGCCATGTCATGCCGTCCTGCATATGCCATTGGGCGCCGCCGCGTCCGAATGTCCGATATAAGTTAGTTACTCGTTCTTATCATCGCCGGACATTAATGCTGGGTACCGAATTTCTTTCCGTTTGGAAGTAGTATGGTGTTTTCGTGCCACGAGACGGCATCCACCGGCATGCAACATGCCGGCATCGGCAATGGCCGATCAGGAGTGCGAAGCCAAGGAACAAACTACTAATCGAATAAAGGAATGTTAGGCGCCGCGCCCGACCGCGTACACGACTACACGTACGTACCGCGAGAACCCCGTGCTGCAGAAGTACCGGCTGCCCCAGGCCGGCTCCGGCGCCGGCGCGCCGGCCTCTCGGGATCCTTTGCAGGCCCAGGATGTATCCGTCGTCCGTCGTCACCTGCATCCCAATGAATTAATGAAGAACTTAAGTATCGATAGACGTTACCTTTGTAACGCGACCCAGGTCTTTGATAGAGCGATCACACTTCAGATCGGTCATGTCATCAAGATTAGCCCAAGGAACGGCCGAACCTGGTGCTCTTCACAAGGGTAGCCGAAGGGAACCGCGGTGAGCGCGCACGCGGTCGCGGGAACATTGTCGCGCCGCCTCGCCGCGAGGGCACCGCCATGGCTCAGCTGGACGCGCGCTGCGGCGAGACGAGAGCATAGGAGGAGGATCAGGACGGCGACCGTCGCGTGCCACGCAGCAGCGCTCATGCTAGGCCGCGCGCGGCGGGGCGTCCACTAACTAGCTAGCAAGCTGTCTACCTCCAGGTGATCGCGGTGGTGCGTGCGCCTAGTGATGATCAGCGCGCGCGATCGAGGGGGTATTTAAAGTGCGAGGTAGCTAGCGCAGATAGAGGAGGGGTTAGCGCGCACGCACGGCAAGTGATCCGGCGAGATGAGCTGAGCTGTGAACGGATGGACCGGCCGGTGATCGAGATGATGAGATAGATACTTCGGCATGGTCGCTCTTGCTTTCTTCAACATGCATGCCACCTTTAATTGGCTAGCTCAGCTCAGCTCAGCTCAGCCCTGGCCCCTGGGGATGGGCACCAGCTAGCGATGCTGCCTTTCTTGCACGGTTGCACCCACTTAATATTTGCGTGCGTTTCTAAAGTTACTTTGTGTTGGTAAATTAAACACATCCATGATCCATGTAACCGTAGAGGACGACTGAAAATGAAGAAACATGATTGATAGATAACCCAGTAAAGGTAACCTACTCAATGCCAAGGCACGTTCCGGGGGTCAAGGCACGTACCGGTATTTCCAATACCGGGCGTGCGAAGGCAGGGACCATCAAGAACTGTGTACCATTGCAGAACGGTGGCGAGTCGCAGAGTGGCAAAGAGGGATAGTTGTCGATGCAGTCTGTTGTTTTTAGAGTAGATGAAGTAGTTGGGGCTGAGACAATGAAGTTGGCGACTAGGTCGTGGTGGACGAAGACGTAGAAGGTGGTGAAAATCAACGGAAGCCCGTTGTGGCCACACTAGACACCTAAACAGTCGTGGAGGTAGTTGGCGGGACCTGCAATGGGCTAGAGTGGCCATGCAGGTTAACTGTGGATGTGCGACAACGGTATTCGAAGTAGGCAAGGAAGAACCCAGTGGCATGACATAGACCATACGCAAACGGTGGCCACCCACGTCGAGGGAGGTGGTGCGGGGGTGGCCTAGGATGTTGGTGCGCGGGGACGCCGAAATAGAGTGTGTGCAGCGACAACACGACCCGAGCGGGCGGTGGGCGAGTCGGTGCAGCGGCGGGGGGCACCAGCAACGTACATGCATCGAAAGGCCCATCGAAGGCCGGTAGCATGGACCAAGGGCGGCAGCGTTGCGGCCCGAAGGGGCGACGCATCGGCAGACCGATGGCATGCTCAGGTGCTTGGTGGAGACATGTGCAGGGTTGGTTGATCAGACGACGGCGGCACGTCACAGATCGGAGTCGCTGACGGCATTGTCTGAGATGTCCCGGGTGATGACGATGAATACGGACGCAGCAGAATGACGGAAGCCTACAGAGGTAGGCGCAATATCTGCCAAGGGCTGCGACACCCTATCATAGTAACTGCGGGAGCCTGCCGAGGTAGGTGCGACAATGGAGGAAGGCAGGGGTGCGCGGGTGTGGACCGATGATGCCGTTGCCAGAGTAGAAGTGTGTGATGACAATGGCGGTTGACGACTCAATCCGTGATCAGCAAACGAAAAATACGTTGAGCGAGTGACCGGTGGAAAAAAAAAATTGATCTACAGATCGGAAAAAAGATACGAGGGTAGCCGATTAACCGATCGGCGGGCGAACCCTCCTACAGGTAGCATGGTCTAGGAGTTGGGCATGGAGATCGACCTCCCTGGGGCAGCACGGCACGGAAGCTTGTGCGACAGCTAGGTGAAAGATTGCGGCGCTCTGATACCATGTAAACCGATGAAGAGGCAGAGAGATTGACGTAATATGTTGGTAATATTATTGAGCGGCATGAGCGAGTATATATAGGAGTACCCGTATCATCTTGGAGTACAAGCCAAGTTAGGATTTTATGGAAACATATCCCAACTCTATCCTAAATTACCATAACAACTGATATGATATACTCTAACAGCGCCTCCTCTAGGCAATTGGTGGGCGAACATACACCTGCGCTGCCACCTCCTCCTCCTCCCACCTCCCTTCCCTCGTCGTCTCCAGAGGTAGCTGCCGGACAAGGACGCGTGTCACTGGTGAAGAGGTCGGCGGGGATTTGTGTTTCTCGGTTCCTAGCTTCGCAATATGGAGGAAGGTTGCTAGGTTGGGGCCGTCTGGTCATTAGAGGGTGGCGGCCCTAGGAGGCGGAGGCGGATTGCTGGGAGGGCGACACACGCGTGTGCTAGCCTCTCTTCTCGGTGGCGCGGGCGATAGGATGATCGCGGGTGGCGGCTGGAGTGATCCTTCGGCCGTCCGTCGGATCTAAAGGCTATGGTCCTTCTCCGCCTCACCTGTGTGTCGCTCTTGCCGGATCCGGAGAGGTCAGCCGCGGGCTATCAGTGCTAACAATGGGTGTTGTGGCATGTGGGAGACCGAGCAAAAGCTCTGGCTTGCGTTTGCTAGCTACATGGCGGCGACGCATACTGTCACCATAGTCCTTCTTGGAGGTGGCGTGGTGGTCTCCGTCCCCCTCCTCGGTCCCGGGTGAAAACCCTAGGTCCTTTCGGCCAGGAAGTGGCGGCGCCTCGGCATTGTTGGCTTCTTGGAAACACTGCCTTGGGACATGGTGCTCCAACGTATGGTGAGCTGGTTATCGGATGTGCAGTGGCGCAAGATGAGCCTCTGTCATGGCTCCAGTTGAAGTTCTTCGACTTAGGTATTCACAGGTTATTTCAAGTGGTTGCGATGTTTGGCCCTTTGCCACGCTGCTTGATGGCGGTCTGGCTCCCTCGAGCCTGGGGCTTGTAGAGTGGTAGTTGAGCTCGAGCCTTTGTTCTAGTTGTGTTGTGTTGCTTTAGGGCAACCTAATGTGCGCATTACCCTTCGGGTACTCGACATTGCCCTACCTCCTCCGGCCCAACAAGGGATCCATCTGGAGCGCCGCAGCCCAAGGAGGTCCAAGACGTCGGTTGCGCCGAGGAAAGATGGAAGATGACGTTTTCTTGAAGTATATGGCAAGGAAAGATTCAAGTGTGGAAAGTTTAGATGCGATATATCTGTATTGTAACCAAATCCGGACAGGACTCTCGGGACCTGACTTCCTATATCTCTCAACCTCTCACGCATACACTAAAACCCTAGCCACCTTGCCTCTCGGCGAGAACACCACTACGCAGACCTTCGGCTGCTCCATTGTAATCGATTTTCACTCATAATAAAGATCAGACAGATATGACGTAAGGGTATTATCTCTACGAGGGCTCCGAACCTGGGGTAATCTCGCCTCTCCTTTGTCTGGTATCCGATATCTAGTGCTAACATGCATGCTTCCACTAACCCTAAGCCCTTCATTGTAAGCATTGTTGAAGAACCGCCTCATCACAACCTGTAATCTTTTTAGCTTGTTTCAGATCATTTGTAAGATGTTCTCATCGCCTTTTAACACCGGTCGCATGGGGCTTCGTCAATCGAAAGCTGGTCTCCATCTACTCAATGCAGTTCTCTCAAGAAAAAAGGGAACATGCTTTTGTATGTTCTAGCTTGATAGACGATGTGCATAAACTAATCAAAAAAAATTCCTTTGAGGGAATATCACAACAATTTATGCAAGTAATAGTAACATTCTCATCTATACCGATTTTTGCTCGTTTCCCACTAATTAACCAGCCAACACTCTTCTATTTAATTAATGAAAACGACATTTTTTTGTCTGTTTAAAAACCATTTCATCTGTAGAAAGGATGAGTATCTCCTTTCTTTTATGTCGACGTGTCACAGTAGGATGATATGTCTAATCGATAATAGGTGAAAAGAAAACTTCAAGGAATCGAAGGGGTCCTATCTACATTTTTTTATAAAGAAATATATTAATATCACGAAGATACTAATTATTTTCAGTCCCTGCAACAACGCAGTACCTTAATGGTAGTACGGATGACACACAAAAAAGCTAAAAAAAATGAAAAGTCCAGCTAATGTATTCCAACCCTTACAGCAGCTGCACAAACGCCATCATGAAAACACCTGAAATCCAAGTTCTCCAAAAACGACGCCTCAAGAAGAAAACAATGCACAAGAGCCGTTGTCTTCCGATCATAGATATTAAGTTTTCAGCATTGGATTTTCTCCTCGAAAGGTAGGATATTGAACTTCTCCGTGCGGACACCCCCACTCGCATACCGCGGTTATGAAGCCCGAAATACCAAGGAAGTTCAACGTCAACGCAAAGCCTCGATCCACCGGCACTAGTCCTCAAAACTCGGCTTCCATATCATTCTTCGCATTTTACTTCACCATGGAATCAAAAAGACGGATTCCATGATGGCAACAGATTGCATATCTTCGCGTTGCTTCCTCCTGAAACCAAACGGTCAGAAAAAACATGGGAACGCACGACCGAATCACATCCGATCCAGCAATCTCCAGGCATGAGTCGTCCAAAGAAGTTTAAGCCAGCGGGACTTCCGGAACTCGACACTCTGGCCAGATCAAGGACGACCAACATCAAATATATCTTTGTCTTGATGCGGGAGAAACCCTAGGACCACCAACTTTATTCTTCAATGCAGACGAACATGCCACCACGCCACCATCCACCCCCAGGCGACGTTGAAGGAGGTTCAGACAACCTCCACCGCAGTAGGAAACAGTAGGCGCACCAGCGGACATACGAGCAACGCGGTGCCCACCTTTGCATCACAATCATCCATCACCCCTAGGGTTGACGAGGTACGTGGAGCAGCAGCGGCCCGCGCGACCTAGATAGGGCATGCGTGGCCCATATCGAACCAACACGCTGCACAGATCAGGGCCGCCTGGCTGGTTGTCGGCGATCGCCACGCCGCCGTGCATCCGTGGTCCATGCTGCCGCAGCTCATCGCTTGTGTTTATCGCTGAGAGTGCGACCACCACACACCCACCGAAGCTTTACCTCCGCGCGAAGAGGATCCGCCCAATGTGCCTCCTAGCACTCCTCCTTTGGCAGCCGGGTGCTGCCACCAACATCAGCGCTGACTGTGGAAGCCTCCTAGTCCTCTCTACGTTCTAGTGGTGAGTATTACAGAGTCAAAAGATGCAAATGCATCGTGGAAGTAGTGGCATGATTATGTTTCACACTACTCTCTCATTACCAAATTTTCTAATTCTCTTTTATGGTCATTGGTTTTGAAGCAGAAAGATGTATAATGCGAAAAAAGCCACTTAGCTAGTGAGCCATTATGGGGGAGCAATTCGGGCTTGATTCAATCTTTTTTTCGCCGTTTATCCATATTAATCTATGTCACTCACACCACCTGCAACCAAACTATAACTAGAGTTTTAGGTATGTATAATTGACGGTTATGTTTTGCTCCTTTTCTTTGATAAGGAGAAATGATAAGCATGGAGTGGGTCTCCGGCCGGTTTTCTGGGATCTGGTTGGTTTTCGTGTTCGTCGTTGTGGTTTGAGGCCAGTCTCTTCCAACATACTTTTATCATCATGTGTGATGGTTTCTACTTTGGCGTGTTTGTCTTTTAGGGCTTTAGGACGACCACTTCACGCATTTCTACTGCAATAAGCTCTACTACGCCAAAATTTTGACTAGTTTCGTTGATGGAGGAGCGAGGACAGCAATGTGTCATCGCTAAGTGTTTTACTGATCTATTTGTAATTTTTCTTTTGGCTTTATAGCATCTTTGTAACGATGTTGATGATTATTAGTAGACGGTGGAATTTTTCGCAAACAAAAGCCGCCACAAAGAGAAATGGTCAAACGGCTAGAGATTGGTCGTGACTAAAACTAACTTTATATCTTCAAACATGATCCAACAAACTCCCATCTGTGAGAACCAACATGTGGTGGGATATTTAGGAGAGCGGTGGCACCCCTGCCCACCAAAGATCACACTCTTTGAAGTCATACAAAATGCCAACCAAGGATCAAACCCTTTGATGCCTCATAAAGGGCTGAATTTTTTTTCCAGTAAGAGGCAACATACCGATGGATAGAAAGGCTTATGTGGTGACTTCATCAATCTTAAGATCCGTCGTATCAGTTTCTTGAACCCAGTATCTCGGATATGCTTATATGGGTAGGTTTGTGTCTGTGTTTCGAAAAAAAACTCACTTCTGCCATGATTATAGCCGGTGGAGATTTGTGCCTTATTAATTGGTCTAATAATAGAGAAGTGTACACATTGGCATATTGATCATCACAGTATATAGCTAGTGCTCTGGTCACTGAACAAGTGGTTTGCTTCAGTGGCCTGCTAACTGCTATAGATGTGCATGACACTTTGTTATCGATGTTCGTTGCCGCACTGCACTGAACTACTAACTGGGTGCATCACATAATAAGCATCTCAGCGTGAAACTTGCATTTACGTAGGGTATTGGTTAGCCAGTGCAATAGCTGGTTTGTGGCCTTTAACGTGTTCTCGACCACAGCCGGTTCATGGAAACAAATCATGCGATTGCTACACATGATTAGCAATTTAGCATTCCACTGAAGTTAAGAGGCTTTATCGGTCGCCAGATTTTCCACTCGTGGTTTGTTTTGTTGAAGCAAAACTGAATTGAGCTCCCACAGCAAAGGCGGTAAAACCTGTAGCCGTTGTAGGCAGTTGGCACGTTTGGAACCACGTAGCTGCAGATCAGGACGACGATGCCAGCCACATCATCGGCGGCGGAGGAAGACAAGCGCAGGCAGCAGCAGTATTATCCTATGAAGATGTCATCGATTCTTCTTCTCCAGTTCCCTCGACTGCATAACTGCATTCCGGATAGAATTCACAATTCTGTTGGAAGAAACTAGCTAGTTCATCATCTGGGACCTTGCATGTGGTCATGCGTGGGCGCGCCCCGGTTTTAGGGTCAGGATGGAGCATTTCCATATACATGGGACTCATTCATCGTTTTGCTCTATCATTATGTAGAACAGCCAAGCAGTTGGCCAGTGCACCTAACACATCCGGTTCTGTTGCATCTGGAACGGCGGAATTCAGTAGGAACTTTGACAAGACATGCACCGCCACAAATTGCATGCATGTTGTTACACTCACCAGACAATCAGGACGAAGCACCATCCAGTTATGATAGAGCAGAAAAGCAGTATCCGCAGTCATCAGTTCGTGATCTCCATCTTTTGGGGACTGCGAAACAGACACTAAAGCGAAACACACATCAAAGCACTATTAGGGAGCACAAAAGCAACGGTTTGGTTAATTACTTCATGGTTAGGGATGAAGCATCATTCACTCAGGAGTCAGGATGGATCAAAGAAGCAACAGTTTCGATTTGGAAAAAATACTTCAATCTTTTCATCTTTCTATTGCAACTAAACTGACTCACTAAGCAATAGATTAGCACCATCAGGGAGCTGAGCTTCAGCAACTTGGGTGCAGACTCTGGCTGAAAGCAGGAATTCTTCCATCTAAGTTTGCTGCCTCGGGATCACCCAGAGGGGCTGCATGCTCTTCCTGAATATACCCGTCCACATTCCATTTCCGCTGCAACGACAATATAATTCTTCTTCCATGTGTCGAGATGCCTCACCCAACTGGATCGCGAACCAAGGCTCTGTGGAGTCTTTGAATGAGCCTGCAAGATATAAGTAGTTGCTCTTTCCACCCCACCTTTCAGGGTTCATGCCAGCAAAGGTAGGGCTCCTCATATCAGTGCCAACAAAGAGAGCCCAGTTTTCCAACTTGTCCACTTTCACCAACATGGCAGGCTTAACTGATAAATCGAGACGAAAGACCTCAAATCTGGCACGCGTGTGACCATAGTCTAGTATGAGCGTAACCACGAGGAGCATGTCACCACACACAACTAGCCATGGCCGATAATGGACACCCATAACTTTGCTGGATTCCCATTGAGATGCAACTGTTACGTCCTCGACACAGAGCTGCTGCCCCAAGTGCACACTACAGATCCTCCTTAGAGAGTTCAGGGCGAAGATCTGACCTTGGAAGACCACAATCTGACGGATATCTTCATTACAAAGACAATGCTCCGACCAAGCATGGCTTCCAACTCGCCACTGGAACAGGGAGAACTTGGTGCAAACTAGCAGATGTGTGTTGGGCAATGAGAGAGGTGCGGTGAGGATGGCACAGTCAATGACACTCTTGTAAGGGTATGGCAATTGGGGTGGTCTAATTTTAGCACCGTTGATCACATCGACAAGGAGGCATTGTTCACTGCTGGAAAAGATGAGATAACCCTGTGAGCATCCTACAAAGTCCATGTTATCCAGGAATGTATGATACATGCGTGCTGCACAGCGAATAGAGGATGATGGATTGGTAGGATCAATGAGCTGCCATTTGGTTTTGGAGAAATTATCATCATAAGGGTTATAGGGAGAGGGCAACCTATCAGGTTGGAGGACAAGAAAGGGGAAGGCAACCTTAAATTTTGATGGTAGGAGGAGAAGGCTGCACGCCAAGAACGACAAGTACTGGCAAATCTCAGAAGGTCATGGTAGGAGGTGAATAGACCAATGATCTCATGGAGAAGGCTGTCTAGTAGTTCTGCCCAATCTACGGGTGCACAAATGGCGGAGGAGATGGAGACTGGGGCATTGCAAGCCTTCTCAGAGGATCTTTTACTGCCTTTCACAACACCAACTTCCCTGTCAACACACAATAAATTGAGATCAACAAACTAGAAGCATCAAGCAAGAGCATACAAGAAATGGAAATTGCAACTACTCAAATGCTAGAAATATGGCAAGATGTGTTATCCTTAGGGTGTTAATTAGAAAGAAAAAATGCACTGATTACAGATAGGCATGGTTAGACATCTCTGTTTTATTATGGTCAGCACCAGTTAAAGGAACGCAAGTGCTAAAACTGAATTTTTATAACACACCCGCATCATTGTATTAAAAAAATTAAGCGACATAAAACTGATATTTATTTCGAAAATTCCCCCATCGTCTTCTGAACATTTTATGAAGACTATAGCATGTGAACCGATTCGTCAGTTGCTAGGACGACATTCATCTCGCGTATTCGACAAGCCAAACTGATGATGGAAAATAAAGGATTCTGGAACCACATCTCACAAGCTATATGATGAGTTGCAGAAAAAGAAGAACACACTACTTGATGCAATCAGCAAGGTATCGCCCGGAGCCCCCGAAGAAATCAAACCATGCGACCATCAGATCATCTACTTCTTGATGCAATTGCGTTGCGAAATCGAGCAAGCCCGCAAGCGTGCGAACACATCAGAGATTACGGGAGCGTACGGCTAGGGTTTGAACCAGACGAGCGGCCGGCGTGTAGGCTGCGTTGCTTACCTTTGAACGGAGAAGTTCGGTGGTGGAGGACTCTGCGCATTCGGCCGCGAGGAAGCATCCGCCGCCGCCGCCGGCGGCCGCCTCGTGCTGCTAGTGGCCATTTTTTGCTCCCGACCTCACCTCCCCTGACTGCCAAATCTAGCAGAGGCTTCAACTCGCATTTTCTAGAGGCTTCCTCACGCAGCCCGTTATCTCCACTAAATCATGGGCCTATTTTGCATTTGGGCTGAACCGTAGGAATTATGTGGATCTGGGCTAGCCCAGTTAGAGCATCTCCACTCGTCCCCCGAACAGGCCCGTTTTTTCCATCCGGACGGCGTAATTCGGCCCAGTCGCGCCCCCGGTTCCTCGTTTTCGTCCGGATTTGGGCCTAAATTCATCCGGCGATCCCACGCCATCCCCGGCCCCCCGGGGAGCGCTCGGGGACTCCGGACGAAATGAAAGCGCGCGTGGCCCCAACTTGTCGGCGACAATGGCCTCCGATCTACGGCAAAACCCTCGTCTTCCCGATCTACGGCAAAACCCTCGTCTTCCCGATCTACGGCAATACCCTCGTCGAACGAAAGCTTTGAAGTCTCAAGTGGTGCAACATAGATATATTATATATATTTCGAATATAATTCGAATAAACATAGAAATTACATATAAAAACTTTAAAACTAACTTAAACTACTTCTTCTTCTTAGAAGGCCCCGCCTCATCGTCGTCGCGGCGACGCTTCCGGCTCGTCACCTCCTCGTCGGAGGAAGTTGACTCCTCCTCCTCGTCGGTGTCCTCGGCCTCTTCGTCGTCCTCCTCCTTTTCCTCGGCCTCTTCCTCCTCCTTTTCGTCGGCCTCTTCCTCGGCTCTGCTCCTTGGCCTCTTCGGCCTCCTCCTCGTCCTCCTCGTCGTCGTCCTCGCCGGCCGGCGGAGGGGAATCGTCGCTGCTGGACGATGCAGCTTTATCCCACCAATGTCGCCATCCGGGCGGCTTCCCTCGGCTGTCGGTGTCCGATGGCCAAGAGAGATCGCTCATGGTTGACGGAGGATGGTGACGAGAGAACGGATGAATGGCGTCGGCCGTCGGAAACCGTATATGTAGGTCTCTCGACGAAAGAGAGCGGCGGTTGCTCTTCCGCGGAGTTCGTGCTCCATTACGGCGGTTCTCGCATCGAGGCCACTTCGACCGTTCCCGACGAGTCGTTTCGGCTCTCCAGTCCGCTTCGCGACGGTTCAATGCGTCGAGGGAACTCCGACGATTGCCCTTCCCGGTGACTGCGCCGTCGCTATGCACGCGGTGGGTGCGCGTCCATGGGCTCGCGGCTGGAAAAATGGGCCTCCCCAGGCCAAAAACTTCATCCATCCGGCGCTAAATAACGCCGGATTTCGGTCTGGGGAGCCCCAACGGCTGGATGCTCTTAGATACCCAAGTCTGTACATTACGACGGCCTCTGTAAGCTCGTTAAAGGCCAACCATGACACCTCGGCTCCGTACGTAAATATGAATCCCAATCCGTGTGCTCAAGAAGAAAAAAGAATCCCACTCCAATCACCTCCGTCAAGAAACTCCTGGTGTTGCCAGGGGGAGAGGAACCGCGCCGCTACTTGCTCCCATCTGGAAGGTACACTCTCTTCCTCTCTCATCCTTAGCGTTATAATCTTTTCAATCACCGTTACATCGATCTCTATACCAGCATCTCTTGAGTCCCTAATGTTTTATCATTGCTCACAAAAGAAACAAACGAGTTTTTTTTTCTAACTCCGCTTGCTCGATCTCTTTTTGTTAAATGCGCTAGATCGATAGGTGTAGGATCTGTGCCGGTAGAGAGACAGTCTGTGAGCATTTACCTTCTCCCTGCGAGGACGACGAACCCGTCGACGTCGACATGGTGACGGCGGCGGATCGGTGAAGTAGTGGTGGCGGCGGATCTTCCCGTCGGCACTGCACTAACCCTAATCGGTGGGTTATCTGGTGGGACGAGTGGCAGCTCCGGATCACCTCGTTCCGCGTGCCACTGGCCCCACCACTCTATATAGTGCAGGCGACAGGGGCCCACCAACCAGCGAACGGTTGGGCGGCCCCGATCAGGGCGCGGACAAGGTCAAGGGGTCGTGCCAGAGCCGTTGGGCTCTGGTGCGGTGGAGATCAATCCTAACATTCTCCCCCTTGATCTCAACTTTTCTTTTAACTTTATACTTTCACTTTATTCGTTTCATTTTGGATCAGTCTATAGGGCATGTTTCATCGTCACAGCTCTATTGCGGATAGAATCAGACAGCCACAATACACTTCTCTATTTTGAAACAAATTCTTTTACTTTTGGGCCTCTTATGATCCAGGATAAGTAAGACTTTCCCTTAAACCCATGCCGGCTACGTGCTCCTTGAACACGCTGGGTGGTAAGCCTTTCGTTAGCGGATCCGCAAGCATATCTTTTGTCCTTATATGCTCGAGACTTATTGTTTGATCCTGGACCTTGTGTTTCACAACATAATACTTAACCTCAATCGGTTTCGTAGCTGTACTCGACTTGTTGTTGTGAGCATAAAATACTCGCAGGCTCATTGTCGCGAGTACATCTTTAGTGGTTTGTCAATACAATCTACCACTTTCAAGTCGGGTATAAATTTCTTTAACCATAATGCCTGCCCCGTGGCTTCATAACATGCTATAAATTCTGTATACATCGTGGATGATGCAACTATCGTCTGTTTGGAGCTTCTCCACGAAATAGCTCCCCCTGCGAGGATGAATACATATCCAGATGTGGATTTTCTATCATCTTTATCCCCCGCAAAATCTGCATCTGAATTACCCTCTTATTTCTAGGGAATCAGATCTTCTGTATGTTAGCATGTAACTCTTTGTGCCTTTCACATAACGCAATGCCTTCTTTACCATTTTCCAGTGTTCAAAACCTGGATTTTCTTGATATCTACCGAGTACTCCGGCGATAAAAGCTAAGTTAGGGCGAGTGCACACTTGTGCATACTGTAGGCTTCCAATAGCCGAAGCATATGGAACCGCTTTCATTTGATCGAGCTCGTATTGATTTTGAGGACTTTGATGTTTCCCAAAACTGTCGCCCTTGACTATAGGGGCAGGTGTGGTACTGCA
Organism: Lolium rigidum; assembly: GCF_022539505.1. Classification (NCBI taxonomy): domain Eukaryota; kingdom Viridiplantae; phylum Streptophyta; class Magnoliopsida; order Poales; family Poaceae; genus Lolium; species Lolium rigidum. The sequence goes on from NC_061513.1 coordinate 127,186,337, forward strand.
CTTATGCTTATTATACTTACTTAGAATCTTTGCTAAATAAGCCTTTTGCGATAGTCCTAATACTCCATTGTTCCTATCTCGGTGAATTTCTATGCCCAAAACATATGACGCTTCACCAAGATCTTTCATATCAAATTTGAGGACAAGAACTTCTTTGTCTCTTGCAGTAGACTAACATCACTGCTGGAAAGCAGAATATCATCCACATACAAAATTAGGAAAATATATTTTCCACTTTTAAACTTTGCATAAACACAATTGTCCTCAATATTTTCTTTAAATCCAAATCTCTTAATTATCTCATTGAACTTTAGATACCACTGTCTGGAGGCTTGCTTTAATCCATAAATGGATTTCTTTAGGCGGCATCCCATTTCTTCCTTGCCTTCCATGATAAAACCCTTGGGTTGTTTCATGTAGACATTTTCTTCTAAATCCCCGTTTAGAAATGTCGTCTTTACATCCATTTGATATAACTTTAAATCAAAATGTGCAACTAGTGCCATGATGATTCTGAAGGAATCCTTACATGAGACCAGAGAAAATGTCTCATTGTAATCTATCCCTTCTCTTTGTGTAAATTCTTTTGCCTCTAGAGGTGGCTGTTGTTGCTCCCTTTCATGCTCAACAAATGGTTCATTCGGCTCCTGATGGATAGGTTCCGAATTTTCACTCATCGTTGTCATGGGTGGAGTTACAACAGGCGCTTGCACCACAATCGCAGGGATCGTCGGTACAGGTGCACATGGTAGCGCAAAAAATGGCTCCCGAGTCATCGGATTAGGTGCATGCACCCTCTTCTCCTCAAGATCAATTTTCTGAGCTACCATGCTCCCCCTTATCATTTCGTCCTCTAAGAAGACACCATGTCTCGTTTCCACAAACTTTGTGTATTTCTCTCGGTAATAGAAACGATAACCTTTTAACTTTTCAGGATAGCCAATAAAATGGTAGCTGACTGTTTTGGTATCTGACTTTGCGATGTTTGGATTAAATACTTTGGCCTCAGCAGGGCTCCCCCACACTTTCAGGTGGTTTAGAGAAGGCACTCTCCCTGTCCGTAGCTCATGCGGCGTTTTGGGCACCGATTTGCTTGGTACTCTATTTAGAATGTGAATAGCGGTTTTTAACGCCTCAATCCACAATCCCAATGGTAGGGTGGAATAGCTCATCATACTGCGCACCATATCCATAAGGGTATGGTTGCGCCTTTCAGCTACCCCATTCTGCTGAGGTTCGCCCGGCATCGAGTACTGGGCGACTATTCCGGTCTCCGTAGAAACCTTGAAAAAGGTCCAGGGACTTGGCCATATGGAGTATGTCGACCGTAGTACTCCCCTCCACGATCAGACCTGACTATCTTTATTCTTTTATCATGCTGATTTTCAACTTCAGCTTTGAATATTTTGAATTTATCCAACGCTTCTGTTCTTTCTTTTATTGGATAAATATAACCATATCGGGAGTAATCATTCGTGAATGTTATGAACGAATCATAGCCATCCACACTTTCCACAGGAAATGATCCACATATCTCGGTGTGAATTATTTCTAGTGTTGTTGTGCATCGATTTGCACCCCTTTTAATCAACCTTTACAATTTTTTCTTTAATGCAATCGATGCGCTGTTCTATGTCTGAGAATTCTAATGGAGGAAGAATACCATTTTTAACAAGTCTTTCTATTCTCCCCCTCGAAATATGGCCTAAGCGACAATGCCATAATTTCGATGATTCATCAGTTCTTTTTCTTTTCTTTTGTTCTTTGTCCGACGCGGACAACATTCTTTCACTCACATTACACACAGACAACACCCACATAAGCATTATTACAACATATGGCACACTTGCCATGTCCTTCCTGTCCATGTGTACTTTTCTATCACCAGTTGCTTCAGCAGCTGGGTCGCACATATCTTTGAAGAACCTGTGAACTAGCTCTTTATTCTTTCAAGATACTCCCTTACGGAAGCACACTCTGCAATTGAGCTCACAATAGCGTTCTTAATTGTATTCTTTATAAATGGCACTTAGCCACATTTTATACTGCCATGCAGCATCATCATCCTTGTCATTTCTGACTGGATCTTTTGGTCAGACCAGCTGTGGGAACCCAGTCCACCTCAGCACAAATCGACCTTCTTTTCTCCATTCAGTGTAGTTGTCACCTTTGAGGGTTGGAACATCCTTGATGCAGCTCATCAAGTAGTACCCTCCTTTAAACCACAATGAAATGAGATCATAACAACAATTGTATGCAATAATCCAACGTTGGTCAAAATTAGAACATACAACTGTTTGTGCAATTATATCTATATCACCGTTGGGCAGAAATAGAGATAAATGCATCTCTTATTGCAACAAAACATGATCATGTCATTAATAACGTTGGTCCAAAAATAACATAACCATAATTATCACAATAATCACTTTAATCATTTCTTTAAAATTTTGATTATCACTTTTGCATTAAAATGCATCTTTAACTATTTGCAGCGAAAACTTTGAATTCCTTTAAACTTTAAAACTTTCAGAAACATCTTTGTTACTTTTTAATTTCCTAAAACAAATATCTCGTTGGTTCAATTTGCTCAGGAAAAAACTTGACAAAAATGCTTCTTTTACTATATGCAGCGGAAACTGTGAATTTAAACTTTAAGCTTTGAACTTTTCAGAGGCATTTCCTTTACCTTTTAATTTCTGAACAAATATTTCGTTGGTCCTATTTATTCAGAAAAAACTAGACAAAATTTTGGCCAAAAAATGACCCAAAACTGTCTAAAAAAGCCTCTGTAATTAATAAAACTGTAAAAAAAAAACTGTAAACTGTCGCGGCCCATGTGGCCCGCTCGCGCCGAGCGACGCGCGGCAACGCGTCGCCCACGCGGCTGGCAGACGCGCCGCCCACACGGCCAGCAGACGCGGCCCGCACGCGGTGCGGCCTGCTAACGCGGCCTGGCCCGCGTTGCCCACGCGGCCTGCCAAACGCGGCCCGAACACGGCCTCCAAGCGCCGACGTGGCTCTTTCCTGGCCGTCAGATGCGATCGACGGCGGACCTTCACTTTCGGCCGGTATAAATCGACGGCTGATCCGCCGCCCCCTCTGTAACCCTAACCCTAAAACATTTGCCCCATCTCTGGCCTCTCTGTGCTCTAAGCGGCGGCGCGGAGGCTGTACCTCCCGCCCACTCGCGTGGCCCGGCGGCTCGCCGACGACTGCGACGGCGCCGCCCGGCGGCTCCTCGCGCTAGCTCGGCAGCCCGACCTCCCCTTTCTGTCTCTCCCGCTCGCCTTCTGGCGGCGGTGGAAGAAAGCCCGAGCGCCCGCGCCGGCGCGCCGCCGACGACGGCGAGCTTTCCACGGCAGCAGCTCGGCGTGGCTCCCCCCACCATTCCTTCTCCACTTTCTTTTCTCTTCCTCCTCCCACCGAAAACCCCGACGGATTCACGGCGATGAGAAGAGGTGCGGCGCCTCCCTGGCCTACTTGCCGGCGCGTGCGTGCACCCGAGGGTGGGCGCACCGCCGTCAAGTAGCTCAGAGTCGGCGCCCTTTGTCGGCGGCGACGAGCAGCAGCGGCGGCCGCCACCCGCAACCGGTGTTCTGTTCTCTGCCCCGTGGGGTTGGGTTATGCGCAGCCATATGCCGGCGCAGCTTTGCCGGCAAGGTGCCGCTGGCCTTTCTTTTCTCTGCCTTTCCCTTCTCACTATTGGGGTTAGGGTTTGGTTGCGGGGATCTTCACAAGATCTATACTGTTCATACTTTTCTACCGAAAAAACACAAGATCTACACACTACCTCGCTCTGATACCAATGTTAAATGCGCTAGATCGATAGGTGTAGGATCTGTGCCGGTAGAGAGACAGTCTGTGAGCATTTACCTTCTCCCTGCGAGGACGACGAACCTGTCGACGTCGACATGGTGACGGCGGCGGATCGGTGAAGTAGTGGTGGCGGCGGATCTTCCCGTCGGCACTGCACTAACCCTAATCGGTGGGTTATCTGGTGGGGCGAGTGGCAGCTCCGGATCACCTCGTTCCGAGTGCCACTGGCCCCCACCACTCTATATAGTGCAGGCGACACGGGCCCACCAACCAGCGAACGGTTGGGCGCCCCCGATCAGGGCGCGGACGAGGTCAAGGGGTCGTGCCAGAGCCGTTGGGCTCTGGTGCGGTGGAGATCAATCCTAACACTTTTGAGGCTCGATCGCTGATTACGGTTGCATGTCGTGCAGGAATCTGAAATAGCCATTACTTGTCCATATATCAATTTATTGGGATTTGGTATGCTCCGTTAAGTCCTATACCATTTGATTTGTATCGTGATTCATGCAAATCGTAAGTTGCAACATGAGTTGCAATAGAGATTTAATGACATCATATGACTGAAAATGAAGTTAGTTCTCAGCTGAGAAATAGTCACACCCTAATTTATTTCTCTTGTGCAATGCTTTGCATTGAAAACGATATAATCTTCATAGCAGACAAGTACTAGTTAACAGCCGAAAGACCAACATGAAGAGAGAATCAAAACAAGTATTGTATGGAGCAACTCCTAATAAGAGAAGGAAAAGGTCGCAGCTGCACCTTTGCAATCTTCCCACGGTATGCATTGTGTGCATATTTATAGAACAGACCCCATAGAGTTCTTTTAACTAGCGAGAACATTGTTTTATTTTTGGTCCGTTGAGTAATATTAGGGTTTATGTACTTACAGATAATCTCTTGTGCAATAGAATATTTTGTGCAGTGTCATATCAAAATTACCCACAAGAGATGCTGTCAGAACAAGCATATTATCAAGTCAGTGGAGATATGTTTGGTGCGATCACACCGATCAGCTTACTTTCAATGTGAATGTGCCGTTCCGTCAAATTCTCTCCTTCTTACTACGCAACCGCCAAAACAGAGGAATTCAATGCCACAGTGGATGCAATCTTGCAGCAACACAGTGGTGAAGGGGTCGAGCGCATGCAGGTCAAGTATGCTTTAGACAACAAATCTGCTTGTCACCAAGATAGATGGGTGAGCTTTGTGGTTGCATCGAAGACAAAAGAACCCACTCTCTTCCTATCGGATCACAGGATTAAGTCCTTTGTAATGTACAATGAGGGGTCCTATCTTTTCACAAGGCCAAAGGATTTATACAACTTTCCCTGCCACCTCTTTGATGCCAACAACAGCTCTTACTTGCGCGGGCTGCAACTTGTTTCTGTCTACCTGAAGGCGCCTGCTGATTTCAGCGGCATTCGGAACCTCAAAAGGTTTAGCTTGGTAGATGTCGATGTAGCGGATGAAGAGCTCGAGAATTTTCTGTCCCACTGCAGCAAATTGCTTGAGTTCCTTGAGATTGCCTACTGTGGAACGCTAACGGCAATAAGGACAACTCGTCTGCTGAATAAGCTGAAGCATCTGCGAGTGGGAGTCTGCGACCTACTTGAGAAGGTGGAGTTGAACTGCTGCTACCTAGCAACACTTGAGTACATTGGTCCGATGGTATCTCTAGCATTTGCAGAAACATCTAACCTGAAAGATGTGTGTATCAAGTTCCTGGATATTGATGCTGGTCTTGACTACATCAACAAGGGGTTCCCTAGAACTTTGACAAATGTTGAGATGCTCTACCTGCACTGCATAGACCGTGAGGTATGAGTATGAGCAATGTTGAATATGATCTGAAATCTATTTACCTGTTGTACTATGGAAGGAGTCTTAATAGACTACGGCGTGACAACCGTGCTAGACGTAGCACATCTACAACTATATTTCGTGTCCGCCAAGAAAGAGAGTTGTTTGCCCCTATATATAGTCCCAGGTAGTCATAGAATAGATGAGAGAGAGATATAACATATTGATAGCACGTAGAGGGTCTATCCTCTCGTGTATTGTAATACTCCTCCAATTATAGTGATACGCCGCCGTGCGTTCCGTGGTTTTTTTCCGTTTGGGTTTTCCACGTAAAACTCTGTGTTCTTGTTCTTTGTTTGATCTAATTTTATTTGCGCGGTTTTGTAACAAGTGGTATCGGAGCACAAGGTTTCAAGATCTATCCGCTGCCCCGGGAGAATTTCCGCTGTGCTTCTGGGGTAGCACTGCGCAGCGTCGTTTTGGATCAACAGCCGCCGATGCGGCATCAAGCAGTTTCAACAAGATTGAGCCACGGCTTGTTGTTTTGTGAGTAAGATTGAGCCACGGCTTGTTGTTTTGTGAGATTGGATCTGATCGACAGAGTTTTCCGTCCGTGTACCTTTGCCCCGCCTTTAGGGCGCGTTTGTTAGCCTGGTGCCGCTTGGCTCGCATCGGTCCAGCAAATTTCGGGCCGTTTGGTTCCCTCGACACACTCGCGTTCTTGCATAGCACGGATTTTAAAGCACCCCTGGTACAGGCCCCGAAAGAACGCCCGGTTTGATAGTTTCTCCAGGGCCAGGCCACGGCGAGACGATAATCGACAACGCCGCGCGGGAGCTCCGCCTCGGCATGGCGGGAGAAGCCGAAATCCCAACGGCGTTGCGCGACAAAGGTAGGGGTAACCTCCCTCTTTGGTTACCCTCTCCATTAGCCCCCTCCCAAATTTTGCATTCCCCCAATTTCCGCACCGGCGGCGGCGACCTAGATCTGGCAGCGCGCATTGATACGTACATTTTGCATCACTATTTTATATCATAATTTACTGTCATTCATTGATATATTTCATATTTAGAGCTGATACTTATGTTATTTCACCTATTTTGCATGTTTCATGATTATTGGAGAATTACTCACCGGAGTCAGAATTCTGCCGGAAAAAGCACCGTCAGGATACAATATTTCTGAAGATCAACAATTGACCGAAAATATACCGAAGCTCCTATTTTTCCAGATGACGGAGCTAGCCAAAAGGGGAGGCCGAGGAGGGCCGCCATGGGCCCTCCCCATAGGCCGGCGCGGCCACCAGGGCTGGCGCGCCGCCATGTGGGGAGGGGGCCCACGACCCCCCTCGGCCATCGCCCTTTCGCGTACTTCATCTTCCAGAAAACCTAAGGTGTGGGGGGTCATCGAGGATAGTCACAGCCGCCTCTGCGGGGCGAAAAACACCAGAGAAAAAAGAGCTCTCCGGCAGGCTGAAATCTGTCAGGGAAATTCCCTCCCGGAGGGGGAAATCGTCGCCATCGTCACCGTCATCGAGCTGGACTTCATTGGGATCATCATCATCATCTCCACCACTGACACCGTCATCTCCACCACCGCACCTCGTCTCCGCTGTAACATCTAGGGTTGAATCTTGATTATTTCATAGGGGAAACTCTCCCGGTGTTGATTACTCCTTGTTATTGATGCTATTGAGTGAAACCGTTGAATTAAGGTTTATGTTCAGATTGTTATCCATCATCATATCACCTCTGATCATGTTCCATATGATGTCTTGTGAGTAGTTCGTTTAGTTCTTGAGGACATGGGTGAAGTCTAAATGTTAGTAGTGAACTATGTTGAGTAATATTTAATGGTTTGATATTTAAGTTGTGGTGTTATTCTTCTAGTGGTGTCATGTGAACGTCAACTACATGATACTTCACCTTTATGGGCCTAGTGGAATGCATCTTGTATTCGTTTGCTAATTGTGGGGTTGCCGGAGTGACAAGAACTCGAACCCCCGTTGGTATATCGATGCATGAGGGATAGCAGGGATCTCGTAGTTTAAGGTCGTGGTTAGATTTATCTTAATTACTTTCTTGTATTTGCGGATGCTTGCAAGGGGTTTAATCACAAGTATGTATTAGTCCTAGGAAGGGCGGTGCATTAGCATAGGTTCACCCACACAACACTTATCAAAACAATGAAGATTAATCAACTATATGAAGCGAAAGCACTAGACTAAATTCCCGTGTGTCCTCAAGAACGTTTGGTCATCATAAGTAAACAAACCGGCTTGTCCTTTGTGCTAAAAAGGATTGGGCCACTTGCTGCAATTATTATTCTCGCATTTTACTTACTTGTATTTTATTTATCCGCTATATCAAAACCTCCCGAAAACTTGTCTGTGAGCATTTACAGTGAATCCTTCATCGAAACTGCTTGTCAACACCTTCTGCTCCTCGGTGGGTTCGACACTCTTATTTATCGAAAGTGCTACGACACACCCCCTATACTTGTGGGTCATCAAGACTATTTTCGGGCGCCGTTGCCGGGGAGTGAAGCGTTATTGGTAAGTGGAATTGGTAAGAAAAACGTTTACTGTACGTGATGTTTTTATTTCTGCCTGCTGCTATAATTCATTATGGAGAGATCTTCTCTTGAATTCCTATTTGGAAAATCTACTACTACCGCAAAGGTAGTGGATGAGGCGCCAGGTGAGAAAGTGATTCCATATAAAATACCTATGAAAATTATTGAACGTGTTGTGGATAACCGCTATGAAGGGGATGGAACTATCCATCCTGGAGATCATTTACTGTTTCTACATGAATTATGCGGGTTATTCAAGTGTGCAGGTATGTCTATGGATGAAGTTAGGAAGAAATTATTCTCTAAGTCGTTGTCTGGTAAAGCGGCGCATTGGTATAAATTGCTGAAGAATGGGAATTCTCTTGATTGGAAGTATATTGTGCCTCTATTTTATTCTAAATTCTATCCTCCAAGTGAAATTCACAAAGACCGAAACCGTATATATAATTTCTGGCCTCATGATGGAGAGAGTATTGCCCAAGCATGCGGAAGATTGAAGTCTTTAATGCTCAAATGCCCCATTCATGAGCTTCCTGGTAATATCATCATTGATAATTTCTATGCAAGACTTTCTTTTCAAGATAAAACCTTGCTGGATACTGCTTGTTCTGGATCATTCACACGCAACAAATAATAGTTTAAATGGGACCTTCTTGATCGGATTCAGGAGAATACTGAAGGATGGGAGAACGACAAAGGTAGAGAGTCAGGTATAAATTATGATTATGAATGCATTGAAACTTTTATGGATACTGATAAATTTCGAAATATGAGTGCTACTTATGGTCTTGACTCTCAAGTTGTTGCAAATTTTTATAAAGCTTTTGCCTCTCATTTTGAATTGCCTAGGAAGAGTTTTAATAAGTATCATGAACCTTACAAAGATAAAACTGATTCACCTATAGGTAAATGTATTGAAGTTAAAACTGTTGATCGAATTCTTCCTGAAGCTTATATTGAAAAAATTCCTTTTCCTGCTAAAATGAAGGAGTATTCTGTTATAACTAGTGTGGTTAACAAAAGTGCAAAGAAACCTATAGAACCTGAGGAGCAAATAAATGTTGAACTCCGCTGTTGCAATAGTTAAAGACCTTGTGACTCGAAAATGTAGAAGATGGTCACATCATTTTCTCGTGAAGATGCTTCTAATATTGTTTCACATCCTAGTAAGTCTAGGAAAGGCAGTGTTCCTATGCTCTCTGTTAGAATTGGTGATCATTGTTATTATGGTTTATGCGATATTGGTGCAAGTACTAGTGCCATTCCTTACGAGCTTTACAGGGAAATCATGCATGAGATTGGTTCTTGTGAACTTGAAGATATTGATGTGGTTATTCGACTAGCTAATAGAGAAACTATCTCTCCTATTGGTATTGTTCGAGATATGGAAGTTCTGTGTGGTAAGATTAAATATCCTGCTGACTTTTTGGTACTTGGTTCTGCCGCTAGTAACACTTGTCCTATCATTTTTGGTAGACCTTTTCTAAATACTTGTGGAGCTATTATAGATTGCAAGAAAGAGAAAATTGTGACTAAATTTGCCGGTGAATCTTATGAGTTTAATTTCTCTAAATTTTCCAAAGTTCCTTATGAAGCTGAGTTGCCTAATGATGATTTTAGAGTTGAACAGCTTGCATCTATTGCTCTTGCTCCTAATAATCCTTTGCAGCATCATTTGGAGGATCATGAGAGTGAAGTCTTTAGGGAAGAAAGGAATGAGCTTGATGAAATTTTCCTTCGTCAACCTATTCTTAAACATGACTTACCGGTTGAAGATCTAGGTACAACACCACCGCCAAAGGAAGATCCTGTTTTTGATTTGAAATCGTTGCCTGATAATCTTAAGTATGCTTATATTGATGATAAGAAAACATATCCTGTTATTATTAGTGCTAAGCTTTCAGATTTTAAGGAAGAAAGATTATTGGAAATATTGAAGAAACACCGAGGAGCTATTGGCTACACTCTTGATGACTTGAAGGGGATTTGTCCCTCTATTTGCTAACATGCCATCAACATGGAAGATGATGCAAAGCCTGTTGTTGAACATCAGCGTCGTCTAATTCCTAAGATGAAGGATGTGGTAAGGAATGAGGTATTAAAACTTCTTGAAGTACTTGTTAAAAACACTATTAGTCTTTTCCCCTCCCTCGCGTCGCCTGCTCTTAGGCGACTCAGGGGGCGACCACGCCGCCAGACTCCAGACCTCTCCCTCATCCCCCATCCTCGCCGCCGCCGGAGGTCACGCCGGACAATAGCTCCAGGCGGTGGCCGGTGATGGTGGCGGCGGGCGTTTGCGCTTGTCGGTGGTGGGGCTCTCCGGTGGCGGCGGCGTGGTTTCGACGGCAAGGCGGCGGCGTGGGGCCATGGTCTCCCGGCGACGAGCGCCTTTCGACGCCGGCTGCCGTGCTCGACTTCCTCGCGACGGTGGCGCCTCTGCAGTCCGTTTGTGCTCTTCGGTTCGGGCCCAGATGGGCTTTGGCGGGCCGCGGAGCTGGCCCCGGCGGCTGCAAGCGCGGGATGCGCGTCTCGTCGCGCCTGCTGCTGGGCTCTGATGACCCACAAGTATAGGGGGTGTATCGTAGTATCTTCGATAAGTAAGAATGTCGATCCCAACGAGGAGCAGAAGGTGTTGACAAGCAGTTTCGATGAAGGATTCACTGTAAATGCTCACAGACAAGTATTCGGGGGTTTTGATGTAACAGATGAATAAAGTACGAGTAAGTAAAATGCGAGAGAAATAATTGCAGCGAGTGGCCCAATCCTTTTTAGCACAAAGGACAAGCCGGTTTGTTTACTTATAATGACCAAACGTTCTCGAGGACACACGGGATTTTAGTCTAGTGCTTTCGCTACATACAACTGATTAATCTTCATTGTTTTGATAAGTGTTGTGTGGGTGAACCTATGCTAATGTACCGCCCTTCCTAGGACTAATACATACTTGTGATTATACCCCTTGCAAGCATCCGCAACTACAAGAAAGTAATTAAGATAAATCTAACCACAGACCTTAAACTCGAGATCCTGCGATCCCTCCCGCATCGATATACCAACGGGGCTCAGGTTTCGTCACTCCGGCAACCCCGCAATTGGCAAACGAGTACAAGATGCATTCCCCTAGGCCCATAAATGGTGAAGTGTCGTGTAGTCGACGTTCACACGACACCACTAGAAGAATAACACCACAACTTAAATATCATAACATTGAATATTACTCAACCATAGTTCACTACTAACAATTAGACTTCACCCATGTCCTCAAGAACTAAACGAACTACTCACGAGACATCATATGGAACATGATCGGAGGTGATATGATGATGAATAACAATCTGAACATAGACCTTGGTTCAATGGTTTCACTCAATAGCATAAACAACAAGTAGAAATCAGTATCGGGAGAGTTTCCCCTATCAAACAATCAAGATCAAACCCAAATTGCTACAGCGGTGACGATGTCCAGCGGTGGAGATGGCGGTGATGATGGTGGAGATGATGATGATGGTGATGGAGATGATGTCCAGCTCGATGGCGGTGACGATGGCGTCGATTTCCCCCTCCGGGAGGGAATTTCCCCGGCGGATTCCTCGCCCGCCGGAGAGCTCTTTTCTCTCTCGGTGTTCTCCGCCCCGCGAGGCGGATGTAACCCTTCGTGAGGATTCCTCTCGTGGCTTAGGTCTTCGGGACGAAGGGTTTCGCGAAGAAAAGGAGGCAAAAGAGGCCGAGGGGGCCCCACACCACATGGTGGCGCGGCCGTGCCATGGGCCGCGCCACCCTATGGTGTGGGCCCACCCCGGGTCCAGCTGGCTCCCCCTTCCGGCTTCCTCCGTCATCCGGAAAAATAGGATTTTCCGTAAAACTTCCTTCCACAGCTTGATCTTCCGAAATATCGCATCCCGACGGTGCTTTTTCCAGCAGAATCCCGGCTCCGGTGCTCAATCTCCAAATAATCATGAAACATGCAAAATAGATGAAATAACATAAGTATTGTGTCCCAATATGAAATATATCAATGAATAAAAGCAAATTATGATATAAAATAGTGATGCAAATTGGACGTATCAACTCCCCCCAAGCTTAGACTTCGCTTGTCCCCAAGCGAAACTGAACTCGTAAACAGGTCCACATGTTTATGGAGTGAAGAGTCGATAAATAAAATACGGACAAGAAGCATCATATTTATTCACACAAGACATTATAGTAAACAACTTCCTCATATAACTCAATCTTGAAACAAGTATAAGGTAGTCACAAATAAAGGTGCATAAGGAATCATAATTGGTGATGGCAAACTTTGTTCTTGGTCAGAGAACATTTAACAGATCATATTCATCTATTGAGCAGCGCTCTCTTATTAAAGCTTATGGTAAAGTTGCATACTCAATCATATTAATCATTGATGACTTTCAAAGCTATATTCATTCAAGGTAAAACTTGTACTAAACAAGAAAGAGTAAAGACATGATGAAACAAATCACAATATAATAGTTTGATCACAACAACTCAAATGCTTGCTTGAGATGGAGGGAAATAGGTTTACTGACTCAACATAAAGTAAAAGACAGAGCCCTTCGCAGAGGGAAGTAGAGATTAAATCATGTGCTAGAGCTTTTTCAGCTTTGAAATCAGTATAAAGAGAACAAAAGTAAAATTTTGAGAGGTGTTTGTTGTTGTCAACGATCGGTAGCGGGTACTCTAACCCCCTTGCCAAACAGACCTCCAAAGAGCGGCTCCCATGAAGGACGTTATCTCTACCAAGCAAGGTAGATCATCCCTTTTCTCTTTTGTTTACACATGTATTTTAGTTTATTTAAGGGTGACACTCCCCCCAACCTTTGCTTACACAAGCCATGGCTAACCGAATCCTCGGGTGCCTTCCAACAATCTCATACCATAGAGGAGTGTCTATTGCAAAATTAAGTTGCTTACTGCAAAACATGTGAAGAGAATTATATAATGAAAGTTGATTAATTGGGGCTGGGAACCCCGTTGCCAGCTCTTATTGCAAAATTATAGGATAAGTGGATGAAGCCACTAGTCCATTAATGGAGGCTGCCCAACAAGACTGAAAGATAAAACACCACATACTTCCTCATGAGCTATGAAACATTGACACAAATAAGAAGTAATAAATTTTGAATTGTTCAAAGGTAGCACATGAAGTATTTACTTGGAATGGCAGAAAATGCCATGCAGTAGGTAGGTATGGTGGACACAGATGGCATAGGTTTGGGCTAAGGTTTGGATGCACGAGAAGTATTCCCTCTCGATGACAGTCTTTGGCTAGCAAGGTTAATTAGCAAGCATAAGAGTTGAGGGAAACAAACAAATATACATGTGATAGAAACAATCATGCATCTTACTTGTAAGCACAAACAGTTTTAACTTTAGAATAATAGGCTAAGAACTGATAAGAAAGATAATAACATCTTCTACATTTGTTTCCTCTATTCTTCTAAAACTCAAAGTGATGTTGCTATTGACCATTGCTAAGTTTGCCAAAACCAAATAGATTAACTTAATGCTCCCCAAAGTGGTACCAATACTCAAATCAGGATCAATCATATAGTAGAAATTGCAAACTAAAATAAGGTGTGCAATATGTAAATGATAAGACTTCTCATTAATATTCCATAACGATAACTCACACCAAGGGATACATAGACAAACTAAAGGAGAGATACTTCCATACCGCAACCCATCTCATACGATAACTTCCCTACTCATGATATGACACTACTTGATAGTAAAAAGTAAAAGGTAATGATAATGTGATACCGCGGCACTCCCCCAAGCTTGGAACAAACCAAGGGGATGCCAATACCGATGATGGATTACTCCTTTGGCGATGGTGGTGATGAATTCCCGACAAGCTTCTCAATAAGCTCCCGAAGCTCATCAATCCCGTATATGAGGTTGCGAATCATCTCCGAATTGTGCTCGACGCGGTTAAGAAGTCTGTCCGACGACGAGTCCCAACTCTTGGAGTTATTTCCCCAACCTTCAGCTTCGGGCTCCGTCTTTCCTGCACTGTTAGAACGATCTATATCCCAATTGCTAGGCAGTGCTACCTTGGGAGTCCTTTCAATTTGATTATTGTAGATTAGATTGTGGAAAGGATGGTGAATGCCTGAAGAGGATGTCCTTGGAGCTAGGTAATGGCGGGGAAGTCCTCCTCCGGTCCTAATCCGTGCGCTCTTCTTGGCGTTGAGCGAGTTTGTCACCACTTGGATGCTTGCAATGGTGGTGCGTGGGTGCTCTTGCGGAACTTCTTCGACTTCTTCTTCATCCTCCTTTGCTTCTTCCTTGACGCTCTTGTCCTCTTCTCTCCACTCACGATCTTGATTATCTTCATCCGGAAGCTCCTTGCCCTTGTTCTTGGAGACCATGGTGCTTCTAAACTGAAAACAGCATCCCGGCAGTAAACAGCTCGAAACAAAACACGTCGAGAAAACGATATACGGACCTCCGTGGGTCCGGGAGATTTTATAATAAAAATTTTCGGATCAAACGGAAAGTACCGAGTCGAACCGTAGCTCGGAAGGGGGAACGAGGCGGCCAGACCATAGGTCGGCGCGGGCCCAGGTCAGGCCGCGCCGGCCTATGGTGGCACGCCCTCGTGCTTCCTTTCCTCTCCGTTTCGAACTCGTAATTTTTCGTATTTTCCAAAAACAACAAAAATAATGTTCGGAAAGTAAATCGCGAACTTTTCATTACCAAGCATCGTTACCTATTCAAAGTCGAGTTCCGCGGACTCGTCAATTTGTCCCTTGATGAAAGCCTCCGGTGTTTCCACTCGAATAATATCAACATCAACATTATAAGAATCACCCAAAATATAATGCTTGAGTCTTTGTCCATTCACCACTTGCGTAGCATTGCCTTGGAGAGAGCTAATTTTAATTGCTCCCGAACGATACACCTCCTCAACAACATATGGTCCTTCCCATTTCGAGAGTAATTTCCCCGCAAAGAATCCGAGACGAGACCGATACAATAGGACTTTATCCCCAATATTAAACTCTCTTTTGATGATCCTTCTATCATGCCATTTTTTAACTTTTTCTTTAAAGAGTTTAGCATTTTCATAAGCTTCACTTCTCCATTCATCTAGAGAACTTAATTGTAGCAACCTCTTATCACCTGCAAGTTTAGGATCTTTATTTAATTCTCTAACGACTCGATAAGCTTTGTGTTCTAGTTCTAAAGGTAAATGACAAGCTTTTCCGTAAACCATTTTATAAGGTGACATTCCCATGGGGTTTTTATAAGCAGTTCTATAAGCCCATAGTGCGTCTTTCAATTTACTAGCCCAATTCTTTCTAGATTTATTAACGGTTTTCTGCAAGATAGATTTAATTTCTCTATTTGATAATTCTACTTGACCACTACTTTGAGGGTGATAAGCGGAAGCAATTCTATGATTAATACCATACTTGGCAAGAGTTTTTCTAAAACCTCCATGAATAAAATGAGAACCTCCATCAGTCATAATATATCTAGGTACTCCAAATCTAGGAAAAATAATATCTAAAAGCATTTTTAAAGAGGTCTCACCATCAAGCACTTTTTGTAGGTATGGCTTCCACCCATTTAGTAACATAATCAACAAGCAACAAGTATATGAGTGTTACCTTTTGAAGAGGGAAAAGGTCCCATGAAGTCAAATCCCCAACAATCAAACGGTTCAATAACAAGAGTATAATTCATAGGCATTTCATTGGGTCTGGAGATATTACCAACCCTTTGACATTCATCACAAGATAAAATAAACTTCCTTGCATCTTTGAAGAGAGTTGGCCAATAAAAACCTGATTGTAGAACCTTTTGCGCGGTTCTATCTCCGGCGTGATGTCCTCCATAAGCACCGCCATGACATTTACTCAATATCTCTTGTTGTTCATATTCGGGAACACACCTTCGCATAATACCATCCACTCCTTCTTTATATAAGTGTGGGTCATCCTGTAAATAATGCCTCAAGTCATAAAAGAATTTCCTCCTCTCGCTGAGCCGAAAAGGTTGGAGGCAAGTACTTGGAAACAATAAAGTTAGCATAATCAAGCATACCAAGGACTCGTCTCGCGAGCTCACCTTTATTACAGCCAATTGTTCATTTGGAAAACTATCATTAACAGGAACAGGATCATAAGCAATATTTTCCAATCTAGACAAATTATCAAGCAACAGGATTATCAAGCACCTTTCCTATCTACAATATGTAAATCAAATTCTTGCAAAAGAAGTACCCATCTAATAAGCCGCGGCTTAGCATCTTTCTTTGTCATAAGGTATCTAATTGCAAGCATGATCGGTATGAATTGTAACTTTTGAATCAACAATATAAGATCTAAATTTATCACAAGCAAAGACTACAGCCTAACAATTCTTTTTCAGTAGTAGCATAATTTCTTTGAGCAAGCATCAAGAGTCTTGCTAGCATAATGAATAACATTTAATTTTTTATCTACTCGCTGTCCAAGAACAACGCCTACAAAGAAAATCACTAGCATCACACATAATTTCAAATGGTAAATTCCAATCGAGAGGTTCAACTATAGGAGCAGTTGTTAAGGCTTTCTTTAGAGTTTCAAAAGCTTCCTTACAATCATCATCAAAAACAAAAGGTACATCTTTTTGAAGAAGATTAGTAAGAGGCTTTGAAATCTTGGAGAAATCTTTAATAAATATCCTATAAAACCCAGCATGACCAAGAACACTACGAATACCTTTAACATCCCTTGGATAGGGCATCTTCTCAATAGCTTCAACTTTAGCTCTATCAACTTCGATACCTCTCTCGGAAATTTTATGTCCCAATACAATTCCTTCATTAACCATAAAGTGGCATTTCTCCCAATTAAGAACAAGGTTAGTTTCTTCACATCTCTCGCAAAACTTTATCAAGGTTTCGCAAGCAACTATCAAAAGAATTCCCGTAGACGGAAAAATCATCCATGAATACTTCCACAATACTCTCACAAAAACCATGAAAAATAGCAGACATGCATCTTTGAAAAGTAGCAGGAGCATTACATAAACCAAAAGGCATACGCCTATAAGCATAAGTTCCATAGGGACAAGTAAAAGTGGTTTTCTCTTGATCTTTAGCTTTAACAAGCAATTTGTGAAAACCCGTAATAACCATCAAGAAAGCAAAAATGAGTATTTTTAGATAACCTTTCTAGCATTTGATCAATAAATGGTAAAGGGTAATGATCTTTCTTAGTAACTTTATTAACTTTTCGATAATCAATGCACATTCTATACCCTACAACTACTCTTTGAGGTATGAGCTCATCATTATCATTAGGCACAACGATCATTCCTCCTTTCTTAGGAACACAATGCACAGGACTAACCCATCTACTATCAGCAATAGGATATATAATACCAGCTTCAAGAAGTCGTAATACCTCATTTCTTACCACATCCTTCATCTTGGGAATTAGACGACGATGAGGTTCAACAACAGGCTTCGCATCATCTTCCATATTAATGGCGTGTTGGCAAATAGAGGGAGAAATCCCCTTCAAGTCATCAAGAGTATAGCCAATAGCACCTCGGTGTTTCTTCAATATTTGCAATAATCTTTCTTCTTCAAACTCGTAAGTTTAGAACTAATAATAACAGGATATATTTTCTTATCATCAATATGAGAATATTTAAGATTATCGTGCAAAGGCTTTAAATCAAAAACAGGATCTTCCTTTGGTGGCGGTGTTGTACCCAAGTCTTCCACCGGTAAATCATGCTTGAGAATAGGTTGGCGAAGAAAAATCTCCTCAAGCTCATCTCTTTCTTTCCTAAAAACTTCACTCTCGCTATCCTCCAAATGTTGCCGCAAAGGATTATTAGGAACAAGAACAATAGATGCACACCGCTCCATTTTAAAATCATTACTAGGCAAATCAGCTTTATAAGGAGTTTTAGTAAATTTAGAGAAGTTAAACTCATAAGATTCACCAGCAAATTTAGTCAAAATTTTCTCTTTCTTGCAATCTATAATAGCTCCACAAGTATTTAGAAAAGGTCTACCAAAAATGATAGGACAATAATCACTAACAGCAGAACCAAGTACCAAAAAGTCAGCAGGATATTTAATCTTACCACATAGAACTTCCACATCTCGAACAATACCAATTGGAGAAATAGTTTCTCTATTAGCCAAATGAATAACCACATCAATATCTTCAAGTTCACAAGAATCAATTTCGTGCATAATCTCCGTGTAAAGCTCATAAGGTATAGCACTAACACTTGCACCAATATCACATAAACCATAATAGCAATGATCACCAATTTTAACAGTATAGCATAGGAACACTAGCTTGTTTGGGTTTATTAGGATGTGAAACAATATTAGAAGCATCTTCACGTAAAATAATATGACCATCCTCCACATTTTCAGATCACAAGATCTTTAACAATTGCAACAAGCAGGTTCAACTTTTATTTGTTCTTCAGTGTTCTCTAGGTTTCTTTTCACTTTTATGAACCGCACTATTTATAACGCAGTACTCTTTCATTTTAGCAGGAAAAGGAGTTTTTTCAATATAAGCTTCAGGAATAACACGATCAGCAGCTTCAATTACAACACACTTATTAATAGATGAATCAATTTTATCTTTGTATGGTTCATGATACTTATCAAAATTCTTCTTAGGCAATTCATAATGAGAGGCAAAAGCTTTATAAAGGTTTGCAAGCAACTTGAGAATCAAGACCATATGTAGCACTCATATTACGAAATGTATCGAGATCCATAAAAGCTTCAATGCATTTATAATCATAAATTATACCCGATTCTCTATCTTTGTCGTTCTCCCAACCTTCGCATTTTCTTGGATCCGATCAAGAAGGTCCCTTTTAAACTCTTATTTATTGCGTGTAAATGATCCGTAACAAGAAGTATCCAAGCAAGGTCTTGTCTTGAAACGAAAGTCTCGCATAGAAATTATCAATAATAACATTACCAGGAAGCTCATGAATGGGGCATTTGAGCATTAAAGACTTCAATCTCCCCAAGCTTGGGCAATACTCTCTCCATCATGAGGCCAGAAATTATATATGCGGTTCCGATCTTTGTGAATTTCACTTGGAGGATAAAATTTGGAATAAAATAAAGGCACAATGTCCTCCCAATCAAGAGAATCACCATTCTTCAAGCAATTTATACCAATGCGCCGCTTTACCGTACAGACGATATAGAGAATAGTTTCTTCCTAACTTCATTCATAGCAATACCTCGCACATTTGAATAACCCGCATAATTCATGCAAAAACAAGTAAATGATCACCAGGATGGACAGCTCCATCCCCTTCATAGCGGTTATCCATAACATGTTCAATAATTTTCGTAGGTATTTTATATGGTATTACTTCCTCACTGGCGCCTCATCCACTACCGTTGCAGTAGTAGTAGATTTCCCAAATAGAAATTGAAGAGAAGATCTCTCCATAATGACTTATAGCAACGAAAGTGAAATAAAATCAGCACAAACAAGAAAGGTTTTCCTTACCAATTCCACTTACCAATAGCGCTTCACTCCCGGCAACGGCGCCATAAAATAGTCTTGATGACCCACAAGTATAGGGGGTGTATCGTAGTATCTTCGATAAGTAAGAATGTCGATCCCAACGAGGAGCAGAAGGTGTTGACAAGCGCTTCGATGAAGGATTCACCGTAAATGCTCACGTACAAGTATTCGGGGGTTTTGATGTAACAGATGAATAAAGTACGAGTAAGTAAAATGCGAGAGAAATAATTGCAGCGAGTGGCCCAATCCTTTTTAGCACAAAGGACAAGCCGGTTTGTTTACTTATAATGACCAAACGTTCTCGAGGACACACGGGATTTTAGTCTAGTGCTTTCGCTACATACAGCCTGATTAATCTTCATTGTTTTGATAAGTGTTGTGTGGGTGAACCTATGCTAATGTACCGCCCTTCCTAGGACTAATACATACTTGTGATTATACCCCTTGCAAGCATCCGCAACTACAAGAAAGTAATTAAGATAAATCTAACCACAGCTCTTAAACTCGAGATCCCGCGATCCCTCCCGCATCGATATACCAACGGGGGCTCAGGTTTCGTCACTCCGGCAACCCCGCAATTGGCAAACGAGTACAAGATGCATTCCCCTAGGCCCATAAATGGTGAAGTGTCGTGTAGTCGACGTTCACACGACACCACTAGAAGAATAACACCACAACTTAAATATCATAACATTGAATATTACTCAACCATAGTTCACTACTAACAATTAGACTTCACCCATGTCCTCAAGAACTAAACGAACTACTCACGAGACATCATATGGAACATGATCAGAGGTGATATGATGATGAATAACAATCTGAACATAGACCTTGGTTCAATGGTTTCACTCAATAGCATAAACAACAAGTAGAAATCAGTATCGGGAGAGTTTCCCCTATCAAACAATCAAGATCAAACCCAAATTGCTACAGCGGTGACGATGTCCAGCGGTGGAGATGGCGGTGATGATGGTGGAGATGATGATGATGGTGATGGAGATGATGTCCAGCTCGATGGCGGTGACGATGGCGTCGATTTCCCCCTCCGGGAGGGAATTTCCCCGGCGGATTCCTCGCCCGCCGGAGAACTCTTTTCTCTCTCGGTGTTCTCCGCCCCGCGAGGCGGCCGTAACCCTTCGTGAGGATTCCTCTCGTGGCTTAGGTCTTCGGGACGAAGGGTTTCGCGAAGAAAAGGAGGCGAAAGAGGCCGAGGGGGCCCCACACCACATGGTGGCGCGGCCGAGCCATGGGCCGCGCCACCCTATGGTGTGGGCCCACCCCGGGTCCAGCCTGGCTCCCCCTTCCGGCTTCCTCCGTCATCCGGAAAAATAGGATTTTCTCGTAAAACTTCCTTCCACAGCTTGATCTTCCGAAATATCGCATCCCGACGGTGCTTTTTCCAGCAGAATCTCGGCTCCGGTGCTCAATCTCCAAATAATCATGAAACATGCAAAATAGATGAAATAACATAAGTATTGTGTCCCAATATGAAATATATCAATGAATAACAGCAAATTATGATATAAAATAGTGATGCAAATTGGACGTATCAGGCTCCTTGGCGGTGCTGGCGGCGGGGCTGTGCGAGATGCGGTGGGTCGGCCGGTGGTGCGCCGCGGTGCGGCGGCTGGTCCGGGGAGCTCAGGCCTGCGGACGTTGGCGTTCGTCTTCGAGTCTCTGCTTCGGTGTTTGTTCGGCGCCCCTCCTTCGTGGCGTTCCGGCGGCGCCTACGGATGCTCCTTGGCGGTGCTCCGACGGCCGCATGCCGCGCAGCCCGGCCTCTCATCTCCGCGAGGTGCGGTGGGTGTCGGTCGTGCTCGCGGAGCTCTCCGGATTGGTGGTGGTGGTGGCCGTGGCGCGGTGTCGGCGCGCCGGGTGGTGATGGTGGTCCGGCCGGCCCTTTGCGGCGGGTGTGAGGTTGCGACTCTCTGCCGGGCGAAAGTCTTGTTCGGCCGCGGCTGGAACCGACGGCGGCGGCGCCTTTTGGCGTCGTGACCTCCTTGGAGGCGTCGTCGAGGTGGTGTTCTTGCGCCCCCGCCGGGTGCTCCGGGGAAACCCCGATTCCTCGTGGGATCGGGCGAGGGCGACACTTTCCCGTGTCGTGTTGCCCGCCGGGGTCCTCGCCTTGGTTGCTCCGTCGGCCGAAGGGTGCTCGTGGAGCGAGTTGGTTGTCGGCGTCGACGAGCGGTTTGGATCCCTTGACTCGGCGGTCGGCGAACACGTCTTCGGTTTAGGTGTCCTCCGGGTGAAAACCCCGCACCGGCCTCGGCCGTTGCCGGTGATGGTGGCGCTCTTGGACGTCGCTCCCTCGTTGGAGGCATCACCGTGGAGGCCCTCACTGCAAGTTTGTTGTTTCGCGTTGGCTGTCCAGTCGGTTTCGTCCTCGGCTTGTCTTCGGCTAGGTGGTGCGCGACCCCGGGGGTCGGCGTGGTTGTCGGAGCGGCGGCTCCGTGTTTTGCCTCCGCCTTGTCGCGTTTTGAGGTGTTTTTAGGGTGTCGGCCTTGGCCACTAGGGTGGCTAGGTCGTCGGCTCGTGTGGTGTGCGGCCCCGGGGCCGGCGTGTTGTGTTGTGTTGTATCGGTTTTCGGCTAGTTTCCCTCATAAACTGGCCATTCTCTTCTCCTATATCAATGAATGGCAAGTCTCTTGCCTATTTTCAAAAAAAAAAACTTCTTGAAGTTGGTATTATATATCCTATTGTTGATAGTAGATGGGTTAGTCCTGTGCATTGTGTTCCTAAGAAAGGAGGAATAACTGTTGTACCTAATGATAATGATGAGCTCATCCCTCAAAAAGTACTTGTAGGGTATAGAATGTGCATTGATTTTCGAAAAGTCAATAAAGTTACTAAGAAAGATCATTACCCTTTACCTTTTATTGATCAAATGCTAGAAAGGTTATCTAAAAATACACATTTCTGTTTTCTTGATGGTTATTCTGGTTTTCACAAATTGCTGTTAGAGCTAAAGATCAAGAGAAAACCACATTCACTTGTCCCTATGAAACTTATGCTTATAGGCGTATGCCTTTTGGTTTATGTAATGCTCCTGCTACTTTTCAAAGATGCATGTCTACTATTTTTCATGGCTTTTGTGAAAAGATTGTAGAGGTATTCATGGATGATTTTTCTATCTATGGGAATTCTTTTGATAATTGTTTGCGAAACCTTGATAAAGTTATGCAGAGATGTGAAGAAACTAACCTTGTTCTTAATTGGGAGAAATGTCACTTTATGGTTAATGAAGGAATTATGGACATAAAATTTCTGAGAGAGGTATTGAA
This sequence comes from Lolium rigidum, assembly GCF_022539505.1. Lineage (NCBI taxonomy): Eukaryota > Viridiplantae > Streptophyta > Magnoliopsida > Poales > Poaceae > Lolium > Lolium rigidum. The sequence continues at coordinate 127,209,360 of NC_061513.1, forward strand.
GTTGATAGAGCTAAAGTTGAAGCAATTGAGAAGATGCCCTATCCTAGGGATGTTAAAGGTATTCGTAGTATTCTTGGTCATGCTGGTTTTTAGAGGAGATTTATTGAAGATTTCTCTAAAATTTCAAAGCCTCTTACTAATCTTCTTCAAAAAGATGTACCTTTTGTTTTTGATGATGATTGTAAGGAAGCTTTTGAAACTCTAAAGAAAGCCTTAACAACTCGCTCCTGTGGTTGAACCTCCCGATTGGAATTTACCTTTTGAAATTATGTGTGATGCTAGTGATTTTGTCGTTGGTCGTTGTTCTTGGACAACGAGTAGATAAAAAATTGAATGTTATTCATTATGCTAGTAAAACTCTTGATGTCTGCTCAAAGAAATTATGCTACAACCGAAAAAAAATTATTAGCTCTAGTTTTTGCTTGTGACAAGTTTTGACCTTATATTATTGATTCAAAAGTCACAATTCATACTGATCATGCTGCAATTAGGTACCTTATGGAAAAGAAGAATGCTAAGCCAAGGCTTATTAGATGGGTGCTTCTTTTGCAAGAATTTGATTTACATATTGTAGATAGGAAAGGTTTTGATAATCCTGTTGCTGATAGTTTGTCTAGATTGGAAAATATTGCTTATGATCCTGTTCCTGTGAATGATAGTTTTCCAAATGAACAATTGGCTGTAATAAAGGTGAGCTCGCGAGATAGTCCTTGGTATGCTGATTATGCTAACTTTATTGTTTCCAAGTACTTGCCTCCAACCTTTTCAGCTCAACAAAGGAGGAAATTCTTTTATGACTTGATGCATTATTTTTGGGATGACCCACACTTATATAAAGAAGGAGTGGATGGTATTATGCGAAGATGTGTCCCCGAATATGAACAACAAGAGATATTGAGGAAGTGTCATGGTAGTGTTTATGGAGGACATCACGCTGGAGATAGAACCGCACAAAAGGTTCTACGATCAGGTTTTTATTGGCCAACTCTCTTTAAAGATGCAAGAAAGTTTATTTTATCTTGTGATGAATGTCAAAGAGTTGGTAATATCTCTAGACGCAATGAAATTCCTATGAATTATACTCTTGTTATTGAACCATTTGATTGTTGGGGATTTGACTTCATGGGTCCTTTCCCTTCTTCAGAAGGTAACACTCATATACTTGTTGTTGTTGATTATGTTACTAAATGGGTGGAAGCCATACCCACAAAAAGTGCTGATGGTGAGACCTCTTTAGGAATGCTTTTAGATGTTATTTTTCCTAGGTTTGGAGTACCTAGATATCTTATGACCGATGGAGGTTCTCATTTTATTCATGGTGGTTTTAGAAAAACTCTTGCTAAATATGGTATTAATCATAGGATTGCTTCCGCTTATCATCCTCAAACTAGTGGGCAAGTAGAATTATCAAATAGAGAAATTAAATCTATCTTGTAAAAGACTGTTAATAAATCTAGGAAAAATTGGGCTAGTAAGTTGAAGGAAGCATTGTGGGCCTATAGAACTGCTTATAAAAATCCTATGGGTACGTCTCCTTATAAAATGGTTTATGGAAAAGCTTGTCATTTACCTTTAGAACTAGAGCACAAAGCTTATTGGGCTGTAAGAGAACTTAATAAAGATTTTAAACTTGCCGGTAAGAAAAGGTTGCTACAATTGAGTTCTTTAGATGGGTGGAGAAGTGAAGCTTATGAAAATGCTAAACTTTTTAAGGAGAAATTTAAAAAATGGCATGATAGAAGAATTATTAAAAGAGAATTTAATGTTGGAGATAAAGTCCTATTGTATCGGTCTCATCTCAGATTTTTTGCAGGGAAATTACTCTCAAAATGGGAAGGACCATATGTCATTGTGGAGGTGTATCGTTCAGGGGCAATAAAAATTGGTTCTCTGAAAGGTGATGCCACACAAGTGGTGAATGGACAAAGACTCAAGCATTATATTTCTGGAGATTCTTATAATGAAGATGTTGATGTTATTCGAGTGGTGACTCCGGAAACTTTCATCAAAGATCAAATTGATAGTTCTGCAGAGTTCGACTTCGAATAGGTAACAGTTTTGGTAATAAAAAGTCCGGGTTTAACTTTCCAAACAATGTTTTTGCTATTTTTAGAAAATATGAAAAATTACGAGATCGAATCGGAGCGGAGGAGACGCACGAGGGCGCGTCCCCACGTGGTGGCGCGGGCCCCACCCTAGCCGCGCCGCCATATGGGGACGGCTCCTCAGAGTCCCTCTTCCACTCCGGTTCGACCTGGTACTTTCCTTTTGTCGTGAATTTTTTTGCTATATAATCCCCCGGACCCCCCGAGGTCCGTATATCGTCTTCTCGTCGTGTTTTGTTTCGAGCTGTTTTCTCGCCGGATCATCGTTTTCAGATCTAGAGCCACCTTGTCTTCGTCGGGAACTCCGAAGGACAGCTTCTTTGAGAACGTCGTCAACCCGTACATGAACGAGCTGAAGATGCATCCCAAGGAATTGCTTCTCGTAGATGGAGAGTTGCAGATTGAAGATGTCCGGGGTCCTAAAGGAGAAGGAAGTTTGGAGGACAGGATGGAGAAACTAGAACAAGAGGTCTTCACCTACAAGAAGATGGCTGAACGTGAAGTGGACATCTTCCACAAAATCGTGTCTGAACTTATTGATGAACACAAGAAGGAGACCGCAAAGCTGTGGGACGATATCCTCTCGCTCCACAACACTACCAACAAACTCCAAGCGCAACTTTATGATGTTCAGAATCAAAACTGTGAGTATGAAAACAGGTTTAAACACATAAGCTATGCTGCCAGTTTCAGGATTCCTGAGACCAAGATGTCGTTTGTTGATGGAGAGCCTCTTCCTTGGAAGTCTGATGTCGGGAAGAATTCACCACCACCGCCGAAGGAGTAATTCATCATTGGTATTGGCACCCCCTTGGCTTGTTCCAAGCATGGGGGGAGTGCCGCGGTATCACATCATCACTATCTTTTACCTTTTTTACTTTCAAGTAGTGTCATATCATGAGTAGGGAAGTTATCATATAAGATGGTTGCAGTGTGGAAGTATCTCTCTTTTAGTTGGTTATCTATGTATCCCTTGGTGTGAGTTATCGTTATGGAATATTAATGAGATGTTTTATCATTTACGTTTTGCACACCCTATTTTAGTTTGCAATTTCTGTTATATGATTGATCTTGTTGTTAGTATTGGTATCACTTTGGGAGCATCAAGTAAATCTATTTGGTTTCGGCAAACTTAGCATTGGTCAACAACAACAATACTTTGAGGCTTAAGTAGAAAAGAGGGAAATACATGTAGATATATTATTTCATTATCTTTCTTTCTTGTTAGCTAATGAGTTTAGTATTCTGAAGTTAAAATTGTTTGTGCTTACAAGGAAGATGCATGATTGTTTCTATCACATGTATATTTGTTTGTTTCCCTCAACTCTTATGCTTGCTAACCAACCTTGCTAGCCAAAGACCTGTACTGAGAGGGAATGCTTCTCGTGCATCCAAAACCTTAAACCAAACCTATGCCATTTGTGTGCACCATAACTACCTACTGTGTGGTATCTCTCTGCCATTCCAAGTAAATACTTCATGTGCTACCTTTAAACAACTCAAAAAGTTATTATCTCTTATTTGTGTCAATGTTTTATAGCTCATGAGGAAGTATGTGATGTTTTATCTTTCAATCTTGTTGGGCAGACTTTCACCAATGGACTAGTGACACATCCGCTTATCCAATAATCTTGCAAAAAGAGCTGGCAACGGGGTTCCCAACCCCAATTAATTAACTTTCATTAATAATTATCTTCACATGTTTTGCCCTGATTCATCAGTAAGCAACTTAATTTTGCAAATAGACACTCCTCCATGGTATGTGAAATGTTGGAAGGCACCCGAGGATTCGGTTAGCCATGGCTTGTGAAAGCAAAGGTTGGGAGGAGTGTCATCCATAAATAAAACTAAAGTACATGTGTAAACAAAAGAGAAGAGGGATGATCTACCCTGCTGGTAGAGATAACGTCCTTCATGGGAGCCACTCTTTGAAAGTCTGTTTGGCAAGGGGTTTAGAGTGCCCACTACCATTCGTTGACAACAATAAACACCTCTCAAAACTTTATTTTTATGCCCTCTATATGATTTCAAAACTTAAAAAGCTCTAGCACATGATTTAATCCCTGCTTCCCTCTGCGAAGGGCCTATCTTTTACTTTTATGTTGAGTCAGTAAACCTATTTCCCTCTATCTCAAGCAAGCAATTGAGTTGTTGTGATCCAACCATTTATATTGTGATATATGTAATCATGTATTTTATTCTTCCTTGTTTAGTACAAATTTTATCTGAATGAATATGACTTTGAAGGTTATCAATGATTATGAGGAGATTGTTATGATTGAGCATGTAAGATCTATCATATAAGCTCTAATATAAAGGCTCTGCTCGAAAGATAAGTACAGTCTGTTAATTGTTCTTTGACCAAGAACGAAGTTTGCTATCACCAATTATGATTTCCTATGCACCTTTATTTGTGATTTCCCTTTACTTGTCTCAAGTTGAGTTATATGAGGAAGTTGTTTACTAGAGTGTCTTGTGTAAATTAATAAATGTGATGCTTCTTGTCCGTATTTTATTTATCGACTCTTCACTCCATAAACATGTGGTCGTGTTTACTGAGTTCAGTTTCGCTTCGGGACAAGCGAGGTCTAAGCTTGGGGGGAGTTGATACGTCCATTTTGCATCACTATTTTATATCATAATTTACTGTTATTCATTGATATATTTCATATTTAGAGATGATACTTATGTTATTTCATCTATTTTGCATGTTTTATGATTATTGGAGAATTACTCACCGGAGTCAAAATTCTGCTAGAAAAAGCACCGTCAGGATACAATATTTCTGAAGATCAACAATTGACAGAAAATATACCGAAGCTCCTATTTTTCCAGATGACGGAGCTAGCCAAAAGGGGAGGCCGAGGAGGGCCGCCATGGGCCCTCCCCATAGGCCGGCGCGACCACTAGGGCTGGCGCGCCGCCATGTGGGGAGGGGGCCCACGACCCCCCTCGGCCATCGCCCTTTCGCGTACTTCATCTTCCAGAAACCCTAAGGTGTGGGGGATCATCGAGGATAGTCACAGCCGCCTCTGCGGGGCGGAAAACACCAAAGAAAAAAAAGCTCTCCGGCAGGCTGAAATCTGTCGGGGAAATTCCCTCCCGGAGGGGGAAATCGTCGCCATCGTCACCGTCATCGAGCTGGACTTCATTGGGATCATCATCATCATCATCTCCACCACCGACACCGTCATGTCCACCGCTGCACCTCGTCTCCGCTGTAACATCTAGGGTTGAATCTTGATTATTTCATAGGGGAAACTCTCCCGGTGTTGATTACTCCTTGTTATTGATGCTATTGAGTGAAACCGTTGAATTAAGGTTTATGTTCAGATTGTTATCCATCATCATATCACCTCTGATCATGTTCCATATGATGTCTTGTGAGTAGTTCGTTTAGTTCTTGAGGACATGGGTGAAGTCTAAATGTTAGTAGTGAACTATGTTGAGTAATATTTAATGGTTTGATATTTAATTTGTGGTGTTATTCTTCTAGTGGTGTCATGTGAACGTCGACTACATGATACTTCACCTTTATGGGCCTAGTGGAATGCATCTTGTATTCGTTTGCTAATTGTGGGGTTGCCGGAGTGACAGCAACCTGAACCCCCGTTGGTATATCGATGCATGAGGGATAGCAGGATCTCAGAGTTTAAGGCTGTGGTTAGATTTATCTTAATTACTTTCTTGTATTTGTGGATGCTTGCAAGGGGTTTAATCACAAGTATGTATTAGTCCTAGGAAGGGCGGTGACATAGGCATCCCCAATGGGCCTGCCGAAGATAGTACCTTGGGTTTACTGAAGGCCCATAACTCGAAGAATAAGGAGACTCGGAAGCCCAAGTTATTATTAAGGAAAGATAGATTTGTATTAGGAAATATCACTTGTAATCTTGCGGGACGGGTTGTAAACCCTCCCGGACACTGTAACTTGTGTATTACGAATCCCTTGGCTTCGCCTCCTATATAAGGGGGAGTCAAGGGACAAAGAGAGGATCGATTCATTGTTCACGCAACCCTAGTTTTCATGATTGTCGAGTACTTTTCGGCTGAAACCTTCGAGATCTACTTGCCCTCTACTTCCGACTAAAACCCTAGTCTACAATCTGTAGGCATTGATAAGTTAATCCCTTGTCAATTGGCGCCGTCTGTGGGAACTAGAGGCGTCAAGGATCTGATCTCGATGGCACGTTCAAGATCGTCGACTTCGTCGGTAGCAAGCAACGTCATGGACAGAGGTAAACAGATCGAAACTGGTCTCGTTGATTTTGTTCCTCACCCGCCCTCCCGTTTGGATGCATATGCCTATCTGGAGGAGCCCATGGAGATGACGTTTGGAAGGTTCCACTTCCGTGTCGAGAAAGAAGGAGCGTATTGTCTCGAAATTCCGATCTCGTCGGGATTATCAGCGGTCCATCCCGATTTTTCAAGTTCAGCATCATCAATCGAGTTAGGCGACGAAAAAACTTCATCGCCACGCTTCATCAGCTCTAGGGCAAGTGAAAAACTCGCCAAGATCTTCAGCGACATGTCTTTCGAGTCATCTGCGGACTCCTATATAAGCGATGACTCGAGCGATATCGATAGCTTCAACTTCATCGACAGATCCATCACTGTTGGAAATGTCTTCACCAATCTCTATGATGGTGTCACCAAACCCGACAAAGTTCAGAATCCAAAATATCATCAGATCTACGCAATTGGAGAACCAAGCTGGTCAGAACCGGCGACGTCAGAGTTCGACGATGCGGGAAATCCGTATGTCGATCCCGCAGATCTCACGCGAGGTTTGGGAACAAAATATATCGGACCAGGAACACGAGAGATGGTGCGATTTCCGCAGGCAGTGTGGGATCGAGTCGCAAGAGCTATTGATGGTACAGAACCAATGACCGTTACGGCGACACCTGAGGAGTCACAAGCGTATCAATATAGGCTCGCACGTACCAGGAGGGAGCTCGAGAAACGGAAAATCGAGTTGGACAGGAGGCGAGAAGCGGCCTCCGCATCAAGCGAGCGAAGGGCAGAACTAAGCCGACATTCAGGAACTTCGGGAGATAGTCATAGAGAAGCTCGAAGGAGAGCAAGATCTCGGCTGCAAAATATACCTGAAGCAGAGAGAGAAAATTTAATTCAAAACCTCGACATGTCTTTTATGTCAATCGACACGAGGGGGAATATTATTCCCAAAACACCGGAAGCGGGATATATGGCAACGCAAGCTTTCATCCTAGCGTCCAAGCCACCTCCCGGAGATCCAAGAGAAGCGTTGTATAACATGGCCATGGCGGGGTGTGGAGCCATGGGAGCAGCATTCGCAGCTACACCGAAGGATCAGCAAGGCAAAATAGTCCACGACCCACTGCAACAGTACCAGGTCCCGAAAGAACAAGTGGAGCAAGAGACACAGCAGCACAAGCACGGGTGGACAGAGCACGACAAAATAGAAGAGAAAATCGGCATTCCCCAGAGATAGATGACGAGGATATGTGTGGGCTACCGTGCTTTACAAGAAGGGTCCGGAAAACTCGAGTTCCTTCAGGTTTAAGTTACCCGATAATTTCAAGAAATTCGATGGTCTGCAAGATCCCAAGGATTGGCTGGTCGATTACCTCGAGACGGTGAAATTAATAGGCGGAACAAGAGCAACAGCCATGCAGAGCATCCAAGTACACTTAAGTGGAGCAGCCAAATCTTGGATCAAGAAGCTTCCTCCAGGTTCCATCGATAGCTGGGACATTTTTGAGGATGTGTTCGTCAAGAATTTCCGATCCACTTGCAAAAAACCTGCATCATTAGAAGAGTTGAGATCATGTCGACAAAAGCATGATGAGTCAATGAGGAAATATATCCAGAGGTGGAACATTATCAAAAACTCGGCAGAGAACATATCTGACGAGAGGGCAATAGATGCGTTCGTGGCAGGAATTCGACGAGGAGATTTCGTCGAGGACTTGGGGAGAACAAACCCAAGGACAATATAAGCTTTAATGGAGATAGCAAATAGATGGGCAGACGGAGAAGATGTCGTTCAAAATAAACGACATAGGTCACCAGAGGAAGACCGCAGTCGAAACTTTCAAAATAGACGACGATTTTCTCGGCAGTTTTCGAGTTATGACACGCCCGGCCAAATATCAGCTGGTTTCCGATGAAATACTGGAGGAAATAGTCGAGATGATTATCAAAGGAGTAACGATCAGCGAGGCGACAACAGAGATGATTCTCGGAATAACAGGCAAAATAGTGGACCAAGGTTTCAAAGACCTTTTGTAACGCCCGAAGATATGATGAACGGGCCATGTCAGATGCATTTCTACCTCGACAGTAATGGGAAGAGACAGTCAGGACATCTGCAGAAGGATTGTCGCAATTTTCAAGCAATGTTGAGGGTCACAGGGCTAGCCAATGCTCCAGCAACAAATAGAAACCCCCAAGGGCCCAGGAGTGAGATCCACCTGCCACTTCCTCCCGCAATTACGGACGAAAATCGGCACCAGCTCAGAATCGCGGCAGCACCACACCCACCTCCATATGTTGATCCTAACTCCAACGGCACGGTCTCGATGATTCAGAAAGCTAGACCGTCTAATAGGGCTCAGAAAGTAATCTTGCGGAAAGTGTTCATGGCAGAGAAGATGCCTCCACCAATGATTGAGTACCTAAATTGGTCGGGACAGGACATTGGCTTCACAATTGCGGATCACCCGCAGCAAGTTCCTCGACCAGGGCAGTCAGCACTTATCTTACCAGCGGTGATCGCAGGCTTCGACGTATCTCGAGTTTTCATAGATGGAGGCAGCGAGTCTAAATCTTATGTATGCGGATACACCGAGGAAGATGAACATATCCCTGACAAATCTAAAACCAACTGACACACGTTTCCATGGAATCACACCAGAGAAGCCGAGTTATCCGTTGGGAAGGATCAATCTCGACGTTCAGTTCGGGACCCGAGAAAACTACAGGATAGAAAGGCTGGAGTTTGAAGTTGTGGATTTCCCGTCGCAATATCACGCTTTGTTGGGACGACCAGCATATGCCAGTTTTATGGCGGTACCACATTACACGTATCTGTTATGGAGGCTACCTGGACCTAAGGGACCAATCACAGTCAAAGGCAGTTTCGCGTTAGCTGATAAATGCGACAAGGATTTTCATCGACTGTCACAAACTTTCGGGATGCAAGCAGAATATATGGCGTCAAGGCTCACAACTGATTACGATGTGTTACCAGATGTAGGAAGACCTCTCAGGGAGCCAACATTCAACACTACGAAAGATTCCAAGGAGGTGCAGATTCAACCGACAGATCCAAAGAAAACGACGTCCATCGCAACAGACATGGACCTCGCATAGGAAAGCGCGCTCGTCGAGTTCCTCCATGAGCACTGGAAAATCTTCGCATGGTGTCCAGCTGACATGCCAGGAGTACCCAGGGAACTTGCCGAGCACCACCTAAACTTGGATCCATTAGCAAGACCAATCAAACAACCTTTGCGGCGTTTTTCGGAACCAAACCGCAAAGCCATGCTGTCAGAAATAGATCGACTTAGAGAGGCTGGTTTCATCAAAGAGTTACATAGAGAGGCCACGTGTGTAGCTAACCCAGTTCTGGTCCCGAAGAAAAACACGAAAGTCCTTCGCATGTGTGTCGACTTTACGTGTCTCAATAAACATTGTCCAAAGGATCACTTTCCCCTCCCAAGGATCGATCAAATCATCGACTCCACGACAGGATGTGAACGTCTTTCCTTCCTGGACGCATACTCTGGTTATAACCAGATCAGATTGAAAGAAGATGATGAAGTCAAGACAGCGTTTATAACACCTTACGGCGTGTTTTGCTACAAGACAATGCCTTTTGGTTTAAAAAATGCAGGAGCAACATATCAGCGAATGATGCAGAAGTGCTTGGCAAAACAGATTGGGAAAAACGTACAAGTGTACATTGACGATGTCGTCATAACATCAAAAAAGGGGACAACATTGATCAAGGATTTAAAGGAAACTTTCGATAACCTTGACAAGTTTTGCCTCAAACTGAACCCGACAAAGTGCTCTTTCGGCGTCCCTGCAGGAGAACTTCTCGGGTTCCTAGTCTTAGCAAGAGGAATCGAGGCTAATCCAGAAAAAATTCAAGCTGTCGTAACAATGAGGAAGCCAACAAAGTTAAAAGAAATAAAGCAATTAACTGGGCGAGTCGCAGCTTTAAGCAGATTCGTCGCCAGGCTGGGAGAAAAAGCATTACCGTTTTATGCTTTGATTAAGCAAGGAGAGAAGTTCCAGTGGAACGAAGAGGCAGATAGAGCTTTCGAGGATCTTAAGCGCACAATTTCGACACCACCAATCTTGGTGGCGCCTAAAGAGAAGGAACCCCTCCTGTTATACATTGCAGCCACACCTCAGGTGGTCAGTACAGCACTTGTCGTTGAAAGAGAAGAGGAAGGAAAACTTCATGGAGTGCAGAGGCCTGTATATTTCATCAGTGAAGTTCTATCGCCTTCAAAACAGCGGTACCCGCAGTACCAAAAGCTAGCATATGGAGTGTTTACGACTGCAAGAAAATTACGGCACTATTTTTCAGCACATCCGATAATAGTGGTAAACGAGGCGCCTTTGTCCAATATACTAAACAATCCAGAAGCTACGGGTCGTGTCTCCCTTTGGGGAATAGAGCTTTCCCCTCGAGACATCACGTACGAGAAAAGAAAAGCAATAAAGTCGCAAATTTTACCGGACTTCATCGCAGAGTGGATGGAGTTACAAAATACGGGACCCCCAAATTTGTCGAGAACCTGGACTATGAACTTCGACGGGTCCAAGAGATTAGAAGGAGCTGGAGCTGGCGTGATACTAATATCACCTGAAGGCGACAAATTAAGGTATGTCTTACGGATGACGTTTCCAAACGCGTCTAACAATGAGGCAGAATATGAAGCTCTCATACATGGGACGAAGATGGCGAACGCTTGCGGCCCAACCCGACTAAAAATATTTTGCGACTCACAATTGCTGGCTCAGCAGGTCATGAATCAATGTGATGCAGTCAATGAAAGCATGATAGCATACAAGGAAGTATATAATGAGCTGGAGAAGTTGTTTGATGGATGCGAGGTAAATCACATCGACGAGGCCGAGCAATGATGAAGCCGATGTTCTTGCAAACATCGGGTCGCAGTGCCTCACGATTCCGCCAGGCGTGTTCTGGGAGGAGATAGCAGAGAGATCCACAAAGTCGAAAAAACCAAAGAAGAAGGAGAAGGATGAGAAACCCTCGGGGGCTACGAAAGAAGCGCTAGAAGAAGAAGAGGAACAGGATCTAGTAATGATGGTGCAAATCCCATGGATGCAGACGTACATATCATACATCCTAAGGAAAACAATACCCGACGAACCAGTTGAAGCAAGGAGAGTTATTAGACGTTCCAAAGCCTTCATTGTGGTCAAAGGGGAGTTGTACAAGCGAAGTATTTAGGGTGTGTTACAAAGGTGCGTCACACCCGAAGAAGGAAGGATAATTCTGAAGGACGTACACGAAGGAATATGTGGTCATCATGCAAGCAGTCGAGCTATCGCGGCCAAGGTTTTCAGAGCAGGGTTTTATTGGTTGACAGCAATCGAGGATGCGAAGGAAATAGTACGAACCTGCGACGCGTGCCAGAGATTTGCCGCAAGACCTCATTCTACGGCAGCAGAGCTGATGCCAATACCGCTGTCTTGGCCCTTTGCTCAATGGGGTCTCGATATGGTGGGAAAACTACACAAGGCCTCGCCAGGAGGATACGAGTATATGCTCGTCGCTGTCGACAAATTCACCAAGTGGATAGAAGCAAAGCCGATAAAATCACCAGATGGAGCGTCAGCCATCAAGTTCGTAAAAAACATTGTCTTTCGATTTGGAGTACCTCATAGCATCGTCACAGACAATGGTAGTAATTTCACATCCAAGGAATTCAAGGCATAGTGTGCAGAGGTGGGCATCAAATTGCACTTTGCGTCAGTGGCGCACCCGCAGACCAACGGTCAAGTCGAGAAAGCCAATGGCATCATCTGCAATGGTATTAAGAAACGCTTGTTAGGTCCACTGGAAAAAGCTCGACATACTTGGCCAGAGGAGTTGCCGAGTGTGTTATGGAGTATCCGAACAACACCAAATACAGCGACACAGGAGATCCGTTTTTTCTGGTCCATGGAGCTGAGGTAGTACTGCCGATAGAAATAGAGCATGATTCTCCAAGAGTCACGGAATACGATGAAGAAGCTTCGAGAAAAGCATTGGAAAACGATGTCGACGCACTCGATGAGGCTCGAGACGAGGTGTTATCACGGGTCGCTAAGTACCAGCAAGATCTGAAAAACTACCATAGTCGACGTTTGCGACCAAGATCTTTTCAGGTTGGAGACTTGGTTCTACGACTCAATCAGAAAAGCCATGAAAAACTCGAGTCGCCGTGGCTTGGCCCTTACATCGTCACAGAAGTAATCGAAGGAGGAGCATACAGGATAAAGGACAAGAAGTCAGGAGCTGCCGAGCCAAATCCTTGGAACGTGGCACAACTCAGGCGTTTCTACGCCTAGAGTCGAAATATAGTCCTCCTTGTAAAAATACAATGTACTTGAAACGCCCGCGAGTTTTCGGACGCACTCTTTTCCTTTTCGGGGCACCGAGTGGGGCTGGAAAAGGTTTTTAATGAGGCGGGCTCGCGGTGCTGCAATATAATAAAGATAGTGGAGATATATATCTTTTTCTTCGACAGGCTCGGGGGCTTGTGCCCAGGAGTTACAATATATATTACCGAAAATATTTCGCCTTGGTGCAAAACACCTCGCAAAATAAATGAAGATACAAAATAGCGATCAGCAAAAAAGGCTCGGGGGCTCGTACCCGCAAATATAGTACACTCAATATAATTCTGCCTTGGTTCAACCCCGCGTACACAATAAAGAAAATCGCCACCGAAACACTCGGGGGCTCGACAAAGAAAAGAAAGGAATACATACTTCGTGGCTTTACAATATACAAGGTGCAATCATTGAGAAAAATCGACAAGACAAAGGAAAAATTCCTAACGGCCGCCTAGTATGTTATCTATGGTCATTCGTTCACTATTTGAAGTACGAGTACTATGTTCAGCATAGCTACCCTTCACGAAGAACTCAGCATCCATCCGAAGCAATTCATCCATCATGTCTTCTGCTACAGGCTTCACCACATCATCAATTTTGTCAATATTCCTTTTCCTCTTCGCCATCTTGGCTAGGCACTTGGCAACAATACGACTCATGTCTAACTTCGGATAGCAGATTTATATCATAATCATAGAAAATCTCGCGCCAGCAGACATTTGAGCCCGTACAAATCCATGGATTCGAGGTGCATCCCGGAATTTATCCATCAGAGCAGGCAGGGTTTCTGGCATCTTGTTGCGCGGGAACAAGGCGCCGTAAACTAAGGACAATGTCCTTGTACAGAAGTCGAGAAAATCACGGACCTGACCAGCATGATCTTGAAATCTAACGATTTGGCGAGTACGTTCAGGTGTAACCCAAAAATTAGAACCATGCTCCGATGCAAGCCTGAGAAGCACACTGGATCGAGCTTCAACACGTTGATCTTCGGCATCAGTATCCAAAAAAGAACCTGTTTTCAGCGGAGGAATAAGAAAGGAAAGAAAAACATTGGGAATAAAGATAAGTATGGTCAAGTAAACGAAGTATACCCGCCATATCCAAGCTGGAATCAATCATTAGCTCAAGCATGTAATTTTCTCGTCGAGAAGCTTCGGCAGCTGCAGCCATTGCGTCCTCTTTTGCAGCTATAGCATCCTGGGCTTGTTGAAGCGCAATATTTTCCCTCTCCGATGATTTTCGAGATTGCTCCATTATTATAAGTGCATGCTTCTTCATAGACTGAAGTTGTTGACGAAGTTCTGCCAAGTCCTGTGTTGAACCCCTACTCGAGGATTCTTCGGCAAATTCATCATCGACAGGCGCTTTCTTCGAGTAGGATGAGGTGGGAAAAGCATTGGCAGGTCGAGGAGTTGAAGTGTAGTTGTCAAATATCAACTGGAAATAAAAGTTTCGACATCAATCATCAAGCAAAATAGATTTCCATTGATTTCTCAAAGTATTTACACGGCTATTACAAAAGGAGGGTCCCTAATGAACTACTGAGGTAGTTGACACCAAAGCTACTATAGCGACAGCATCAGATGAGAAAACAAAAGAGAAGGCAAGATGATCTACTTTACCTCCGGCTTCGATGAGCTAGGAGCAGGAGTTGGCTTGCATCCGAGGTAGGCAAGGATTTTCTTCGAGTTTGGCTTGGCAGCCTTAATCAACGATTGCCACCTCTTGGTCTCCATTTCCTTCGTGTCGCCAACTCTCGCCCAGTCGACATTTTGTTGGCTGTCCGCGACCAAAGCAATAGTGCCCTCGATGCCAACTTTCAAATCTTCTTGGCGAAGTTTGAGCCCAAGGTCTTCTTGAGAATTGAAGTGTTTGGCGAGAGCAACAAAAAGCGTGGGTTCTTCCTTCTTCGGGAAGAAATAAGGAAAAAGCCGCGACAGACCTGATCTGGCTTCAGTAAGACCTTCGCGCGCTTCATCCCCATGGATCTCAAGGAGATAAAGCGCGTCGAGAAGGCAATCACCTTCAGGATTATCTAGCTCATAATCCTGCTGCGTCCTCCCTAAATGAATAACAAGAAGCGTGTCAAGAAAAAGCAAGCAAGGACAAAGATGAGGACCCACAGAAATAGCAAGGATCTAAGTACTTACTAACAAAACGTCGACTCTGCGACTCCAGGCGAGTAAGGATTTCTTTCTCGCGAGCAGCCTGTTGAGCCATGTTGTCGCTCAATGAAGCTTCCGCGTCATGAAGTCTTTTTCGAAGATCTTCAACAGCGACAGCGTCTGTTTCAGCTTTCTTGTGAGCCTTTTCACTTTGCTCCAGTTTACGAGCAAGAGAATCAGCACGCTTGTTGGCCTCTACAAGATTTTCTGACAAAATAATCGACAGCAATTAAAGTCATGATAAGAAATGATGGAGAGGTCATGTACCAGAAGAAGTAGCAAAATAGTACCTTCGGCTTTTTTAACATGGTCACGGTACCCGACGAATTGGGTACCAAGACGGATGAATTCCTTCATCAAAGGCTGACAAAGAAAGATAGAGAAATGAAGCATCAATAAGGTAAAAAGTTCGACAGCAAAAAGTAAAAAAGAAGCGAAAAACAAAAAAGAGTCGACAATATTGAAATATTCGGCACAGAAGAGAAGAAGTGAGCAACTTACATCATCCAAGGAAGGAGTTGTGGAGCTACCGAGTAGTAAGGTAGACTCCTTGGCTGGCTCGGCCCTTGCCTTCTTTGGCGAAGGGGCACGGGGGCTTGCGGGTGGAATAGGATGCTCGATGTTTTGCTGAGGAGGCGAGGTTTCATCTCCATCAGGCTGAGCTTCAGAGACAACTAAAGTGCGCGACGTACTCGTTCGAGCAGTCGCGTCAATAGGTTGATCTTCATCCTCGTCACTGCTACAATAAAAGGCGACAATATCAGAATCAACATAGACAAAAACATCGAGAACAAATAACAAAGAGCAATAGAGAACTTACGAGCTGACAAGGGCATCCTCGTAAGGATTGAAAGTTGTCTTCTTTTCAGAAGGACCAACTTCTTCGGCAGAAGGTTCGCCGGCATTGGAGGTGCCAGAATCGGCAACTTCGTCTCGTTTTCTTTTGTTCCTTGGAGAAACAGCGGAGGGAAGGGAGTGTGTCGATTCGGTAGCCTCAGAATCAACTTCTTTTTCAAAGGAAGCCGCAGATCTTTGAGAACCCGCGACTTCACTCTCAGGGCGAGAAGTACCCTGGTTGTCGTCGGTTACAACAGTCCGTTCTTCGACTTCTCCACCTTCAGGAAGAGGAGGAAGAGAAGCTAGAACTAGGTGGTTCTACAAAAACAATAAGTGTCGACAAAAAGTTATGCAATGGACGCCAGCAAGATAGTAGTCAACAAATATTAAAAAATCGAGAGGACAAGATAGTAGTCGAGGGAAAAATTACCTCGGGGAGGGGGTTGGTGCTACTATATGGCTTCACGCGGCAAGAGGATGGAATAGTATCCTTCTTGCTAAGCGATGAAATTTTTCGGATTAACTTCTCCAAGTCCTTCACAGGGAGATCTTTGGAGAGCCTCTCGACATCTCCTTCACCAGCATACATCCATAGGGGATTTTTGCGAGCTTGTAAAGGCTGCACTCTAATCCTAAGGAAGTAGGTTGTGATCTGGATACCCGACAATTCCTTGCCACGGGTGTTCTGAAGCTCATGGATGCGAGTCATCAGCGCTTCTGTCGCCGATTTCTCTTCTTCGGTAGCTTCAGCGTCCCAGGATCGGCGGCGAAGAATCTTGGCTCCTCCATCAAAAGGAGCAATGTTGTAATCCATCGAGTCGGAGCTTTCTTCATGCACATAGAGCCACTTTTTGCGCCACCCCTGGACGGAATCGGGGAATTTGACGTCGAAGTACTCGACATCAGGGCGAACGCAAATGACAACACTGCCTATGTTGTAGGCGACGTTGTGGGAGCCATTGCGGCAGCAGTAGAAGATGCGCTTCCATAGAGCCCAATTAGGATGGACTCCGAGGAAGCATTCACAGAGGGTGATCAAAATAGAGATATGGAGGATGGAGTTGGGCGTCAGCTGATGCAGCTGTAGCCCATAGACAAAGAGGAGACCACGAAGAAACTCGTGGATAGGGGGAGAAAGACCGCGGATGAGGTGGTCAACGAAACTGACCCGGTATTCGATTGGAGGCGATGGATAGCTCTCTTCCTTGGGGAAGCGCAGGGCGTTCTCTTTCTTCGTGAACCCGAGCTTCTTCGACGGGTTCATATCTTGATTGGAGATTTTGGATCTCTCCCACTCCAGATCTTCAGCGGCCATCTTGGACTCGGGCGTGCTGTGCCTGGTGAGTCGCGCACGCGGTGGCATCAACGAGATTGGAGGAGAAAACCGCGAGCGTGGTTGAGCTCAAGAGCTATGGGGCGCAATGGAGGATTTTGGCAGAGGAGAGCAGACGAGCGACGCGAGCGAAAGTGTGGAAGGAGGAAGACGATGACCTTAAGTAGAGGTCCGGTGCATCGACGCACCGTTGGATGGAGAAATTGTGAGATAGATGGTGTACACGTGGACAAGGGGTAAAAATGTAATTTCACTAAGAAGGGAAGGAACAGGCGCTACAGTGCGTGCGCCAGGAAAAGTGGAGGACGTGTGTCCCCCACTTGCACGACGTGTCAACTTGATGAGAAATTTGGGCCCGCAAGGCAGAGAGAGCGCAGTTCTCGCGTTTTCTCGATACAGTGATTGTGGCTATCGTCAGCAATGATGTCACCTTGGCAAGAGAAAAATCTCGGCTATGAAGCTTCATAAGAATGGCGACAGCAGAAGATTATTGACTATTTCGAGAGCCTTTGATCAAATACAAGTTTTTGCCCAAATGCTCGGGGGCTACTTTGGAAAAAAGAAAATTCGAGTATGATAAAATAGAAATGGTGAGAGCCTATGACCAAATGCAAGCATTTTTTCATAGCCTCGGGGGCTACTCCCATCGGGAGCACTGGTCGCGCACCCGATAGATATGAAAAGTTCAAGAAAGAATGACAATATAGCGACATGGGCATTAAAGTGTTGAGCCTACAACCAAGCACTAGTCCTTGGCTGTAGCCTCGGGGGCTACTCCCATCGGGAACGCTGTTCGCGTGCCCGATGAAATTATAAAAATAAGAAAGAAGGAGAAAGTGAGCATATTTCGAGTTAAACAAATAACTCTACATATACTCCCATCGGGAGGGCAATATAAGTCATCCGTTGACTCAATAAAATGTGCTATTCCAGCAGCCGAAAAAACACTCGACAAATATATTCTCAGAGCGCCAAAGTTGCAAATAATCTCTGAATGCCGCAAAACTTTGCGAAGGTAAGACCCCAGATCCGTTCTGAGCGGCGTGGCGCCGTCTCTGACGACGGTTTGCTACTTTTTTCCGTATCAATAGATACGAAGAAAAATCCTAACAGACGCGTTAGGTATCCGATAAAATATGACTGGGACTCGACAGAATGGTAAGACCTTAAGCGGCACCTGTCGGAGTTTACACCAGTATCCTGAGATCATGTCCAGGGACGTGATCTTGAAGTAGGTTTTTGCGGATTGCCACTAGAGCAGTTAACTAGTACCTGATTCGTCAGATGAACTAGCCCCAATTACCATCATCCCTGTACAATATATAATTGCATATCCAAAGATGTGTGATAAATTCGACATGATTATTGAATGATTAAAGTTGGAGATTATCCTTGATTCTTTGATTCAAGCAAAATCTCGGGGGCTACTGACATAGGCATCCCCAATGGGTCTGCCGAAGATAGTACCCTGGGTTTACTGAAGGCCCATAACTCGAAGAATAAGGAGACTCGGAAGCCCAAGTTATTAGTAAGGAAAGATAGATTTGTATTAGGAAATATCACTTGTAATCTTGCGGGACGGGTTGTAAACCCTCCCGGACTCTGTAACTTGTGTATTACGAATCCCTCGGCTCCGCCTCCTATATAAGGGGGAGTCGAGGGACAAAGAGAGGATCGATTCATTGTTCACGCAACCCTAGTTTTCATAATCGTCGAGTACTTTTCGGCTGAAACCTTCGAGATCTACTTGCCCTCTACTTCCGACTAAAACCCTAGTCTACAATCTGTAGGCATTGATAAGTTAATCCCTTGTCAGGCGGTGCATTAGCATAGGTTCACCCACACAACACTTATCAAAACAATGAAGATTAATCAACTATATGAAGCGAAAGCACTAGACTAAATTCCCGTGTGTCCTCAAGATTGTTTGGTCATCATAAGTAAACAAACCGGCTTGTCCTTTGTGCTAAAAAGGATTGGGCCACTTGCTGCAATTATTATTCTCGCATTTTACTTACTTGTATTTTATTTATCTGCTATATCAAAACCTCCTGAAAACTTGTCTGTGAGAATTTACAGTGAATCCTTCATCGAAACTGCTTGTCAACACCTTCTGCTCCTCGTTGGATTCGACACTCTTATTTATAGAAAGTACTACGATACACCCCCTATACTTGTGGGTCATCAAGCATCTACCTTCGGTCTCCGGCGCCGGATCAGGGTCCTCTTCTCCAGCCACAGCGGAGCCTGCGCACATCTGCGGCGGCTTTCAGCCGTGTCCATCGTCCGCCATAACGGAGGTAAGGGGAAACTCCTCTGCTCTACTGTAGTGTTCGGTTCATGTTCGTAGAACAGTTTGGGTTCGATAAGACCGTTCGTAATGCATAGATCTTATTTGAGTAGACCAACCAGCTCCAGCTTGTGCATCAATGACGCATCACTCATCATTTACGTACAAGTCTGGATCCTGATGGTGCACAAGAGAGCAGTTAGGTACCGGCGTTAGGGAGTACGACAAGTACTTCATGGCCAAGCAATATTGCACAGGTTTGTGGGGCTTCTCCTCAATTCAGAAGTGCACTGCTGCAATGCGCTGTCTTGCATACGGAGCTTCTCCAGATACAGCCAATGACTACCTACGATTGGCAGAGTCGACATGTACAGAGACTCTCTACAGGTTTTGTCGAGCCGTTATAGCGGTGTTTGCTAAGACTATTTGAGAGCACCAAGAGAAGATGATACAGCTCGGATCCTGCAAAAAAATGCAGCAAGAGGATTTCCTGGGATGCTCTGAAGCATTGACTGTATGCATTGGAGCTGGAAGAATTGCCAATTTTTCCTGACAGGAGATCTACAAGGGGCATACTGATGAGTGCAGTGTCATTCTTGAGGCGGTGGCATACCATGAGCTTTGGATTTGGCATGCGTTTTTTTGGCATAACAGGAACAAACAATGATATCAACGTTTTGCAGTGCTCTCCGGTGTTTGCCAGGCTAGCTGAGGGACAAGCTCCTGCCGTGAACTTTGAGGTAAATGGCCACGCATACAACAAGAGGTACTATCTAGATGATGGTATGTACCCGACGTATTCTATATTTGTGAAGACAATTCCCTCTCCGGCAAACAAGATGGAAGCTTATTTTACAGCATGCCAGGAACCAGTACGCAAGGATGTTAAACGTGCTTTTGGGGTGCTTCAGCAGCGTTTCGCCATTGTCAGGTACCCTGCTCTCACTTGGTGTGAGTCTCAGATGTGGGAGGTGATGAACGCCTGTGTGATCATGATCATTGAGAGCGATCGCGACGCACCTGTGCAGGATGATCAACCATTTGATTATGAAGGGCCACTCGCCGAGGTAGAGCATGTACCCCAAGAATTTACCGCTTTTCTTCATATGCACAATGAAATTCGAGATACAGATGTCCATGCACAACTGAAGGTGGATCTAGCTGCGCATTTGTGGGCGAGGAGAGGAGCCGCCAACAATGCATGATTTTATTTCTATTTGTTTGGTTGTATGAATAATTTACGTACAATTTATTTGATTGATTGTATGAATAATTTAAGTGCTATTTGTTTGATTGCATGAATAATTTAATACCATTTGTGTGATTGTATGAAGTATTGAATATAGTATGAATAAAATGTAATTGATATGTTGTTTTAAAATATTGTAAAAAGAAATAAAAAAATTGGGAGTCGCCGTTTGGGAGGCGCCGGTGTGGGAATAGCGTCCCCAAATGGAGGATGCACTGCCGGCCCCCATACAGCAGTGCCGACGCCCCTGCCGGCGACTATTTGGGAACCACCGGTGAAGATGCTCTTAGGGTCAAGAAGTCGTTCCCCGAAGCAATTTGCGGCGTGCCAGACAAAAAAGTGTTCCCAGCCGCGTCCCCCAAAGCCACTTTTTATCCGGCGCGGCCCGATACTGTGTTCGGCGCCCCAAGCCCATCCCCGCTCTGGGCAGGCCGGACACAACAAAAAGCGAGGCTAGGCGTGGCGGGACCGACGCGTCAGCAGCTTGGAAGCCTAAAACCCCGTCGCCTTTGGTCAAGCGACGTTAATGCCGTTCCAGTTTTCCCAGACGACGCAGGGACGCGTCTCGTCGTGCATGGCCGCGTGGCCGTCCGCGCCGGCGTTATTGCGTGCAACCACCCGCTGCCGCCGCTGTACATTAAGAGGTCCTACGGTTCATCCCAATCTCTCGCCGGTCCCAAATCTTCTCCTCGCCGCCCCCATATCTTCTCCTCGTCGTTCCAAGCAATGTCATCGTCCTCCCGCAAGATCGCCGCAGCGAACGGCTTCGGCCGCGGCAGCCTCACCGTGAGCGAGGCGTGAGCGTTGTAACACGCGGGATATCCCGTCCCGCCGGACATGCGTCTGCCAAGCAACGGCGGCTGGAAGATGGCCGTGAACGGCATAGGCGTCCCGCCGCCGCCGACACCGGGCACGGAGCGCTAGAAGGACGCCATCAGGGCCCGGCGGGCTACACTCGACGCCGAGGAGCGGGCCGATCCGACCTGGGCGGCCAAAAACAACGACGCCTAGTAGGGCACCTACTTCCAGGCGAAGTACGATATGGAGATGCGCAACACCGTCTGCCTCGTCGACGGGCCGAACAGCTGGAACAGGGAGAGACGATGACATATACAACTTCCACCAGTACTACGACGCCTCCGGCCACCGCAAGTACTTCTAGATTAGGTTTAGTTTAATTTTAGTCGAATCTCGTTCGAATCTATGTAATATATGTCAAGTTTGGATGACTTTAATCGAATCTCGCTCAAGTTTTAAATTTTCGAAATTTTGTTTGGGGGACGTAACTGCAAACGCGGTACGAACAAAACACGTCCTCCAAACGCACAATCCGGCGCCATTTTAGGGATGCGATAACACGTCCGGTTCTGTTGCATCTGGAACGGCGGAATTCAGCAGGAACTTTGAAAAGACATGCACCGCCACAAATTGCATGCATGTTGTTACACTCACCAGACAATCACGACGAAGCACCATCCAGTTATGATGGAGCAGAAAAGCAATATACGCAGTCATCAGTCATCTTTCGGGGACTGCGAAACCGACACTAAAGCGAAACACACATCATAAAGCACTATTAGGGAGCACAAAAGCAACGGTTTGGTTAATTACTTCATGGTTAGGGATGAAGCATCATTCACTCAGGATGGATCAAAGAAGCAACAGTTTCGATTTGGAAAAATTACTTCAATCTTTTCATCTTTCTATTGCAACTAAACTGACTCACAAAGTCACAAGCAATAGATTAGCACCATCAGGGAGCTGAGCTTCAGCAACTTGGGTGCAGACTCTGGCTGAAAGCAGGAATTTTTCCATCTAAGTTTGCTGCCTCGGGATCACCCAGAGGGGCTGCATGCCCTTCCTGAATATACCCGTCCACATTCCGTTTCCGGTGCGACAACAATATAACTCTTCTTCCATGTGTCGAGATGCCTCACCCAACTGGATCGCGAACCAAGGCTGTGTGGAGTCTTTGAATGAGCCTGCAACATATAAGTAGTTGCTCTTTCCACCCCACCTTTCAGGGTTCATGCCAGCAAAGGTAGGGCTCCTCATATCAGTGCCAACAAAGAGAGCCCAGTTTTCCAACTTGTCCACTTTCACCAACATGGCAGGCTTAACTGATAAGTCGAGACGAAAGACCTCAAATCTGGCACGCGTGTGACCATAGTCTAGTATGAGCGTAACCACGAGGAGCATGTCACCACACACAACTAGCCATGGCTGATAATGGACACCCATAACTTTGTTGGATTCCCATTGAGATGCTACTGCTACATCCTCGACACAGGGTTGTTGCCCCAAGTGCACACTACAGATCCTCCTTAGAGAGTTCATGGCAAAGATCTGACCTTGGAAGACCACAATCTGACAGATATTTTCATCACAAAGACAATGCTCCGACCAAGCATGGCTTCCAACTCGCCACTGGAACAGGGAGAACTTGGTGCAAACTAGCAGATGTGTGTTGGGCAATGAGAGAGGTGCGGTGAGGACGGCACAGTCAATGACACTCTTGTACGGGTATGGTAATTCGGGTGGTCTAATTTTAGCACCGGTAATCACATCGACAAGGAGGCATTGTTCCCTGCTGGAAAAGATGAGATAACCCTGCGAGCATCCTACAAAGTCCATGTTATCCAGGAATGTATGATACATGCGCGCTGCACAGCGAATTGAGGATGATGGATTGGTAGGATCAATGAGCTGCCATTTGGTTTTGGAGAAATTATCATCATACGGGTAATAGGGAGAGGGCAACCTATCAGGTTGGAGGACAAGAAAGGGGAAGGCAACCTTAAATTTTGCTGGGTAGGAGGAGAAGGCTGCACGCCAAGAACGACAAGTACTGGCAAATCTGAGAAGGTCATGGTAGGAGGTGAATAGACCAATGATCTCATGGAGAAGGCTGTCTAGTAGTTCTGCCCAATCTACGGGTGCACAAATGGCGGAGGAGATGGAGACTGGGGCATTGCAAGCCTTCTCAGAGGAGCTTTTACTGCCTTTCACAACACCAACTTCCCTGTCAACACACAATAAATCGAGATCAACAAACTAGAAGCATCAAGCAAGAACATAAGAAATGGAAATAGCAACTGCTCAACTGCTAGAAATATGGCAAGATGTGTTATCCTTAGGGTGTTAATTAGAAAGAAAAAAAATGCACTGATTACAGGTAGGCATGGTTAGTCATCTCTGTTTTATTATGGTCAGCACCAGTTAAAGGATCAAATGTGCTAAAACTGAATTTTTATAACACACCCGCATCATTTGTATTCAGAAAATTTAAGCAACATAAGACAAACATTTATCTCGAAAATTCACCCATTGTCTACTGAACATTTAATAAAGACTATAGCATGTGAACCGATTCGTCAGGTGCTAGGACGACATTCATCTGGCGTATTCGACAAGGCAAACTGATGATGGGAAATAAAGGATTCCGGAACCACATTCACAAGCTATATGAGTTGCAGAAAAAGAACACGCTACTTGATGCAATCAGCAAGGTATCGCCCGGAGCCGCCCAAGCCAATCAAAGCATATGACCATCAATTCATCTACTTCTTGATGCAATTGCGTTGCGAAATCGAGCAAGCCCTCAAGCGTGCGAACACATCAGAGATTACGGGAGCGTACGGCTAGGGTTTGAACCAGACGAGCGGCCGGCGTGTAGGATGCGTTGCTTACCTTTGAACGGACAAGTTCGGTGGTGGAGGACTCTGAGCATTCGGCCGCGAGGAAGCCTCCGCCGCCGCCGGTGACCGCCTCGCGCTGCTGCTGGCCATTGCTGCTCCCGAGACCCGACCGGCTTCCTCACGCAGCCCGCTATCTCCACTAAATCATGGGCCTATTTTGACTGAACCGTAGGAATTTTGTGGATCTGGGCTAGCCCAGTTAGAAACTCGTTAAAGCCCCAACCATGACACCTCGGCTTCGTACGTAAATATGAAACTGTTGTTTTTCATGATTTACATATTCCAAATCTTGTAAAACAGAGTTTAATGAACTGTAACATGTTCTAAATATAGAACTGGCACCAAATACGCAAGTAAGAACATGCACTACAAAAATGACAGCACGAAAATACCAAATTTTCAAAGAATATGTCACTGAAATTCAATGTCTTGTGCACGAGAAAAATAAGCCGGAGCATAGCGGGTTATTATTAGCACGCTCCCCGAAGAGCTGACCTTACGCGCCAACCCTTTCATCTGGGTCTCCCCTTACACAAACGAGATGACAAAAATTCCTGCCTTTGTCTCTGTCTCTTGAGGCCTCATTCGGTAGAGGTGGTACATAGTGTATTTCAGGGTAATACCCATGCCTGCAGCTGCCTTTTTCACTTGAGTCTTCGAAGCATACAACCATACACAAGCATGCAAGGGGCAGAAACTAAGTGCTCGCGAAGGTCGTGAAATGTGGGATGTTAATGTTTTAATTTCACCCCAATCCGACGTGTTTCTCAAGTGTATTGGGTTTGAGTAGGCCCGAAACTGGTCTACCGAACGCCTTGGCCATCGTGTCCAATGGATTCAAAGTGGGCCAGGTGGGATTAGACACGTCAAGCGCGATCAAACCACCTGCTACTGAACGAGGCCTGAATGGTTGGGCTCTGTTAGTCTGTTGGACGGATCGAAAACTAATACATGCATCGACGATGGAAATAATCGATTGGGAAAGAAGAACCGGCACCGGGTCTAGACAAAGCCAGACTGCTAAAGCACTATGGTCTATGGGTGAACCGATCTCAACGATGAATCAGATGCAAAAAAAAGTTTTGGCTGCAGCAGAAAAGATAAACAATCGACTGCCGTTTAGCAAAACTGTATATTAATGTTGATACATTCGAATGCATCTGTTGAATTTTTTTCACGCTCAAATCAACAAATCTACATGTGCTCAGAGTTCAAGGGGCGTTTGGGACATTTTCTCAGCTTATATCCGCACGACGGACCGAGTTGGCAAACAACATTTCGTAGCACAACCACCCACATGAGTTTTGACAGCACATCCAACCAGTGGCGGACCCAGAACAAAAACTGACTGGGGGCCATGTGTAAAGAAAAAGCATGAACAAAATTGGCTTGTAATCAAAAATTCAATTTGATTCGGGGGTGCATATGCTCCCTCTACCACAAAAACATATTTTAAGGTGTTAAAAAAAATTGACAAATTTTTTTACATGTACATCTCCATAACATATGTGTGTTTGTCAAGTTTCACGAAAAATCGATATTTTTTGTGTCTGTGTAAAAAAGAGAAAAATTGTCTTGTCAAAAGTTTTATTTTTAGCACCGAATTTTGTCCTTTTTACACACGTCACACGAAAAGTTGAATTTTATCTGAAACAAATTTATTAGCGCGTAGCACATGAATATGTATGTGTGAATTTTTAGTTTCAATTTTTTCGACATTTCAAAATATATCTAAGATGTATTTGAAAATGATGGGAGCATATCCTCCCATGAGGCAAAACACCATGGGAGGATATGCTCCCATCATTTTCAAATACATCTTAGATATATTTTGAAATGTCGAAAAAATTGAAACTAAAAATTCACACATACATATTCATGTGCTACGCGCTAATAAATTTGTTTCAGATAAAATTCAACTTTTCGTGTGACGTGTGTAAAAAGGACAAAATTCGGTGCTAAAAATAAAACTTTTGACAAGACAATTTTCTCTTTTTACACAGACACAAAAAATATCGATTTTTCGTGAAACTTGACAAACACACATATGTTATGGAGATGTACATGTAAAAAAATTTGTCAATTTTTTTTAACACCTTAAAATATGTTTTTGTGGTAGAGGGAGCATATGCACCCCCGAATCAAATTGAATTTTTGATTACAAGCCAATTTTGTTCATGCTTTTTCTTTACACATGGCCCCCAGTCAGTTTTTGTTCTGGGTCCGCCACTGTATATATCCACGTCTTGTGAAATAACACTTTGTGATCAACCCAGTACTTAGCACTGTTGCCACACGAACAAAGGGGAGATGTACTCGCCTTGCATGCCCATACTCCTAAGTTCCAACAATCCTGAAATAGTTCCTCTCCATCCCCTATCGATCTACATATAATTACGGTGGATTGGAAATATGAGAATCCAGAAACGAACTTTCTTAGAATATATCTAGAGAGGAGCTGATATGGCACCGTTGTTGCTATAATTTTTTTTGTTGCTACCTGTGGCCGAGGATTGGTGAAGGCTCCGGTCGAGCTTGTCGGGATCTTGCATGGCGATGGCTGGATGTGAGGGAAGTCAAGAAAAAGAGTAGCCGGTGGTGCGCCTCGAATAGGAAGTGAGCGGAAGATACTTGCTACCATCTAATGACGGTGGTTAATTTATAGGGTTCAAACCTAAGAAGGCGAGCTACTTAAAAGGTCGCTGATCGCATGTCTCCAATGCATCCATCAATATCTTGGCTGAGATCCCCTGGAGGAGATGAAGAGATGTGGCACCACCGTTTCTTGAGTTAAAGCACAGACGTAAAACCACTGAAATCTGCCCTAACTTCTCGTATGCCTTCATGGCTCCATCAGTTTTCAATATACAACCGTTTCTAGTAGCTGAAACCATGGCTGTTCGATGGCACTTGATTCCAAATGGGGATGTAAAAAAATATATACGCACTAATGGGCTGAGCACAATAAAGGCTATAGTTATGGGCTCCATATTGGCTGAAATAATATGCTGCATCGTTACTGTACGCAATGGAAACCGAACACGCTACGGCTGGGAACAATGGCTGGTGGCAGTTTTTTTCTTCTTTTGATTAGGTGGCAAATTATCTTAGGTGGCAAGCTATGATTGCTTGGAGGTGGATGATGATGTGGATACCTTGCATGTGCAGGAAAATGGGATCACCTATTAAGAATAGAAAGATGTACTATATATTTATTTAGGGCATCTCCAGCGGTGCGATGTATTTGGGACGTCCGAAATGTCCGTTTGCGTCGCGCGGTGGACGCGAGACATACCATTTTTGTCCGCCCGTCCGTTTGCACCTAGGGGTGGCTTCAGCGGCCCGACGCATTTTGGCGTTTGCATCAATCTATGAAGTTTTCAAACAACAAAATAAGGAAATCAACGAAGTCATAGTTATTATATTAAAATTTTTAAAAGTCTACATGAAAATAAGATAGTATTTCTCTAGGCATGATCTTCATGGCCAGCCAATGTCACTGATGCTCAATCAGATTCGTTTGCAGCTGTTTGCAGACGTTCTCGTTAGTGACTTCTACATTCCTATGTAGATAGTTCTGTCAAGATGAAGCTCCAGGAAGTGGCGCAACCAGCTCACCTTGGAATTCCCAGTGGTTCTCATTGCGGCCATCAGGACGCTCGTTCTCAACGATCATGTTGTGCATGATCACGCAGCATGTCATCACCTCATGCATGGTCTTCGGCGACCATGTTCTTGCCGGGTGACGGACAATTGCCCACCGAGCTTGGAGCACACCAAATCCGCGCTCCACATCTTTCCTGCAAGCCTCTTGCATCTTGGCAAACCTCATCGTCTTCTCGGAGTTTGGATTACGGACAGTCTACACCAATGTGGTCCAGTCAGGGTAGATGCCATCAGCAAGATAATATGGCTTATCATATGCATTTCCGTTGATCTCATAGCTCACCCGGGGAGCTTTGCCTTGCATGAGCCGGTTAAAAACCCGTGATCGGTGCAACACATTGATGTCATTGTTGAACCGGCCATGCCAAAGAACGAATGCCAAATCCATAAATATTGAGATATGACAGCTTCAAGAATGACAATTTTCCCTCCTCATTGTCGTTGTACGCATCCTGCCATCCAAATGGACAGTTTTTCCACTCCCAGTGCATGCAATCTATGCTGTCAATCATTCGTGGGAATCCTCTAGACTCGTTGATAGACAGGAGCCGCCTTGTATCCTCAACAGTTGGCTCCCTACAGTAATACCCTCCGAACACGGAAATCACGGCTCGGCAAAACCTGTACATGGCCTCAAGGCAGGTGCTCTCACCCATTTGAAGATACTCATCGAATATATCCGCAGCCATTCCATATGATTTGTGAGGTGGAAGTAGTCCTTGTGGAGGCGGCCTGCCCTTCCACTCTGTTGCGCGGCAGGTTTTTGGAGCGCCCCTTCACAGAGCCCCGGTGCTCCGGCCCCGGCCCCGGGTTTGAGGTAAACTTGTGGATCATGGAGGCCGCAGTAGTTGCCAATGTCTGCGTTGACTGATCGGACTCCTCGTCGGAAGAGGAGTCGACGACCTCCGCGCGGAACTTGTCCAACATCTGCCACATGTCCATCTGCGTGGGTACAAAGTGCGGATCAATGGCCGCGCACAATGGCGTCGAAAACACGAGTAAGAAACCTACCAACGCAATTGACCGAACAGGTCGTGGGCGGCTGATGTCTACTGGTGCTTCTATTCTTGTAGACAGTGTTGGGCCTCCAAGAGCAGAGGTTTGTAGAACAGCAGCAAGTTTCCCTTAAGTGGATCACCCAAGGTTTATCGAACTCAGGGAGGAAGAGGACAATATCCCTCTCAAGCAACCCTGCAATCACGATACAAGAAGTCTCTTGTGTCCCCAACACACCTAATACACTTGTCAGATGTATAGGTGCACTAGTTCGGCGAAGAGATAGTAAAATACAGGTGGTATGAATGAATATGAGCAATAGTAACGGCGGCAGAAAATAGCTTAGTGGCGTGCGGTTGATGGTAGTAATATTGCGGCAAGTAAACATGCGGTGGAACGAGTAAGTAAACGATGATTGCAGTATTTGGAAACAAGGCCTAGGGATCATACTTTCACTAGTGGACACTCTCAACATTGTAATCATAAAGAGATATAAATAAGCACTTCACTATGCTACTCTGAATTACTCTCTGGCAAGATAACGAACTCTAATTTATCATGTAGGCAAACCTTAAAGATGTATTCCCAAGTACTAATGAACACCCCACGCTGTCACTTTGAGCATTCACATGAGGTACTAACACACCACAATTTCATAGAGACATCCAACTCAAATCATAACTCAGTGAATAAGTATTCACGTGAAATATAGCCTAAGAGACCCACACGGTGCACACACTCGTCACCTTTACACACGTGGGACAAGGAGTCTCCGGAGATCACATAAGTAAAATCCACTTGAATAGCATAACGACATCTAGATTACAAACTCATCATATGGATCTCAATCATGTAAAGCAGCTCATGAGATCATTGTATTGAAGTACATAGGAGAGAGAGATGAACCACATAGCTACCGGTACAGCCCTTAGCCTCGATGGAGAACTACTCCCTCCTCATGGGAGACGAGCAGCGTTGATGAAGATGGCGGTGGTGTCGATGGAGATGCCTTTCGGGGGCACTTCCCCGTCCCGGCGGCGTGCCGGAACGAGAGACTCCTGTCCCCCGGATCTTGGCTTCGCGATGGCGGCGGCTCCGGAAGGTTTCTCGTACCGTGGCTTTTCCGTATCGAGGTTTTAGGTCGGGGACCTTTAAATAGGCGAAGAGGCGGAGTCGGAGGGCTGACGAGGCGGTGACACAATAGGGGGCGCGGCCCGAGCCCCGGTCGCGCCACCCTATCATCCGGTGGCCCCGTGGCCCCCTCTGCGGCTCTCGGGTGTTACGGAAGCTTCGTGGAAAAATAGGATGCTTGGGCATTGATTTCGTCCAATTCCGAGAATATTTCCTTACTAGGATTTCGAAACCAAAAACAGCGAGAAAACGAGGACCGGCACTTCGGCATCTCGTCAATAGGTTAGTTCCGGAAAACGCATAATAATGACATATAATGTATATAAAACATGTGAGTATCATCATAAAAGTAGCATGGAACATAAGAAATTATAGATACGTTTGGGACGTATCAAGCATCCCCAAGCTTAGTTCCTACTCGCCCTCGAGTAGGTAAACGATAACAAAGATAATTTCTGAAGTGACATGCTATCATAATCTTGATCATACTATTGTAAAGCATATGAGATGAATGCAGCGATTCGAAGCAATGATGAAGATAATGAGTAAACAAATGAATCATATAGCAAATACTTTTCATGAATAGTACTTTCAAGACAAGCATCA
Source organism: Lolium rigidum (assembly GCF_022539505.1). NCBI lineage: Eukaryota > Viridiplantae > Streptophyta > Magnoliopsida > Poales > Poaceae > Lolium > Lolium rigidum. The sequence continues at coordinate 127,240,068 of NC_061513.1, forward strand.
ATAAGACTTGCATAAGAGTTAACTCATAAAGCAATAAATTTTTAGTAAAGGTATTGAAGCAACACAAAGGAAGATATAAGTTTCAGCGGTTGCTTTCAACTTCAACATATTTATCTCATGGATAATTGTCAACACAAAGTAATATAACAAGTGCAATAGGTAAACATGTAAGAATCAATGCACACAGTTGATACAAGTGTTTGCTTCTGGGATAGAAAGAATAGATAAACTGACTCAACAATAAAGTAAAAGATAGGCCCTTCGCAGAGGGAAGCAGGGATTAAATCATGTGCTAGAGCTTTTTAAGTTTTGAAATCATATAGATAGCATACAAATAAAGTTTTGAGAGGTGTTTGTTGTTGTCAACGAATGGTAATGGGTACTCTAACTACCTTATCAACCAGACTTTCAAGAGCGGCTCCCATGAAGGACGTTATCTCTACCGGCAAGGTAGATCATCCCTCTTCTCTTTTGTTTACACATGTATTTTAGTTTTATTTATGGTTGACACTCCTCCCAACCTTTTGCTTACACAAGCCATGGCTAACCGAATCCTCGGGTGCCTTCCAACATTCACATACCATGAAGGAGTGTCTATTTGCAAAATTAAGTTGCTTATCGATGAATCAGGGCAAAACATGTGAAGAGAATTATTAATGAAAGTTAATTAATTGAGGCTGGGAACCCCATTGCCAGCTCTTTTTGAAAATTATTGGATAAGCGGATGAGCCACTAGTCCATTGGTGAAAGTCCGTCAAGAGTAAATGACAAGGTTGAAAGATAAAACACCACATACTTCCTCATGAGCTATAAAACATTGACACGAATAAGGAGTAATAAAGTTTTGAATTGTTTAAAGGTAGCACATGAAGTATTTACTTGGAATGGTAGAAAAATACCATGTGGTAGGTAGGTATGATGGACACAAATGGCATAGTTTTTGGCTCAAGAATTTGGATGCACGAGAAGAATTCCCTCTCAGTACAAGGCTAGGCTAGCAAGGTTGTTTGAAGCAAACTCAAGTATAAAACGGTGCAGCAAGACTCACATATGAACATATTGTAATCATTATAAAACTTTACATCGTCTTCCTTGTTGTTCAAACACCTTAACCAGAAAATATCTAGACTCTAAAGATCAATCATGCAAACTAAATTTTAACAAGCTCTATGTAGTTATTCATTAATAGGTGCAAAGTACATGATGCAAGAGCTTAAACATGATCTATATGAGCACAAAAATTGCCAAGTATCAAATTATTCAAGACATTATACCATTTACCACATGCAGCATTTTCTGTTTCCAACCATATAACAATGAACGAAGCCAGTTTCAACCTTCGCCATGAACATTAAAAGTAAAGCTAAGAACACATGTGTTCATATGAACCAGCGGAGCGTGTCTCTCTCCCACACAAGCATGTATTTATTCAGAGAATGAAAATAACAAAACGAAAATAAAATCACACAGACGCTCCAAGTAAAGTACATAAGATGTAGCCGAATAAAAATATAGTTTCAAGAGAAGAAACCTGATAAGTTGTCGATGAAGAAGGGGATGCCTTGGGCATCCCCAAGCTTAGATGCTTCAGTCTTCTTGAAATATGCAGGGATGAACCACGGGGCATCTCCAAGCTTAGACTTTTCACTCTTCTTGATCATAGTATATCATCCTCCTCTCTTGACCCTTGAAAACTTCCTCCACACCAAACTCAAAACAAACTCATTAGAGGGTTAGTGCATAATCAAAAATTCACATGTTCAGAGGTGACAAAATCATTCTTAACACTTCTGGACATTGCACAAAGCTACTGGAAGTTAATGGAACAAAGAAATCCATCCAACACAGCAAAAGAGGCAATACGAAATAAAAGGCAGAATCTGTCAAAACAGAACAGTCCGTAAAGACGAATTTTAAAGAGGCGCCAGACTTGCTCATATGAAAATGCCCAAATTTAATGAAAGTTGCGTACATATCTGAGGATCACGCACGTAAATTGGCAGATTTTTCTGAGTTACCTACAGAGAGGCATATTGAAATTCGTGACAGCAAGAAATCTGTTTCTGCGCAGTAATCCAAATCTAGTATTGACTTTACTATCAAAGACTTTACTTGGCACAACAATGCAATAAAATAAAGATAAGGAGAGGTTGCTACAGTAGCAACAACTTCCAAGACTCAAATATAAAACAAAATTGCTGTAGTAAAATAACAACATGGGTTATCTCCCAAGAAGTGCTTTCTTTATAGCCATTAAGATGGGCTCAGCAGTTTTAATGATGCACTCCAAGAAATAAGAGTTGAAGCAAAAGAGAGCATCAAAAGGTAAGTTCAAAACATATTTAAGCCTAACATGCTTCCTATGCATAGTAATCTTGTAAATAAACAAATTCATGAAGCATAATGCAACAAGCACAGAAAGATAAAACAAGTGTAGTTTCAAGATTTTCAACATAAAGAGGGGAAACTTAATATTATTAAGATGCATATAGCCATGTTTCCCTCTCTCATAATAACTTTCAGTGGCATCATAAACAAATTCAACAATGTAACTATCACATAAAGAATTCTTATCATGAGTCTCATGCATAAAATTATTACTCTCCACATAGGCATAATCAATTTTATTAGTTGTAGTGGGAGCAAATTCAACAAAGTAGCTATCATCAAATATAGGAGGCATATTGTAATCATAATTAAATTTATCCTCCATAGTAGGTGGCACCAAAAGACCACTATCATTATAAACGTCATATATGGGAGGCATATCATAATCAACATAAACTTTCTCCTCAATACCCGGAGGGCTAAAGAGATCATTTTCATCAAAACCGACCTCCCCAAGCTTAGAATTTTCTATATCATTAGCAACAATGGTGTTCAAAGCGTTCATACTAATATCATTGCTACTAGCATGCAAATAAGGTTCCATAGGTTTTTTAATTTTCGCATTAAACCATTCATGTCTTGACTCGGGAAATAGTACAAAAAGCTCACGAGATGTTTTCCATTATGCCTTACTAGTGTTTAACAAGAAACAAAAAGATGCAATTGCAGGATCTAAAGGAAATAGCTTCGAGCACATACACAACGGCGCCGAGAAAAGTACTTTACACGGGACCGGAGTATGAGTGCCTTTTACCTTTCCTCCCGGCAACGGCGCCAGAAAAGTGCTTGATGTCTACTGGTGCTTCTATTCTTGTAGACAGTGTTGGGCCTCCAAGAGCAGAGGTTTGTAGAACAGCATCAAGTTTCCCTTAAGTGGATCACCCAAGGTTTATCGAACTCAGGGAGGAAGAGGACAATATCCCTCTCAAGCAACCCTGCAATCACGATACAATTAGTCTCTTGTGTCCCAAACACACCTAATACACTTGTCAGATGTATAGGTGCACTAGTTCGGCGAAGAGATAGTAAAATACAGGTGGTATGAATGAATATTTGCAGTAGTAACGGCGGCAGAAAATAGCTTAGTGGCGTGCGATTGATGGTAGTAATATTGCAGCAAGTAAACATGCGGTGGAACGAGTAAGTAAGCGATGATTGCAGTATTTGGAAACAAGGCCTAGGGATCATACTTTCACTAGTGGACACTCTCAACATTGTAATCATAAAGGAATATAAATAAGCACTTCACTATGCTACTCTGAATTACTCTCTGGCAAGATAACGAACTCTAATTCATCATGTAGGCAAACCTTAAAGATGTATTCCCAAGTACTAATGAACACCCCACGCTGAGCATTCACAGGAGGTACTAACACACCACAATTTTATAGAGACATCCAACTCAAATCATAACTCAGTGAATAAGTATTCTGTGAAATATAGCCTAAGAGACCCACACGGTGCACACACTGTCACCTTTACACACGTGGGACAAGGAGTCTCCGGAGATCACATAAGTAAAATCCACTTGAATAGCATAACGACATCTAGATTACAAACTCATCATATGGATCTCAATCATGTAAAGCAGCTCATGAGATCATTGTATTGAAGTACATATGAGAGAGAGATGAACCACATAGCTACCAGTACAGCCCTTAGCCTCGATGGAGAACTACTCCCTCCTCATGGGAGACAGCAGCGTTGATGAAGATGGCGGTGGTGTCGATGGAGATGCCTTCCGGGGGCACTTTTCCCCGTCCCGGTGGCGTGCCGGAACAGAGACTCCTGTCCCCCAGATCTTGGCTTCGCGATGGCGGCGGCTCTGGAAGGTTTCTCGTACCGTGGCTTTTCCGTATCGAGGTTTTAGGTCAGAGACCTTTAAATAGGCGAAGAGGCGGAGTCGGAGGGCTGACGAGGCGGTGACACAATAGGGGGGCGCGGCCCAGGCCCTGGCCGCGCCACCCGGTCATCTGGTGGCCCTGTGGCCCCCTCTGGCTGGCTCTCGGGTGTTCCGGAAGCTTCGTGGAAAAATAGGATGCTTGGGCATTGATTTCGTCCAATTCCGAGAATATTTCCTTACTAGGATTTCTGAAACCAAAAACAGCAGAAAACGGAAGCGGCACTTCGGCATCTCGTCAATAGGTTAGTTCCGGAAAACGCATAATAATGACATATAATGTATATAAAACATGTGAGTATCATCATAAAAGTAGCATGGAACATAAGAAATTATAGATACGTTTGGGACGTATCAGCGGCGCGGAAGGGCGGCGCAACCTGGAGCATTTGGCCCGAAAACAGCCGGCAGGTACGCGGCGGAGCCAAGCCCGAGTACGATCCTGCTCTCCCGCGCGGCGAGAACGGAGCCGACAGTGACTACTGCGGCGCTGCGGCGGGACGGCGACGGGTGGGATTGGGGTGGTGGCGTCGCACTAGAGCAGCAAAGAAGAGGAAAAAAGAAGCAAATCGAAGCAGTCGATTTCGCTGTCCCTGACTTGCGGGGCCGGGTAAGAAATGAAGGATGCTCTGCGCGACCGCCGAGCGTCCGCGGAGACGCAAACCTGGCGTATATTTGTGCCAGGTTTGCGTCTCCGCGGACGACCCGATCAATTTGCGTTGCTCCGCTGGAGGTGGTGCCAGACACATTTCCGATCACGCCGTCGCGCCGCTGGAGATGTCCTTAGCAAAACAAATAGGGGTTGGCCAGATTTGCGCACAAGTAGACGATTCCCCACGGGGCACCTGCCGCACCTCCACATCATCATCGATTAGAGCAAGTACAATAGAGTCCAGTCAGCTGACTATAAGACATTAAATAATATATTTTAGATGAGTTGGAGGAGAGAGAAGAGGAGAGAGAAGGAAGGTGGGCTACTTATGCAATAACACAGCTCTTGCACGTGCTCCTAGGCACCTTGTGAAAGTGAAAGGTGGGCCATATATTAGTAAAGTACTACATTCTTATAGCCAACTATTGTACATGTTAGCTATATGATGACTACAAATGATATGACATCTTGTTATAGCCAACAGTTAGCTATACTATTGGAATTGCTCTTATCTTTTGCGGAAGGACCTATCCACAGCGCCAGCAAGTCCCAAGGGCGAAGTCGTTGTTTACTGGCCGCGCCGCGCAACGCAGCAATGGCAAAAGACAACCGCATGGAAACGATGGCAGCAATGGCAAAAGACAACCGTATGGAAACGATGGCAGCAGCGTGCAGCTTTGGTCAAACATCCATGGCGCTCTCTGCATCGTGCGAGTAGTAGAAACGAAAAAAAAAAGAGTAAAACCAAGCAGGACCAGCACCAGCAGCATCTGAGGAAATTACAAACCACTTATTACTACTGTCTATGTTGCACAAATTACTCACTTTTTATGTTTTTTTGCAGAAAACACCAACTTTACATGTACTTGGTTGCACAGATGTCCAAATCAAGGATTAAACTTGTTAACCGCAAATCTGACAGCCAGGGCCCACAGTGAGTGATGATGTGGCATCCACGTGTCATCAATTATTCTTTTTTAAACCTTACAAATTATGAAAATTCCAATAAATAGAACAATATAAACTAACAAATCTAGGAAAGTTTGAAATACTTTAAAATATTTATCACTTTTTGTGAGATATGACCAAAACTTGGGTTCAAACTTTTCAAAAAGTTCTGAAAAAATTATAGTATTTGAAACAATATGACATAAGTAATCTCAAAAAGTTTGACATAATTTAAAGCCATCAAGTACTTGTCATCTTGAAATTATCACCGCCTCCAGCTATCATACTGCTCGATTTATATTGTTTCATTTATTTGAAAATTTTCAAACTTCTAAAAATTCTTGAAAAAAGCTAGTTTATGATACTCGGGTGCAACATCATCACTGGCTGTGGACCCATCCGTCAGATTTGCTGTTAACTAGCCTAATCAAAAATTTGGACCTCTGTGCAACCAACTACACGTAAAGTTGGTGTTTTCTGCAAAAGACGTGAAGAGTGAGTAGTTTGTGCAACACAGACAACAAAAGTGAGTGGTTTGTGCAATTTCCTCGCAGCATCTAATGCGAGGCGCATAAAAGAAAGAGAATCTACCCCCACATATTCCCCGGTGTGCACCGGTTATTGGTGCGCCACAAGGCCGAAACCTACCCGCCTTCCTTCGTGTACATCACCACCACCTGGTTGCCTCACGTCACTCCAGCCGCTCTCCACCACCGTTCCCTCCCTCACCCAAAAGCCAAAACCCACCCCCGTGTCAAAACCTCCGACCTCCGCTCGCCGAAAAGCGATCGCCAGCTCAGCAGTTAGCGTGTCGGCGACGAGCTAGGCCACTGCGCCGATGGGGGACGTGCTGGAGTCGGCGGTCGGGGCACACTTCAGCGGCCTCCGCCTCGACCCGCGCCGCCTCTCCTCCTCATCCCTCCCTTCCTCGCCCTCCTCCGCCACCTGCAACGGCACGACCGACGCCTCCTCCGCCCCTGCCGTCGCCCCAAGCGGGCTCGCCTCTCCCACGGCCGCCAGGTAGCCCTTCGTCATCGGTACGCCTCCGCGCGCCCCCCCCCGCAATTTCTCCGTTCTGGTTTTGTTCTGATTTTTTTGGGGTGCGTTCTCGTGGTTCTGATGAAGGGGTGTCGGGCGGTACGGCCTTCGGGAAGACCACGGTGTGCGACATGATCATCCAGCAGTTGCACGACCATCATGCTCGTCAACCAGGATCCGCTCTTCCTTGCCCGCCTGCACCTCCTTCTTTTTATTCCTACGGTGGAGGTGGAGGTGTGGTTTTTTTTTTCTTCTTTTCGAGGTGGCGGCTGGCAATACGGTGTTGATTCCTATTGCGAGCAATCATACTGTCTTATTAATGCTCCTGATATTTGATTTCAACCATGTTCAAGAGACGTACCAACTCCAATTAAATATAGTAGTAAAGATAACAAGCGCGTTGGGCAGTCATATCAAATAGTGAAAGTGATTACATTTAAACATTATCATTTGATGTTCATTTGTACTTGATGATGTAGGCTTAGCCTAGTGGTTGGGGTCGCAATAGCGCACCCTAATGACCAGAGTTCGATCAATAGTGTTTTAGTTCCTCCTAGACATTGTTTCTTTTCTTTAATGTTCATTTGTACTTACAATGAGGTAGAAGCTATGACATTTCAATACCAAATATAGTATATGCACATGTTATTAACTTATTACTGGAAAAAAATTAACTTGTAAGACACATTTGACAACAAAAAACCAATGAAATACTGAAGTATCATGTCAATAGTTCAATTTATACTTTAGAAGTGTTAATAAATATGTTTACCTAGTCATACAATAGAAACCACCATTTAGATATTTTTAAGGTTGTACGCTTTAGAAATGTTCGCCATAAATATATATACACTACTATTTAGCTTATGAAATTGTCAAAAAACTAATCCAGTAACTTTTATTACACAATATAGTTTAAATTTAGCATAAGAAAGCTTATCTTAATATACACTTAAATTGTATTACAAAGAATGCTACAACTAATATAACATGTAGTATCATTTTCTTGTGTTTAATTGTGATAAAAACTAGTAAATTATACTCATTAATATTATAACATGTAAAAAATGTTTCTAAAAAAGTATAAAAATCTAGTACAAATTGTAATTATGTTAGTTCGCCATGTGTATAAAATTTTGCTTGGGCTAGCATTTGCAATGACAAATTCCCAGTGATGAAGGCATTCCTAGCTCTCTACCATTTTCTTCCGAGTTGGTTAAACCCCAGGTTGGACCAACGATGTTCTATGACTTCCTTCGTGCACATGATGAAATCCGTGACCAGACAACTCGCGGTCAACTTCAAAACGATTTGGTTCACCATGTGGGGAGCAATGTGGGCAACCCTCTCCGTAGGCCACTTGTCTCATTCTGTTTGATTTTTGTTAAGCTTTACATTTTTATTTTGTTTCCGAAAGAACTAATAGTTTGTGTGACATTTTCATACTAATAATTTTTTATTTATCCAATAGTGTTTTTGAAAATCAATACCATATATATTCATAGTAACAAATAATACATGGTAGTGATACACGAGTCATCTCCAGCGATTACAAAATAATCAATACCATATATATTCATAGTAACAAATAATACATGGTAGTGATACACGAGCCATATCCAGCGATTACAAAATAGTCTAAAAGAAACACGTAAATCTTCGAGGTTTTCAAAATCTTTCTTCTTCCCTGATATAATCTTGTACTTTTCTGAAGACAGTCGAACATAGATACCAAACCATAAACTTGTAAATACTAACGAAGGTTTTTCCATAATTTTAATTTTAGCCGCAATGCCAAGATTACGCGCACACATGTAGCAATTAAAGTAGTAATTCAACATCGGTAGGAGTACCAACATCAATATGCCATGGAAAAGAAACCGAACAACCTGGTCAACGTCGCTAGGTAACCGAGAGTACGAATCACCATTGTCGATGACTTAGCCGCCGGGACAAATATTGTGAGGCTGATCCTCCTCGCGGCAACTACGAGAAAATATCCAACATCGGGTTGACGAAGCAAAATCTGAAGATCCATACCTACAAAATTATAATCTTCCAACACCACCATTGACGATGGGAATAAAATCTCGTTGTCGAACAAAGAGGCGAAGATCGCTTATTTTAGATGATGCCATCTCCATAACAAGAAAATGGCTACCAAAACCCTAATCTATTAAAAAATACTACTTTTATTGAATACTCCATGCATAGATCTGTAGGATAACGTTGCATAGAAAACAAAAATTTTCCTACCGCGAACACGCAATCCAAGCCAAGATGCAATCTAGAAGACGGTAGCAACGAGGGGATATCGAGTCTCACCCTTGAAGAGATTCCAAAGCCTACAAGATGAGGCTCTTGTTGCTGCGGTAGACGTTCACTTGCCGCTTGCAAAAGCGCGTAGAAGATCTTGATCACGATCGCTTCCGGCGCCACGAACGGGCAGCACCTCCGTACTCGGTCACACGTTCGGTTGTTGATGAAGACGACGTCCACCTCCCCGTTCCGGCGGGCAGCGGAAGTAGTAGCTCCTCTTGAATCCGACGAGCACGACGGCGTGGTGTCGGTGGTGGTGGAGAAATCCGGCGGAGCTTCGCTTAAGCGTGCGGGATGTGGTGGAGGAGAGAGACCGCTAGGGTTTGGGGAGAGAGGGGGCTGGGCGCCGGCCCTCTAAGGGGTGCGGCCAAGGCTGAGGCTTGATGTGTTCAGCCCCCTCTCCTATGCCCCTCATTATATAGGTGGAAGCACCAAGAGTTCTAGTCCAAGTCTTCGAATAAGACCCCAACACTAAAACCTCCCATATGTGGGAAACCTACTCAAGGAGGGAGTCCTACCCAAGGTAGGACTCCCACCTTTCCTTGAGGTGGGTTGGCCGGCCACCCTAGGGGAGTCCACCTTGGACTCCTCCCCTTTAGGGTTGGCTGGTCATGCAAGGTGGAGTCCCTCCGGGACTCTACTTTCCATGGTGATTTCTTCCGGACTTTTCTAGAACCTTCTAGAACCTGCCATAAATGCACCGGATCATTTCCAAACTTGGAATATGACTTCCTATATATGAATCTTATTCTCCGAACCATTCCGGAACTCCTCGTGATGTCCGGGATCTCATCCGGGACTCCGAACAAATATTCGAACTCCATTCCAAATTCAAGTTCTACCATTTCAACATCCAACTTTAAGTGTGTCACCCTACGGTTCGTGAACTATGCGGACATGGTTGAGTACTCACTCCGACCAATAACCAATAGCGGGATCCGGAGATCCATAATGGCTCCCACATATTCAACGATGACTTTAGTGATCGAATGAACCATTCACATACGATACCAATTCCCTTTGTCACGCGATATTTTACTTGTCCGAGGTTTGATCTTCGGTATCACTCTATACCTTGTTCAACCTCGTCTCTGACAAGTACTCTTTACTCGTACCGTGGTATGTGGTCTCTTATGAACTTATTCATATGCTTGCAAGACATTAGACGACATTCCACCGAGAGAGCCCGGAGTATATCTATCCGTCATCGGGATGGACAAATCCCACTGTTGATCCATATGCCTCAACTCATACTTTCCGGATACTTAATCCCACCTTTATAACCACCCATTTACGCGAGTGGCGTTTGATGTAATCAAAGTACCTTTCCGGTATAAGTGATTTACATGATCTCATGGTCATAAGGACTAGGTAACTATGTATCGAAAGCTTATAGCAAATAACTTAATGACGAGATCTTATGCTACGCTTAATTGGGTGTGTCCATTACATCATTCATACAATGATATAACCTTGTTATTAATAACATCCAATGTTCATGATTATGAAACTAATCATCCATTAATCAACAAACTAGTTAAGAGGCATACTAGGGACTCTTTGTTTGTCTACATATCACACATGTACTAATGTTTCGGTTAATACAATTATAGCATGATATATAAACATTTATCATAAACATAAAGATATAAATAATAACCACTTTATTATTGCCTCTAGGGCATATCTCCTTCAGTCTCCCACTTGCACTAGAGTCAATAATCTAGTTTACATTTGTAAAGATATAACACCTTGGCCTTATGGTGCTTTATCATGTATTGCTCACGGGAGAGGTTTTTAGTCAACGGATCTGACACACTCAGAAACGTATGTATTTTGTAATTCATTTGCGTCTCAATGCATCACTCATTTCCAAATGAGTCGGCATTAAATATGTTTGGTCTTTTGGTGGAACCTTAATTCCGCAGTCTGAAATATGTCACTAATATTGTCACACGCAATATAGCTTCAAAGTTCGACTGCGTCGGAAATACACCAAGTTCTCAAAGAACCTCTTGACTTAACATCCTTTGTCATTGTCAAAATAATGACATACTCTGCCTTCTTTTGTAGAATCCGTCACAATATTTAGAACTCTTCTAAATCTATCATAGACAACTTCTAGCTCATTGTGCTACCTTTTAAACAACACTTAGTCTAATTTGAGATTGAAATTATATTTTATATGTGACAAAACCAATATCGGTGTAACATCTTACAGCGATTTGTTTGTCATTTCTTCATACAAAAATATATATATATATATCCTTAGTTCTTCTAAAGTACTCAAGGATATTCTTACTGTCGTCCAATGATCATCATATGAATCATTCTGGTATATGCTCATAACTCTTTATAGCACATGATATCTGATTGTGTACATATTATTCGTGATCTATAATCACTCATGTGTTTTTACTCATTGAGTGTCAGATACACTCAAGTCTTGTTAAAACTTCACATGACAAGAATATTTTCTTAATATTTCTATATTGAACTATTTTCAATATCCATTCTATGTACTTTGACTTAAACTTATTTTGTGTTTCAATCTATCTTCATAGATCTTGACACTAGATATGTTTCAGTCCATATCCTTTCATTGAAATTAATTTCTCAATGAAACCTTTTAATCAAGTATATAATTACATCATTTATAACTAACTATATGTCACCTACATAAAGTATTATAAATGTGTCTTAGCGCTCCCACTTAATTTCTTGCAAATGCAAGCCTCTTCATCGTCTCTGATGAAATCAAAAACTCTTTGACTATTTCATCTGGTGAAGATTCCAACTCCACAATACTTACTTCATCCAATTGAAGTTCGTATACCTATCTAGTATTCCACGGACCAGCAAAACTTTTGGTTGTATCTTGTATACACCTTTACTACACACTTCTGTTAAGTAATGTATTTTGCCATCCTACTAGCATATCTCATAAAAGAAATATGTAGCGATTACTAGAATAATCCTCATAGACTATAAGCATTGCTACGGAAGATCTAATCTTATCGTAGTCAACTCTTTGAACTTTGTCGTAAACAACTTTTCGACAAGTCGAGCTTCTTCAAGGATATTTCATCCAAGTCCATCAATTCTATAGATCCATTTACTTTCAAAAAGTATTTATCTATCTTGGATTTCATGGCGTATAGCCATTTTAACGGAGTCAGGGCCCATCATAACTTCTTTGTTTGTAGTTGGTTTATCATTGTTCAAAATCAATCCTTTGTTCACAAATCATTTATTTGATCACAAAGTAAACCATACCTACAAGGTTCAATATGTACTTCGATCTCCATGGCTAAAACACTTTGTAGTCATAGGAGCCATGATCGTCGTGGCCGCTTCCGGAACCAATTCCGATGCTGCGCTACTCGGATCATTATGCTCAGGTTCATAAACCTTATCAAGTTCTATTGTCCTCCCACTCAAAAACTTCGCTAGAAACAATTTCTTGGAAATAAGAAACATTTGACAAACACTTTTGTCTTTGTCTCCATTGTGGGAAGAATTCCCAATCAATTCTCTGGGATAACCAACAAAGACATTCATCCGATTTTGGTTGTAAACTTATTTACTTATGCTATGCATACCAAAATTTAAGAAAAGACTATTAGGGTTTATACCCATGTCATAACTCGGATGATGTCATTTCAACGGATCATGATGATGCTCTATTCAGTGTAAAGCGGTAGTCTCTAAAGCATAATTCACAAAAATATAATGGCATTAATATTTTATCTCATCATTGACCCAACTAGGTTTGGATACATCTCTCGGATACTTCATCATCACTATGATACTCCAAGAAATGTGAGTTGTAGAACAATTTCATAACTCTCTTAGATGTTCGCTAAAACTAGTAATTCAAATATTTTCACTATGATCCAATCATAGATATTTGACTTTTCTATTACGATGATTTCTACTTCATGCTGAAATTTATTTGAATCCATTCAAATGTTTCAAACTTCTTCCTTATCGAATATATCCACATATATATACTCAATTCATTGTTTGAAGTTTTCATGAAGTATAAGAATCTTCCGCACACAACTATGCCCAGTGATCCATATACATCATCATGTATGTTTCCACTAAGTTAGTTGCCCGTTCAAAACTTGGCCTATGAACGGTATTTTAGTCATTCTCTTTTAGAAAAGATTTGCAAGCGCCAAACGATTCAAAAAATCAAATGACTCCAAAAAACCATTTGCATGGAGTTTCTTCATGCGTTCCTTTCCAACATGACCTAAATGGCGGTTCCACAAATAAGTGGAATTCAAATCATTTGCCTTATGGCATTTTAGCGTCAGTGTTATGTATGTGTGTTTCACCATTAAGATTTATAATAACTTATCCATCGTACATGGAGTAATGTCATAATTTAAACAACTCATTGTTTTCATTTGACCAGAGCAAAATAACAATTATTAAGTTCTTTATTATAAATTCTAAGGGTTAGATAGAATGCCAATGATGAACATAATAACACTTTATTTTTATTCCAGTCGTGCATTCCTATCATATTCCTTGTCAGTCACTTAGGCCATTGTATTCTTGTATTGCGTTGTTTTGTATGACACTTCATACCAACCAATATAGTACTAATACCCAAGAATTTCTTAGTGTGACTTAACTAGGAATACAACCATAACATGCATATCATTTATATACACCTGAGCTAGACTTTCTAGTCTTTTCTTTTCTTTTTGCCAAAATATCTTTTGCAGTTTCTCTTTTAGCTTTCCTCATTATTCAGAAAAACACTTCAACATTAATAACTTCTAGGTTTGTTGGTCTGATACCAATAACCTTGAGGTTCTTATTTTGAAGTTGATCATCATATGACAAGTGTTCCGGATTTCACTATTAGTAACCTTGTAATATGATGAACAATTTCACTCATAATTTTATCCATCATATCATGACGACTTTCCGAGACCATGTCTGTACATGCTAGGTTCGTAAAGTTTTAACCTTGGTATTTGCATGTGCAAATCTAGCTTGCACCCGTTGTATGCACACGTAGAATCTATCACACCCGATCATCACGTGATGCTTCGAAACGACGAGTCTTAGCAACGGTGCATATTAAGGATGGTCACTTCATGGATATGTGAATATCGTTCGTGCCCCAATAGTTGGAGGATTGTGACGCCTTGCGTATTCAACCTTCGTACATTCCCATAAAACTTATGAGTTCATGTAGTCTCACCAAATTATATTCTATCATCTTGCAATAAGGTCTTAGATATCACATATATCTCATACCTTGATTATTTCTGAAAACTAAATTTTCAGCTCCTTACTTTTCAAACAGATTTGAACTTCAAGTTTCACGGAGACAAGATAACTTTAGGTACTAATTGAAACCATAGCTCTTTGAATCAACAATGTGAGGTTTACTAAAAGTTTGCAATAGGACTTAATCAATTCTTGATTCTTTAACAATACGGTATCTATCCGTAAAGTTTCTTGTCAGATTTTAACAGTATTTCTATCTCAATTACAAGACTAGCGCATGGTAGAAAAACGGATGCCAATACTACAAAATTAATTCAAAATACTACTCAAACTATGTTTATGATAATTAGTTCATGTTTTAATCTAATTACTAATGAACTCCCACTTAATACAACATCCCTCATAGTTGTTAAGTGGTACACGATCCAAGTCCACTACACCAAAACCGATCATCACGTGAGATGATGTAGCTTCAATAGTGAACATCAAAATGTTGATCATATCATCCATATGACTCGTGTTCAACCTTTCGGTTTCCGTTGTCCCGAGGCCATGTCTGTACATGCTAGGCTCGTCAAGCAAACCCAAGTATTCCGCGTGTGCAACATGGCTTACACCCGTTGTATGTGAACGTTGAGTCTATCACATCCGATCATCACGAGATGCTTCGAAACGACGAAATGTACAACGGTGCATACTAGGGGAGAACACTTTATTATCTTGATATTAATGTGAGGGATCATCTTATAATGCTACCGTCGCGATCTAAGCAAAATAAGATGCATAAAAGGATTAACATCACATGCAGTTCATATGTGATATGATATGGCCCTTTTGTCTTTGCGCCTTCGATCTTCATCTCTAAAGCACGGACATGATCTCCATCATCAACGGGCATGATCTCCATCATCGTCGGCGTAAGCGTCAAGGTTCATGGCGCCGTCTTCATGGTTGTTCACCTCATGTAGCAACTATTACAACTACTTTGAAATACTACTCAACATGAAATTAAAGACAACCATAAGGCTCCCGCCGGTTGCCACAATACAATAATGATCATCTCATACATATTCATCATCACATTATGGCCATATCACATCACCAAACCCTGCAAAAACAAGTTAGACATCTCTAATTTGGTTTGCATATTTTACGTGGTTTAGGGTTTTCGAGTAAGATCTAATCTACCTACGAACATGAACCACAACGGTGATACTAGTGTTGTCAATAGAAGAGTAAATTGAATCTTCACTATAGTAGGAGAGACAGACACCCGCAAAGCCTCTTATGCAATACAAGTTGCATGTCGAACGAGGAACAAGTCTCATGAACGCGGTCATGTAAAGTTAGTCCGAGCCGCTTCATCCTACTATGCCACAAAGATGCAAAGTACTCAAACTAAAGATAACAAGAGCATCAACGCCCACAAAACCATTGTGTTCTACTCGTGCAACCATCTATGCATAGACACGGCTCTGATACCACCGTAGGATAACGTTGCATAGAAAACAAAAATTTCCTACCGCGAACACGCAATCCAAGCCAAGATGCAATCTAGAAGACGGTAGCAACGAGGGGATATCGAGTCTCACCCTTGAAGAGATTCCAAAGCCTACAAGATGAGGCTCTTGTTGCTGCGGTAGACGTTCACTTGCCGCTTGCAAAAGCGCGTAGAAGATCTTGATCACGATCGCTCCGGCGCCACGAACGGGCAGCACCTCCGTACTCGGTCACACGTTCGGTTGTTGATGAAGACGACGTCCACCTCCCCGTTCCAGCGGGCAGCGGAAGTAGTAGCTCCTCTTGAATCCGACAGCACGACGGCGTGGTGTCGGTGGTGGTGGAGAAATCCGGCGGAGCTTCGCTTAAGCGTGCGGGATGTGGTGGAGGAGAGAGACCGCTAGGGTTTGGGGAGAGAGGGGGTTGGGCGCCGGCCCTCTAAGGGGTGCGGCCAAGGCTGAGGCTTGATGTGTTCAGCCCCCCTCTCCTATGCCCCTCATTATATAGGTGGAAGCACCAAGAGTTCTAGTCCAAGTCTTCGAATAAGACCCCAACACTAAAACCTCCCATATGTGGGAAACCTACTCAAGGAGGGAGTCCTACCCAAGGTAGGACTCCCACCTTTCCTTGAGGTGGGTTGGCCGGCCACCCTAGGGGAGTCCACCTTGGACTCCTCCCCTTTAGGGTTGGCTGGTCATGCAAGGTGGAGTCCCTCCGGGACTCTACTTTCCATGGTGATTTCTTCCGGACTTTTCTAGAACCTTCTAGAACCTGCCATAAATGCACCGGGTCATTTCCAAACTTGGAATATGACTTCCTATATATGAATCTTATTCTCCGAACCATTCCGGAACTCCTCGTGATGTCCGGGATCTCATCCGGGACTCCGAACAAATATTCGAACTCCATTCCAAATTCAAGTTCTACCATTTCAACATCCAACTTTAAGTGTGTCACCCTACGGTTCGTGAACTATGCGGACATGGTTGAGTACTCACTCCGACCAATAACCAATAGCGGGATCTCGGAGATCCATAATGGCTCCCACATATTCAACGATGACTTTAGTGATCGAATGAACCATTCACATACGATACCAATTCCCTTTGTCACGCGATATTTTACTTGTCCGAGGTTTGATCTTCGGTATCACTCTATACCTTGTTCAACCTCGTCTCCCGACAAGTACTCTTTACTCGTACCGTGGTATGTGGTCTCTTATGAACTTATTCATATGCTTGCAAGACATTAGACGACATTCCACCGAGAGGGCCCAGAGTATATCTATCCGTCATCGGGATGGACAAATCCCACTCGTTGATCCATATGCCTCAACTCATACTTTCCGGATACTTAATCCCACCTTTATAACCACCCATTTACGCAGTGGCGTTTGATGTAATCAAAGTACCTTTCCGGTATAAGTGATTTACATGATCTCATGATCATAAGGACTAGGTAACTATGTATCGAAAGCTTATAGCAAATAACTTAATGACGAGATCTTATGCTACGCTTAATTGGGTGTGTCCATTACATCATTCATACAATGATATAACCTTGTTATTAATAACATCCAATGTTCATGATTATGAAACTAATCATTCATTAATCAACAAGCTAGTTAAGAGGCATACTAGGGACTCTTTGTTTGTCTACATATCACACATGTACTAATGTTTCGGTTAATACAATTATAGCATGATATATAAACATTTATCATAAACATAAAGATATAAATAATAACCACTTTATTATTACCTCTAGGGCATATCTCCTTCAAGATCCGGTTCCCCACTCCTCCCAAGACCGATCTATGCTGGAGGAGGTGGAAGTCGAGGCACTAGGTTTTGGCGACTGACAGACAACAACGATAGGTATGAGGCTCCCTTGCCTGCAACTTTTCTTTATCAAATAGTTGTTTCTTGTAGGGTGAAATATCCAAGGTTGCAAAAATAAATCATAGCCACCCAGACCAAATGGGTGACCGTGTTGGAGGCACCAACCAGCCATGCACAAACAAACGGTGGACGGCTGTCCGCACGGCCATGTAAAAAAGACCAAATCAAATATCTTTATATATCTGATTTAAATCATAGCGTTGGAGATGCCCTTGTACGCACCCAATATTTAAGAGGAGAATTAGTCTTATATTTTTAATCACTCGACCATTGACTCACACCTGTGTGACAGGCTTAGTCTCCGTTTGATTAGGCTATACGGAAGATTTTTTTTGTTTTTGTTTAAGATGCACGCATGATACCCTTGCCTATTTTGATATGTTAAAGGAAGTGGATAGGGTGTTTATGCACCCGGATGCATATGCACATTTTATTTGAATTGTATTTAAAATATATTTTAAAATGTCAAATAAATAAAAAAATGTCTCGTGTATATGTTAATATGTTATATGCTCATAAAGTTGTTTTAGAAGAAAAAAATGACATGTTCTCTACCCTATGTAAGTCGTTTTTACATAGGGCACGAAAAATAACGATTTGATGTGAAACTTTAAGTGCACTCAAAGAACACGTCCCTCTACATATGAATTTTGTCTTTCCAAAGGCTCATTTGATTCAAAGTTTTTTCTTGAGAAACAGAGTACAAACATAGGCGCTCACATACACGCGTGTAGAATTTGTATAGGAATTGTGTATGATTTGGAAGCTGTGTGAAAATTTCCTATATAGGTTGTTTGATTCATCGAAGCATGTTGTATGGAAAATATCTTATAGAAATCTTGCAGTGCAAATGCTATAACAAAAAATATTAGGTCACACCTCAAAAAAAAGTTTCTTCGCTACAATCAGACACACTTCATGTTGCCATAGGATTCAATTAGGAATGACATCCTAATCCTATGTTTTTCTTATTCTTATGTTTTATTATCCTGTAAATCAAAGGAGTCCTAAATTTTGTATCTTTTAAAAATACTATGTTTGTATGTACCGGATGCATATGTACCGAGATCGGTTTTAAGTTTCCGAAATAAATCAAAGGAGTCCTAAATTTTGTATCTTTCGCAAATAATACTTGAAAATGCGGTTGGCCAGATTTGCGCACAACTGGACGATTCCCCACGCGACACCAGCACCTCCACGCCACCATCGATTATCTTTTGCCGAAGGTCCTATCCACAGCGCCAGCAAGTCCCAGGTCCCAAGGGCCAAGTCGTTGTTTACTGGCCGCGCCGCGCAACGCAACAATGGCAAAAGACAACCGTATCGATCACAGATTCACAGCGAGGGGTGGCAGAATGCGTACAGGTTTGGTCAAACACCCATGGCCCCCGTCCGCAGAGTACGTATCATCCAACTAGAAAGCGGAAAACAAAATCGGAAAAAGGTAAAACGATGCAGGACCAGCAGCATCTAATGCGAGGCTCAGAAAAGAAAGAGAATCTACCCCCACATATTCCCCGGTGCGCACAGAGAAAACGCTGCTCCCTCTCCCGAAAAGCCGAAAACCAGTTCTTGCTGCGCCACAAGGCCGAAACCTGGCCGCCTTCCTTTGGTTGCCTCACGTCACCCCACGCACGCACACGCCGTCCTTCTCCATCTCCATCCGCCCCCACCACCACCGTCTCCTCCCCCACCCAAAACCCACCCCCGTCCCCGTGTCAAAACCTCCCACCTCCGCTCCGCTCGCCAAAAAGCGATCGCCACCTCAGCACGCCGGCGTCGACGATGGAGGACGTGCTGGAGTCGGCGGTCGGGGCACACTTCAGCGGCCTCCGCCTCGACTCTCGCCGCCTCTCCTCCTCATCCCTCCCTTCCTCGCCCTCCTCCGCCGCCTGCAACGGCACGGCCGACGCCTCCGCCGCTCCCGCCGCCGCGGCCGCCCCGAGCGGGCTCGCCTCTCCCACGGCGGCCAGGCAGCCCTTCGTCATCGGTACGCCTCCGCGCGGCTCCCCTCTAACGCACGAACGCTTCTCCCCTGCAATTTCTCCGTTTCTGTTTTGTTCTGATTTTTTGTTTGGGGTCCGTTCTGGTGAAGGGGTGTCGGGCGGTACGGCCTCCGGGAAGACCACGGTGTGCGACATGATCATCCAGCAGCTGCACGACCACCGCGTCGTGCTCGTCAACCAGGTGCGCTCTTCCTTGCCACTGCTCCTCGGCCTCTACTTTTTTATTTATTTATTAATCCTCTTGAGGAATTTGTTCTCCGATAGTGCGCTCTTCCTTGATATGTCTGCGTAGTGCATATATGCTCAAATTCGGAGCATCCGTTGTTGGAGTCTGGAATCATGTGCTGCGATGATGATTTTGTTTCATAAATGATTCTCACTGTTGCCAAGTTCCTCTGTTTGTTAAGGGAATCCGGATCTAGCCGTTATCGCTATACCTCTTCCTAGGTCATACCCCACATTAACATTTCCAGTAGGCATCCTTTTTCGCGTGAAACCTGATCCACCATCGGATGCCTGTTAGAGCACCCCATGCTAAACCGACCGCCCAACCACAGAAAACTTATTTCAAGGAGCTATAAGTATAATCAAACTTCCCGTTGTAATTTTGCAGGATTCCTTCTACCGTGGTTTAACCGAGGAACAGTCTGAACATGTGGGAGAATACAACTTTGATCACCCTGGTACTTGGTTTAATCAAAATCCATGCTCTTCTCTACAACATGTTTTCCGATCTATTTTAATTTTTTTTAATATATGTGTAAGGATGATTTTATGTCTTTCTATCTCCGCAGATGCATTTGACACTGATCGACTTCTGGAGTGCATGGGAGAGTTGAAAAGCGGGCAGTCTGTAAATATTCCTATTTATGATTTCAAGAATCATCGACGATGCTCCGAGAGCTTCAGAAAGGTGATACTAGCTGCCATTCATTTCATGTCAAAGTGATAGTGCCTTTATTATGCACGATGTTATTGGTGTTAACTTTCTCTCAAAATGTGAAATATCCGGATGACATGAAAATTACCTATATGGCATGCTTGCTGTTTTTATGTCAATCCAGTGAGTGACGATTTAATTTATGTTATTTATGCTTCACGGAACGTTGCTCTAGTTTTATGTTCTGTTATATTCTATTACCATTTGGCACCACCAACCTTCTAACAAGTACTGTCAGACTTTCACTGTCAAATGTAATAGAAAAGTGTTGAAACTCTAAATTCATGAGGTTTTAGGGGTGGGGGGATATGTAATGTACAGAGGTATGGTGAAATGATGTTGATAATAAATGAACTTCTATAACTTCTATAACTCACTGGTTACCGGGGGGAGCATACATGAGGGAGGAATGAGAAAGGGAAAAAAGAGAAATGCTTGTTTGCCTCTCAGTATATGTACCAGTTACAATTTACAAAGCTGGTCTTACCACCAGGTCCCTAGTATTTCCATTGTAAATCTGTAATACAACACGGGAGCTTGTGTTGAAGAAAGATGTCTAGTGTTGTTGGCTATCTATTTTCTGCCTTCTGTTAGTGCAAGCAGAACCCAAATGGATAGGATGGTTTAACTAGGTCCAAAACTCCTCTTATCAATGAATCACTGATTATTCTTTTTTTGTTAGGTCAATGTATCAGATGTCATCATTTTAGAGGGCATTTTGGTTTTTCATGATCAAAGGGTGCGGGACTTGATGGACATGAAAATTTTCGTTGACACAGGTTTGTTCCTTTTCTCCTTGGTACATATGTATTGCAGTTTCAATTGGGTAGTCATGTTTGTTACCACTCACCCTTTCTTCTGTTGGCCTTTATGCATCCACTTTAGACGCTGATATTAGGCTTGCCCGACGAATAAGGCGTGATACAGTTGAAAGAGGCAGAGATGTTCTCTCCGTGCTTGAGCAGGTAATTCAAACCAGTCTTTCTGCTTTAGTTAGCCTATTCGAATGCATTATATTCTCTAAGCTTCAATTCTTTTAACATACAAGGCTTGAACGCAGTTTAAATTATTGTTTCTCTAGTATGCTGCCATTTTACTCTCTTCTGTATTTATGAGTAAACCTTCACATAATCTATTCTCTTGCTATACATAGGTATATCATGGTTATCTACCATTCTATTACCTCCATTCTGTAATATAAGTCTTTTTAGAAAGCTAAACTAGCTTTCTAAGAAGGCTTATATTTTGGAACGGAGGTAGTAATATTTTCTTGATATTACAACCTCCTTGATCAATGTACTTTCTTCAAATATCTCCCATGAGAGGGAGTATATATGTATTCATGCGATCATGTTCGCAATACACATGACATTACCCTTTTTAACACGAACTTCTGATGGAATAATTAGTATGGAAGGTTTGTGAAGCCTGCGTTCGATGATTTTGTTCTGCCTTCCAAGAAATATGCTGATGTGATCATACCACGAGGAGGAGACAACCATGTTGCCATTGATTTAATCGTGCAACATATTCGTACAAAACTTGGCCAGCACGACCTGTGCAAATTTTATCCAAACGTGTATGTAGTTCACACAACTTTCCAGGTACATTTGTTTATCACTGTTGATTTAAGCTTTATAACAGTACTTAGATTTTCCAAAATTGTGATGCTCTTAAAGATTCATCTGAACAGATACGTGGAATGCATACTCTCATTCGTGATAAGGAAATTACTACTCCTGATTTTGTCTTTTATTCAGATCGCCTGATTCGCTTGGTAATGCTCTTGTTACTTGTGGCCTCTACCTCTCTCTCCTTTCTTAGATAACTTCTCTAATTAGGTGGCCAAGTTAAACTGCGCAGTTCGTAAATGTGGTCGGTGGTAATGTGTTACTGATATGGAAATACCTTGCTAGGTAGTTGAACATGGTCTGGGGCATTTGCCATTTACAGAGAAGCAGGTCGTTACACCTACAGGTACAAGAGTACATCACTGGCTTCATTCTGTGTTATACACCTTCGTTGTAAATTATTCTCTAGGAAATTCTTAGCCTTGCTTCCATCAGGTAACTTAAATCCATAATATCCTTCATATATGGCTGGAGAGCTGAAAGCATAGTTTAAAAAACCGGACCGGTGATCGAACCGGTGAGGCTCTCGGTTCAGGTTTTTACCGGTCGAACCACCGGTTCACTGTCCGCTCTTTTAAGATATAAAATAATATTTTTTATCCATAAATGTTGCACCAAACAGATAAACATGTATGCAAAGAAATTAAACTTAGCAATTTGACATAATAATAATCATAATTCACATAATAACATAGCAAGCATCAAGCCATCAACAGCAAAGCAATGCAACACATGTATAATTGTACATACACACGGACACTGTCCAAAATACACAGGAGCCAATAATGCACAATTGTACATACACGGGCAAACATCTATAATCTCTAACTCTGTGACATTTTGACATGACCACTGTAAAGAATAATTCGCATGGAAATTAGATACACAGGAGGAAGGAATCCAAACTGAACAGGCTTCCAGGAGATGCAGAACAGCTGCGGCTGGCATCAGGTATGGGAGAAACAGAACAGAAGAACAGGGAACAGCCTATGAAGGCATGAAGGTCGCTGGCAGAGGCGTGGGACTAGCGGGGCGGCGGTGGCACCAAGGCAGGTGGCCGCAAAATCGAGTGGTGTGGCTGGCCTTGGTGGGAGGTGTTGCTGCGGAATCGAGCGGCAGCCGGTGGCCCGTGCAGCTTCATCTCAAGCAGCGGCCAGCGAAACTGAAGCGTCCATGGCGGCACCTCTACGCAGCGGTGATGGCGGGCACAGGCTGTGGCGCTCTACTGCCTGAATTGGGATGGGATCGACTGGAAACGCAAGCGTCGATTTCTTGAGTTTCCAAATTTGTCCCTGCATTTTTCAGACAACAATAATTCGAACAAGTGATATTTCTGGAACAGGTAGTGAACCAGGGGTTTTGCCAAAACCGCTCCGGTTCACTGGTTCCTTTGAAAACCGGCTGGTTTGGCCTGTTTTATCCTGTTCAGTGGCGTGGACGGTCCAGTGCGCTTAACAGACCGGTGGAGGCTCCGGTTCAACCAGTGGTCCGGTCCGGTTTTTTAAACTATGGCTGAATGAGTCCGCCATTTTTTCCGAGAAGCATGGCAAGGACCTCTGCCTTTCCATTTAGAGGAAAAAAACAGAGGAGTACAGATGCCTAGTTTATTATGCAAAAACCAGGCAAAATAACATGCAATACTTTATAATGTCGATACTGATCTACCTTGTCACTGGTTACCAGAGTTTGTGTGGAGATAAGGCACAACAAAATCATCGAATGCGGGCTTCACAAAGATTGTTTCCCCTCAAATTGTGAAATGAAAGTCTTAATGCTTATGCCCTCGAAGTGTGAAATAAAACTTGTATCGTAGTTACTGCTTGGTTTCGTATGCATTCATCCTGGGATTTATAAAGGTTGTTGCTTCCCCTGTTTATTTCAGACAATTGTGCACTGTACATTTGTGTTAACACAATGCCTGTGTAACCAACTACCCATTCTTATCCTGTATTGAACAAAGAATGGAAGTTTTTCTTACACTAACATCATGATTATCTATGTGTTATCCAGGATCTATTTATTCAGGAGTTGACTTCTGCAAGAAGCTCTGTGGAGTGTCAATTGTTCGAAGGTACGCCCCAATTTTTAAATCGGATAGTTTAAATGCTAGAATTTGAGGTACCTCCATAATCCATACTATAGCATTGCATGCAGCTTCCAGTTATATATTCCTAGAATGTTAAAGTTTGAATCCTAGAGTACACAGCTCTTACTTTTACTCCATTCCATCTATCGTGTCGTCGAACATCAATCATTATTAACCCACACTAGCTAGTAGGAACAACATGTGCTGATTTAAACCTGTATACAACTTCCTTGCCTCCTTCATTTTCCGAGTTCCAAACAGATTTGATATTGATATGGAGAAAGAGAATATCTAAGTTGCTTATTTTATAGTACAACATCCTCCAACAGTTTTTTGAAGGGCAGTGCACAATAGTTTGGTAGAAGAGATAATGTCCATGTTTTTTAAGGGACTATATAATGATGGGTGTGGATTATTTCATAAATGAGATTATAATACTGTGAATATTCATATTTGTTGTAACTCAAATTTAGCACATCCACTCCACTAGATAATTTTATATGGAAAGTAAATGAAATCTGCAGAAAATATTCAGTTAGTTCAGAAAAAATATCTGGGGCACGATTGAATCACGCGAGATAATACTCATAAATCATAATATCATAATACCCTGACATGAACTAAATTGTACAGCATCCTGTCGGACATCACGCAGATGTTATAGAGATACTAATATCTGGCAGTCTTCTCCTAGTAGAAGAAAAATAAAGGCTAACTTAGCCAGACATAGACTCTATGGTAGATTTAATGTCGCTGCTGATGTTCTTGGCATCTAAGGCAATGCCGGCCAAGCCCCTCCTCCCTAACCCAGCACAATAGAGCATGTTTGCACCTTTCCAATGATTTTGAAATTCCTTCTTTGGCAAACTATCACTATTCAACATGTCCTCGCCATTCTACACAAATAAATCACATTACTTACGTTAGAATATATAGCAAATGTAGCATACAGAGATATTACACTTGGACATTCAAATCTCAATAATGCTACTACCTTGAGCCACCTATTTGCTGTGCTTTTGTATCCTGTTGCAAACACAATTGCGTCGAAGGAGCCTTCTTTCCCACCTTCGAATTCAACTATTTTACCTTTAATCTTTGTCATCCTTCCTTGAACCTACATCATATCAAATGTAAAATATCTTGCCATATGGATTAACTCTTATTATATTATACATGTCCCAAACGAGGATATGCTTACTTCAATATTGCCTTTCTTGATTAACCCCACGGTGCCAACATCAATCACGGCTGATCGGCCAGTTTCTGACTTGACGACAAATGGACCCTTTTTTGGTCTGGTGATGCCATGCCTAGTTAGATCACCAAATATGAAATTTGCCATCATCACAATGAGATCATCCACCAGCTTCACTGGAAGATGACGTACTAGTTTCATCCCTAATCTGATTAATTCCTTAGTCATTATATGAATCTGCAGCCACAAAAATGGTCACACATCTTCTGTATTGACGAGATAAAATAAAAAAATGCAAATAAATTCTATAGTGGAAGTATAGTACACATACCGGGCTTCGTATGACAATTGAAGTATTGGCATCATGAGATGCAAGGTCATATGCAATCTCCATTCCAGAGTTGCCAGATCCAACGACCAACACATTCCTCCCAGTGTAGCTGATGCCTGACTTGTAGCTTGATGAGTGGATGGCCACACCCGGAAAAGTTTCCAGTCCAGGGATCACTGGAATATTCTCTTCACTATTCTCGCCACTTGCCACAACAAGAAACTTCGCCTTGTAATTGACTATTGTGCACTTCTCTATGTCACGCGCTATGATGGACCAACATTTTTCATTGATGTCATATGTGGATGACTCAACAGTGGTCCGATACTTTGGCTGAATGTTGAAACGCTCAATGTAGTCATCCAAGTACTTGACAAATTGGTTTTTCGGTATGTATGTTGGAGCATCTACTGGGTACGACATGTGTGGCAACTCACAGAACTCCTTGGCAAGATGTAGCTTCAGACGATCATACGCGCGGTTCCGCCATAGGGACGCGCTGCAACTCTCACGCTCGACGATGATATAGGGGATAGAGAATTGGCTAAGACACGCCGCTGTTGCGAGGCCTGCCGGCCCAGCTCCAACAATCAAAACTACAACCTCCTCCATTGCTACAACAATTGAGTTCGCGAAGCTGTGGGATGATTACTCGCGTATGACACATATATACTTGTAACTTTCATGTGTCCATTCTGTTTTGTAAACGCGTTCAGATTATGAGATTCATAAATGGTAAACTTTGGTGCATATTAACTTCGTACCCTCTATAAAAATTAGAATATTATAAATGCCTTGTCTGGCATGAAAGCTTATTTCGAAACAAAATTGTTAGGAAATGTAACTCCAATCGGTGACATTCCTCATCAAACTTTCTAATAGGGTTCACATATATTTAGGCCACATTAATTGAATGTTTCCAATTATGATGACTACAAATTCTGATAATATGAGGGTATGTCCATACAATATTTTCAATGTTTCTTTCTTTTTCTATCTAACTGTTGCAAATTCCAGGTGGGATTACGTTATGTTCAAACAATACATTTTAATACTTTTCTTTCCTTTTCCTACAGTCACCCCTCTCAGTGTTTATCAACATCCAATCAGTGTTAAAAAACTTGTTTGACTATACGATCCCCTCAATTTTCAATGGAATCGTCACTAGTGGGAATCACTCGTGCAATAAATTTCTGACAGTATTTTCTTGCACGTTTTGGAATAATATATATGTTTTACTGCAGTGGTGAAAGCATGGAAAATGCATTGCGTGCTTGTTGTAAGGGGATAAAAATAGGTAAAATCCTAATACATCGGGATGGAGACAACGGACAACAGGTTGAGCATTCTGTGCACATGCTTTCATTGTAAATGTTCATGAAAATAGTATAATTCAGCGATTCTGTGAATAAATCTTATGTATTTTCATGTCCAGCTCATATACCACAAGTTGCCCATGGATATAGCTGAACGTCATGTTCTACTTATGGATCCTGTCCTTGGTACAGGTTAGTGTTATATATCTTTTGAATAATTTTTGATAGTTTTGTATAATTGTTCAAATTAAGAACTAATTGAGGTTAATAGTTTAGCACGATGGGCTAAAGTTCTTTTATCTTTTCTTGATAGTTCTATATGTAAGTTTGTTTGAATTAACGACTGATAGTGGTTGGTAATTTAGCCCTTTTATTATACCTTGTTTTCTGCAGGTAACTCAGCAAATCAAGCTATAGAGCTTCTTATAAGAAAAGGAGTTCCGGAGGACCAGATCATGTTTCTTACTCTTATTTCGGTACAGTTGTCTAGCTCAATCACTTTCCTAGTTACACCTCTCTACTGTTTCCCTTGTTTTTGGTTAGTTTATTTACAGCATTTCGCAAACAGGCTCCTGAAGGGATCCATTGTGTCTGCAAGCGATTCCCTCGTCTGAAGATCGTGACATCAGAGATCGACGTCGGGTTGAATGAGGATTACCGTGTCGTCCCAGGATTGGGAGAATATGGTGATCGCTACTTCGGCACAGACTAATCAAACTGCAATACTGCTTCCGTTTGGCGTGGAAACGATATCCGGATTAGACCTAGCAGGAGATGATATACTGGTGTTAGGTGGTTTGTGGTATACTAGCAGAGTGGAGCGGAGACATCACTCTGTCAACCATTGGAGGTACCAAGAGCATACGGCGAGGTGCGATATCATACTCCGTATGACCTGCTAAACATTTGGTGCGCTACTCGTTCTGTTCTTGTAACGAACTTGGCCCTTTTGTGGGTTCTGAGTCTGAGCCCCTGGCAAAATAGATTGGTCGTCGCCAGTTAAGTGGCTTGTGGAATGTATAGCTTATTGGGGGTTTTGCGGCAGATGCCGTTGCTATTTCAGTTATGTGCACTGCATACTCAGTTGAAGTTTAATAAAGTACATTGTCGCTTTTTTTTAACGAACGAAAGAAAAAAAGAATTTTTGATCGGGAATTTTGCTCATTTCGTTTTCAGTTCTCTTCTTTTTTCTTTAGTTTGTTTTTCTGTTTTCTTTCCGTTTCTTTTTCAGTTTCAGATTCGAAAATTGTTATGATTCAATAAACATTCAAATTCGAAATTGCTCAAATTAAAAATGTTTGGATTCAAAAATTGTTTAAATTTAAAAAATGTTAAGATTTTGAAAAATATTACTCTAGCCCCTGACGGGCCAGTCTGACACAGTAATTTTTTGGATTGAAAAACAAAACAGAAAAATAGGTACCAATCTCATGGGCTGAGCCCACAAAACGGCCCAGGGCCAGGGGATGCTAACGGGGTGAAGTCCAGCCCATATCCTTTGTAAGTGGCCCATATCCAGCGATCGAGCCCATTAAGCCTCCCATCACGGGGTTTGAGCACGGAGTACGGGCGCGGTTCCAGAGCTCAACTGCGCAGAGACGAAGACGGCGCGACCATCCCGTCTCCCATTATTTTCCCAACGCGTGGTCTCGAGGTCAAAGCCGCCGCCCTCCTCCGGTAACACGCCGTCACTACTGGCCGCCGGCGCCGCCGCCACCTCATCCGCCCCGGTAATTGCCGGCTCCCTCTCGACTCTCAAGTTAATTTACCGTCATTGCGGGTCGTTTGACGAAACTGCGTCGAGTTCGTGAGGATTAAAATTAGTAAATGGAAGGCAGTAGATCAGTGTGGTTAACTGAATAATTGTTGCATGCAGCCGCGCGATTATGGTGTTTTCGCAAGGCATTTCTAGTCATGCACTTGTGGCAACTAATTGAGATCGAAAATATATCCATGATCGCCTCTCCTATATATTATGTCTGTTCTGCAGAGGAGTAGATAATACTGTATTTGGGAACATTTTCGTAAACAAAAATTGACAACTACTTCATACTATTAATAAACTAGGCCTTTCAGTAAAATAGTTTCATGGCGTAATTTTTGTAACTGTATTCACAACCACATTCTCGCGAAGTAATGGTCAAATTTGCATGTTGAAAACACACTGTTGAGTAAAAAAATGTTACGGATGAGCTTCTTGCTATGGTACTAAAAAAAAATGTTTGGCTTTACGGATGGGGATGGACATGGGTGTGATATTTGTAGTGGACATGGTAAGTGAACCAAAAGTTTGCCCAAAATTTGGTTGATCCATTGGCACAGAACAAAACCATTTGCTTGCACATTTGGACAGCATATTCGTTTCCGTTCTGCCACTCCCACTATCAATTCCTTCATTCTTCAGGCTCACAAATTCCCACATATATACCTTAATCCACACCATCAGAACAAGTCTAGTCGTTATAGCAAATCTTTATGATTACATCCCAACTCCATCAACTTAATCTGTAGCATTACGTCCCATAACTTAATCTGCAGCACTACAGCAAAAAGGCCATTTATGATGCCAGCTTGCCAAGTGCTATATATATATGGTGTACCGCTACTAGCAGAAGCTGCACCTTGCCATACCAAAACATGGCACTCTTCTCTAATGATGATGTAGCCCATTATCAGATTAGGAACAGCAAGAACATGACTTCCAAGGTGAGAGGAGACACGAGCAAGCTCCTGCCAGTCACCTCCTTCTTTCTCGGCGCAGCGTTGACAGCGGCAGTCGTCTTCCTCAATGCTACTATGGATGTGAACTGGCGGCCCCCGGCCCTGGCCGCATGGGGCAATGGTGCTCAGTCGGCCCCTAAACCCAAGGTCAGTTATCCTCTGCTTGTTGTTTTGTGACTATGACTGTCAGGTTAATTTTCTTGTCGAATACTTTATTTTCTTATTTTACCCTCATTCTCTTCCTTCACTTCACTGCATACATTGTTTATTTGTCATAACGCATCAAAAGGTAGAAATAAAAAGTTGATCATGTACACATAACTGCAATACTGTTGAGCAGAGCTAAATTATCTAACCATGCGTTATGATTTATGAAGACTGAAGATCGAGTATCCTCTTTTTGGAAACGAAAGCGTTGAGAAAATTTAAACAGAAGAGAAAAAATAGTCTAACTAGTTACTGAAAAATGGGCCATCTTTGCTCTTCTCCTGGACTCTTACCCGCTACCTCCGTTTTGATGAATAAGGAACACAAACTTTGACCGAAAAAATTGAGCAATAAAATCTTGATTATATTTTACGTGATTAGTATCGTTTGATTCATATTGAAAATCACTTTCTAATTATGTTAATTTTATACCAAAAACTTCTATATATTTGGAAAAATTATTGATCAAAGAAAAAAAAACATGAAAAACAAGGATGCCTATTCATCGGAATGGAGGGAGTATATCTCCATTCTCCAGTTCTCCACACAGTGAAATAATAAGAAGTTCATGACGAATATAATGCTGCAGCCATGTTTTCAGCAGCAATTTATCTTAACATTGAATTTCTATAGCCAAATTTCTTTCATTTATTTTCTAAAGCCGAATGACACATGCTGATGTTAATTTTCCAACATTAATTGGCTCCGCCTAAGCCTCCTCTAGCTTTGTAGTATTCGAATCCCAAAAGCCTTACAGCTGAATTTGGCTTGTTGAGGCAACGAATATGCTAGCCTCTCAAAAGAGCTTCGTGACAAAATGGTTTGGGTGATCAGATAAAAGATTGTGCATGGGTTTCTAGCGCCAAAATCCAATGCTCAGTTAACCATGCATATTTGCAGAATCATGAACTAAGATCACATTATTTGCAGAATCTGAATTCTCAACGTAACCATCTTTCTTCCCTGCGCAGGCCAAACCATATGCTAAGCTTGCAGAGGTGCTGAAGAACGCGTCGATGGAGGACGGCACGGTGATCATGACGTCCATCAACCGGGCGTACGCAGAGCCGGGGTCCCTCCTGGACCTCTTCCTGGAGAGCTTCCGTCTCGGCGAGGGCACGGCGCACTTGCTGGACCACGTCCTCATCGTGGCCGTCGACCCCGGCGCGCTCCGTCGGTGCCGGTCGGTGCACCGCCACTGCTACCTCCTCCGCCGCTCCCCGGGCGCCGTCGACTACAGCGACGAGAAGCACTTCATGACCAAGGACTACCTGGACATGATGTGGGGCAGGAACCGGTTCCAGCAGACCATCCTCGAGCTCGGCTTCAACTTCCTCTTCACGGTACGTGCAAGTTCACCGACGGGCGATGGCCGGTGCGATGTAGTGATAGTATGCAAGCGAATGAATGAACTAATATGTGTTTGGTGTTTGATCAGGACATCGACATCATGTGGTTCCGGAACCCGCTGCGGCACATCGCGATCACGTCGGACGTCGCGATAGCGAGCGACGTCTTCAACGGCGACCCAGAGAGCATGGGGAACCTCCCCAACGGGGGGTTCCTGTACGTGCGGGCGGCGAACCGGACGGTGGAGTTCTACCGGCGGTGGAGGCGCGCGCGGCGGAGGTTCCCGGAGGGCACCAACGAGCAGGAGATCCTGGGCCGGGCGCAGGGGGAGCTGAGCCGGAGCGCCGGCGTGCGGATGCAGTTCCTGGACACGGCGCACTGCGGCGGCTTCTGCCAGCTGAGCGGCGACATGGGCAGGGTGTGCACGCTGCACGCCAACTGCTGCACGGGCCTTGCCAACAAGGTGCACGACCTCAGGAACGTGCTCAGGGACTGGAGGAACTACACGGCGGCGCCGCCCGAGGACAGGCGCCGGGGAGGGTTCCGCTGGACCAAGCCCGGCAGGTGCATCCACTGACAGAGCGAGCCACTGATCAGCAGGTGTGGTACAAGTCATCACTCGCAACGTAGTCACCGTTGATTAGTTTGCACGTAGTATTTCTGCGTGGGCAATGGCCAGTTTTATCCAGGTGAGAATGTGAGATTAAGTTACAAACATGTTACTAGCATTATTGGGCAACATTGGATGCTTGTGTTCCCTGATAGGCATTGTAAAAGAAATGTTATCTTGCTTGTATTGGCTCACGGTTCACATTTATAAGTGTCTGAATTGTGAATTATGTTTGACTATATTAGAGTAGCCACGACACGCAGCCTCACCATCTCGCCACTAGTAGGAAAAAGCTTACCTGTAGCATGTTAAATTAGACCATCAGTCGTAGAATCTGGCGCATGACTATTACCTCGCCAGTGGTAAGGATCTAATAATCGTGGAGGCCATTGAAAAGCGACTAGTAAGCCTGTTAGTTGTCGCGTGCTTCCGCCGCCGCTTCTACTAACCTAGTAGTCACGTGCCGGTCACGCGCGACTAGTAACGTGCTACATGCCTCATGCAGGCTGCGCCTGCTTCTAATTATGTATTAGTCACGTGCGTCGGCACGCGACTGGTATCCAGCCCGCCTCTACCAATTTTGATTCTTCGCTCAAACTTATTTCAGCAATTTTAACAGTTAAACACATATATATTGTTAGTATCTCTAGCCTCACTTTCATGAAAAAGAGGATGACACTAGGAGAGTTAGGGCAATTTTCGTTGGTTTATTTCTCACACATCTCACACAATGTCATACCAAACTGAGGGCACGGGGCTACAGATTTATAGCTGCTAGCCAGGCAGAATATGCTAGTCTAAAGATGCTAGTCTAAAGTTGCTAACTGCCAATACTTGATGTCTCTAAAAGCAGTCAAAGATCAAGGATGCTATCCTATCCTAACCACCTGTCCTTCACAAGGACCATGTGTGTGCTGCGGTTCTTCACAAGAACCATGTGCAGCAGCAGCTCCACAAAGAACAGAATACAATGACTTATTCATCATTCTCCCCCTAAGTCTTGTACGCCGTCTTGCGGGATCGCTGAGCCATCCCGATTCGGGAGCAGAGCTCGAGGAACTTGATCCTCCCAAGAGGCTTGGTGAGCAGATTTGTGGTGTTGACATAACTTGCCTTGATGACCCCTTCCTCCAAGCAGTCTTGGATGAAGTGATAGCTCAATCGAATGTGCTTGCTTCGTTCATGAAAAACGGGGTTCTTTGCCAGGGCCAGAGCAGACTTGCTGTCCACCAAGAGCTGCACTGGTCTAGTGTCTTGACCGAGGAGATCACCAAGCAGTCGAGCGAGCCAGAGTGCCTGAGTGCAAGCGGTGGAGGCCGATATGTACTCAGCCTCACAGCTAGACATGGCCACCACCTGCTGCTTGACCGACTGCCAGCTCACGAGGCACTTGCCGAGGAAGACGAGGATCTCGCTCGTGCTCTTGCTGGTGTCGATGTCGCCGGCGTGGTCGTTGTCGCTGTACCCGACGAAGTGCGCCACCCCAGGACACCTAGGGTAGTGGAGGCCATGGTCGGGAGTCCCCGCAATGTAGCGGATGATCCTCTTCACAGCCTGCAGGTGCTCCATCATCGGTCACTCCATGAACCGACTAACGTAGCCGACGGAGAAGGCCAAGTCCGGCTGTGTGTGGGCGAGGTAGCGCAGGCTCCCCACAAGATGTCGGTATTGTGTGGCATCCACTTCCTCTGTCGTGTTGTCGCGGCTCAATTTCAGCCTCTCCTCCATCGGAGTGAGGGCTGGGTTGCACTCGGTGAGCCCAGCTAGCTCAACGATGCGCTTGGCGTAGGCGGTCTGCCGAAGCGTGATCCCGAAGTGGTCCTGGTGCACCTCGATCCCCAGATAGAAGGAGAGGAGCCCCAGATCACTCATCTGGAAGGTGGCCTTCATCTCTTCCTTGGACGCTGCCACCTCTGCATCCTTGATGTCGGTGATCACCAAGTCGTCGACATAGACGCCCACCAACAGGGTGTTTCCTCCACTCCCCCGTCGGTAGACGGCCGCCTCGTGCGGGCTTTGCTCGAAGCCCATTGCCTTCAGCGTGGAATCCAGCTTGGCATTCCACTCATGTGGTGCCTGCCGCATGCCATAGAGAGCCTTGCGCAGGCAGAGTACCTTGCCCTCCTGGCCGGGAGTCGCAAACCCCGGCGGCTGCTGCACGTAGACCTCCTCCTTCAAGTCGCTGTTGAGGAAGGCAGACTTGGCATCCATGTGATGGACGCGTGATGACCCACAAGTATAGGGGGTGTATCGTAGTACTTTCGATAAATAAGAGTGTCGAACCCAACGAGGAGCAGAAGGTGTTGATGAGCAGTTTCAATGAAGGATTCTCTGTAAACACTAGCAAACGGGTTTTCAGGGGTATTTGATATTGCAAATAAATAAAATGCGAGTAAATAAAAGGCGGCAATAATAATTGCAGCAAGTGGCCCAATCCTTTTTAGCACAAAGGAAAAGTTGGTTGTTCTACTTATATCGACCAAACGTTCCTGAGGACACACGAGAGGTTTTATGTCAAGTGCTTCCGCGTCGCATCCGTGAATAATCTCTATTGGTATGGTAAGTGTTGTGTGGGTGAACATATGCTAATGCACTACCCTTACTAGGATAATACATACTTATGATTAAACCCCTTGCAAGCATCCGCAACTACAAGAAGGTAATTAGGATAAAATCTAACCACAGCCTTAAACTCTGAGATCCTACGCTCCCTCGTGCAATGGTTTCCTAACGGGGGTTCAGGTTTCTGTCGCTCCGGCAACCCCGCAATTAGTAGCCAAATACACGATGCATTCCCCTAGGTCCATAAAGGCGAAGTATCATGTAGTCGACGTTCACATGATACCACTAGAAGAATAACACCACAACTTAAATATCATATCAATACATATTACTCACATAGCTCCACTACTAACACAAGACTTCTCCCATGTCCTCAAGAACTAAACGAACTACTCACGGGACAACATATGGAACATGATCAGTGGGTATATAATGATGAATAACAATCGGGACATAAACCTTAATCTGATGGTTTCACTCAATAGCATCAAATACAACAGGTAATCAATACCGGGAGAGTCTCCCCTTCGAAATATGCAAGGTACAACCCAAATAGTTACATCGGGACGAGGTGGAGACGGTGGTGATGATGGTTCTGATGGTGGAGTTGATGAGGATGATGATCACGATGAAGTCCAGCTCGATGGCGGTGGCGATGGCGACGATTTCCCCCTCCGGGAGGGAATTTCCCCCGGCAGATTCCTATCTACCGGAGAGATTTTCTCTCTCTGGTGTTTTCCGCCTCGTAGCGTGATACGTCTCAAATGTATCTATAATTTCTTATGTTCCATGCTACTTTTATGATGATACTCACATGTTTTATACACATTATATGTCATTATTATGCATTTTTCGGCACTAACCTATTGACGAGATGCCGAAGAGCCAGTTGCTGTTTTCTGCTGTTTTTTGTTTCAGAAATCCTAGTAAGGAAATATTCTCGGAATTGGACGAAATCAACCCCCAGGGGCTTATTTTTCCACGAAGCTTCCAGAAGACCGAGGGAGATACGAAGTGGATCCACGAGGCGACGACACGCCAGGGCGGCGCGGCCCAGGCCCTGGCCGCGCGGCCCTGTTGTGTGGGTCCCTCGTGATGCCTCCTGACCTGCCCTTCCGCCTACTTAAAGCATTCATCGCGAAACCCCCAGTACCGAGAGCCACGATACGGAAAACCTTCCAGAGACGCCGCCGCCGCCAATCCCATCTCGGGGGATTCAGGAGATCACCTCCGGCACCCTGCAGGAGAGGGGAATCATCTCCCGGAGGTCTCTTCATCGCCATGATCGCCTCCGGATCGATGTGTGAGTAGTCCACCCCTGGACTATGGGTCCATAGCAGTAGCTAGATGGTTGTCTTCTCCTCATTGTGCTATCATGTTAGATCTTGTGAGCTGCCTATCATGATCAAGATCATCTATTTGTAATCCTACATGTTGTGTTTGTTGGGATCCGATGAATATTGAATACTATGTCAAGTTGATTATCAATCTATCATATATGTTGTTTATGTTCTTGCATGCTCTCCGTTGCTAGTAGAGGCTCTGGCCAAGTTGATACTTGTGACTCCAAGAGGGAGTATTTATGCTCGATAGTGGGTTCATGCCTCCATTGAATGCAGGACGAGTGACGGAAAGTTCTAAGGTTGTGGATGTGCTTGTTGCCACTAGGGATAAAACATCGATGCTTTGTCTAAGAATATTTGTGTTGATTACATTACGCACCATACTTAATGCAATTATCTGTTGTTTGCAACTTAATACTGGAAGGGGTTCGGATGATAACTCTGAAGGTGGACTTTTTAGGCATAGATGCATGCTGGATAGCGGTCTATGTACTTTGTCGTAATGCCCCGATTAAATCTCATAGTACTCATCATGATATATGTATGT
This sequence comes from Lolium rigidum, assembly GCF_022539505.1. Lineage (NCBI taxonomy): Eukaryota > Viridiplantae > Streptophyta > Magnoliopsida > Poales > Poaceae > Lolium > Lolium rigidum. Next base: position 127,276,818 of record NC_061513.1, read on the forward strand.
GCATTGTTATGCCTTCTTTATTTGTCAATTGCCCAACTGTAATTTGTTCACCCAACATCTGTTTATCTTATGGGAGAGACACCACTAGTGAACTATGGACCCCGGTCCAATTCTTTACATCTGAAATACAATCTACCGCAATTGTTCGTTATTGTTCTTCGCAAACAATCATCATCATCCACACTATACATCTAATCCTTTGTTTACAGCAAGCCGGTGAGATTGACAACCTCACAGTTACGTTGGGGCAAAGTACTTTGATTGTGTTGTGCAGGTTCCACGTTGGCGCCGGAATCCCTGGTGTTGCGCCGCACTACACTCCGCCACCAACAACCTTCACGTGCTTCCTTGACTCCTACTGGTTCGATAACCTTGGTTTCTTACTGAGGGAAAACTTGCTGATGTGTGCATCACACCTTCCTCTTGGGGTTCCCAACGGACGTGTGTCTTACACGCCATCAAGCTCTCTTTCTGGCGCCGTTGCCGGGGAGATCAAGACACGCTGCAAGGGGAGTCTCCCACATCCAATCTCTTTACTTTGTTTTTGTCTTGCTTTGTTTTACTTTATTTACTGCTTTGTTTGCTCTTATATCAAAAACACAAAAAAATTAGTTGCTAGTTTTACTTTATTTACTGTCTTGTTCTCTATATTGAAAACACAAAAAAAATAGTTCTGCATTTACTTTATTTACCTTTTTGTTTATTTCATCATGTTTCCTCCTAAGTACACTCTAAAAGACATACCGGTAGGACGAGGGTCTATAATTGGAAGAGATAATATAGAAGATTTTTTCACTCATGTTAGTACAGCTGAAGACTTTGAAAATAGACACTTGGTAGAACTTGCTCCTACTTATGAAATTGATGTTCCTTCTTTAGTACACACATGTTGGAAACTAAATTTGTTAATCTCAATCCTATAATTCAACACATGTTTCTCACACTCTGTGATATGAAGGAAGGTAATATTAAATATCATTTTCCTCTCAAGAAAGGTATGGAACACTTCCCTAGAAAGAGAATGAAGTTACCTTATGATACTATTATTAGAACAAATTATGATGTTGATGCTTCGTCTCTTGAAAATACTTGATACACACTTTCTACGCCTAGCTGAAAGGCGTTAAAGAAAAGCGCTTTGGGAGACAACCCATTATTTTACTTCTGCACTTTGTTTTATATTTGAGTCTTGGAAGTTGTTATTACTGTAGCAACCTCTCCTCATCTTTATTTTATTGCATTGTTGTGCCAAGTAAAGTCTTTGATAGTAAAGTCAATACTAGATTTGGATTACTGCGCAGAAACAGATTTCTTGCTGTCACGAATTTGAGTAGTAGTCTCTGTAGGTAACTCCGAAAAATCTGCCAATTTACGTGCGTGATCCTAAGATATGTACGCAACTTTCATTCAATTTGGACATTTTCATCTGAGCAAGTCTGGTGCCTCTAAAAAATTCGTCTTTACGGACTGTTCTGTTTTGACAGATTCTGCCTTTTATTTCACATTGCCTGTTTTGCTATGTTTGATGGATTTCTTTATTCCATTAACTTTCAGTAGCTTTGTGCAATGTCCAGAAGTGTTAAGAATATTTATGTCACCTCTGAATATATGAATTTTGCACTGACCCTCTAATGAGATTGTTTTGAGTTTGGTGTGGAGGAAGTTTTCAAGGGTCAAGAGAGGAGGATGATACAATATGATCAAGAAGAGTGAAAAGTCTAAGCTTGGGGATGCCCCTGTGGTTCATCCCTGCATATTTTAAGAAGACTCAAGCATCTAAGCTTGGGGATGCCCAAGGCATCCCTTCTTCATCGACAACTTATCAGGTCACCTCTAGTGAAACTATATTTTTATTCCGTCACATCTTATGTGCTTTACTTGGAGCGTCTCGTTTGTTTTTATTTTTGTTTTTGTTTGAATAAATTCGGATCCTAGCATTCTTTGTTTGGGAGAGAGACACGCTCCACTGTTTCGTATGAACACATATGTTCTTAGCTTTATCTTTAATGTTCATTGCGAAAGTTGAACTATTTCATTCATTATTATATGGTTGGAAATGGAAAATGCCGCATGTGGTAACTGGTATAATGTCTTGAATAATGTGATACTTGGCAATTGTTGTGCTCATATAGATCATGTTTAAGCTCTTGCATCATGTACCTTGTACCCATTAATGAAGAACTACATAGAGCTTGTTAAAATTTGGTTTGCATGATTGATCTCTAGAGTCTAGATATTTTCTGGTTAAGGTGTTTGAACAACAAGGAGACAATGTGAATTCTTATAATACTTAAAATATGTTCATATGTGAGTCTTGCTGCACCTTTTATACTTGAGTTTGCTTCAAACAACCTTGCTAGCCTAGCCTTGTATTGGGAGGAATTCTTCTCGTGCATCCAAATCCTTGAGCCGAAAACTATGCCACTTGTGTCCACCATACCTACCTACTACATGGTATTTCTCCATCATTCCAAAGTAAATTACTTGAGTGCTACCTTTAAATTTCTATCCTTTGTCTTTGCAATATATAGTTCATGGGAAAAGTAGCCTTAAAAACTATTGTGGTGAAGAATATGTACTTATGTGTCTTATTTCTTAATAAGTTGCTTGTTGAGCGGTAACCATGTTTCTGGGGACGCCATCAACTTTTACCTTTGTTGAATATCATGTGAGTTGCTATGCATGTTCGTCTTGTCTGAAGTAAGGGCGATTTTCATAATCATATGGTTTGAGTATTCATATTGTTAGAGAAGAACATTGGGCCGCTAACTAAAGCCATGATTCATGGTGGAAGTTTCAGTTTGGACAATTAATCCTCAATCTCTTATGAGAATTTTAACTGTTGTTAAATGCTTATGCATTAAAGAGGAGTCCATTATCTGTTATCTATGTTGTCCCGGTATGGATGTCTAAGTTGAGAATAATCAAAAGCGAGAAATCCAATGCGAACTTTCTCCTTAGACCTTTGTACAAGCGGCATAGAGGTACCCCTTTGTGACACTTGGTTGAAACATATGCTATGCAATGATAATCCATGTTAATCCAAGCTAATTAGGACAAGGTGCGAGCACTATTGGTATACTATACATGAGGCTTGCAACTTATAGGATATCTTATACATAACACATATGATTTATTACTACCGTTGACAAAATTGTTTCTATGTTTTCAAAATGAAAAGCTCTAGCACAAAAATAGTAATCCATGCTTCCCTCTGCGAAGGGCCTTTCTTCTACTTTATTGTTGAGTCAGTTTACCCATTCTTTCTATCCTAGAAGCAAACACTTGTATCAACTGTGTGCATTGATTCTTACATGTTTACCTATTGCACTTGTTATATTACTTTGTGTTGACAATTATCCATGAGATATACATGTTGAAGTTGAAAGCAACCGCTGAAACTTATATCTTCCTTTGTGTTGCTTCAATGCCTCTACTAAGAATTTATTGCTTTATGAGTAACTCTTATGCAAGTCTTATTGATGCTTGTCTTGAAAGTATTATTCATGAAAAGTCTTTGCTATATGATTCATTTGTTTACTCATTATCTTTGCCATTGCTTCGAATCGCTGCATTCATCTCATATGCTTTACAATAGTATGATCAAGATTATGATAGCATGTCACTTCAGAAATTATCTTTGTTATCGTTTACCTACTCGAGGGCGAGTAGGAACTAAGCTTGGGGATGCTTGATACGTCTCAAACGTATCTATAATTTCTTATGTTCTATGCTACTTTTATGATGATACTCACATGTTTTATACACATTATATGTCATTATTATGCATTTTCCGACACTAACCTATTGACGAGATGCCGAAGAGCAAGTTGATGTTTTCTGCTGTTTTTGGTTTCAGAAATCCTAGTAAGAAAATATTCTCGGAATTGGACGAAATCAACGCCCAGGGGCTTATTTTTCCACGAAGCTTCCAGAAGACCGAGGGAGATACGAAGTGGGGCCACGAGGCGACGACACGCCAGGGCGGCGCGGCCCAGGCCCTGGCCGCGCGGCCCTGTTGTGTGGGTCCCTCGTGACGCCTCCTGACCTGCCCTTCCGCCTACTTAAAGCCTTCGTCGCGAAACCCCCGCATGCGAGAGCCACGATACGGAAAACCTTCCGGAGACGCCGCCGCCGCCAATCCCATCTGGGGGATTCAGGAGATCGCCTCCGGCACCCGGCCGGAGAGGGGAATCATCTCCCGGAGGTCTCTTCATCGCCATGATCGCCTCCGGATCGATGTGTGAGTAGTCCACCCCTGGACTATGGGTCCATAGCAGTAGCTAGATGGTTGTCTTCTCCTCATTGTGCTATCATGTTAGATCTTGTGAGCTGCCTATCATGATCAAGATCATCTATTTGTAATCCTACATGTTGTGTTTGTTGGGATCCGATGAATATTGAATACTATGTCAAGTTGATTATCAATCTACCATATATGTTGTTTATGTTCTTGCATGCTCTCCGTTGCTAGTAGAGGCTCTGGCCAAGTTGATACTTGTGACTCCAAGAGGGAGTATTTATGCTCGATAGTGGGTTCATGCCTCCATTGAATGCGGGACGGTGATGAAAGTTCTAAGGTTGTGGATGTGCTGTTGCCACTAGGGATAAAACATCGATGCTTTGTCTAAGGATATTTGTGTTGATTACATTACGCACCATACTTAATGCAATTGTCTGTTGTTTGCAACTTAATACTGGAAGGGGTTCGGATGATAACTTGAAGGTGGACTTTTTAGGCATAGATGCATGCTTGGATAGCGGTCTATGTACTTTGTCGTAATGCCCTGATTAAATCTCATAGTACTCATCATGATATATGCATGTGCATTGTTATGCCTTCTTTATTTGTCAATTGCCCAAATGTAATTTGTTCACCCAACATCTGTTTATCTTATGGGAGAGACACCACTAGTGAACTGTGGACCCCGGTCCAATTCTTTACATCTGAAATACAATCTACGCAATTGTTCGTTACATGTTCTTCGCAAACAATCATCATCATCCACACTATACATCTAATCCTTTGTTTACGGCAAGCCGGTGAGATTGACAACCTCATCTGTTACGTTGGGGCAAAGTACTTTGATTGTGTTGTGCAGGTTCCACGTTGGCGCCGGAATCCCTGGTGTTGCGCCGCACTACACTCCGCCACCAACAACCTTCACGTGCTTCCTTGACTCCTACTGGTTCGATAACCTTGGTTTCTTACTGAGGGAAAACTTGCTGCTGTGCGCATCACACCTTCCTCTTGGGGTTCCCAACGGACGTGTGTCTTACACGCCATCAAGCTCTCTTTCTGGCGCCGTTGCCGGGGAGATCAAGACACGCTGCAAGGGGAGTCTCCCACATCCAATCTCTTTACTTTGTTTTTGTCTTGCTTTGTTTTACTTTATTTACTGCTTTGTTTGCTCTTATATCAAAAACACAAAAAAAATTAGTTGCTAGTTTTACTTTATTTACTGTCTTGTTCTCTATATTGGAAACACAAAATTTTTTTTTGCTAAACTGAATAAAAGATTGCTTTGAGAGGTGGCTGCTTTTGTCAACGAATAGGTACAAGTGTTTTTGTCATCTTCCATGCTAAACAAGTTTGAGAGCGGTTCCAAATATTTGGGCAAAGCCTCTTTTTATTCATGCTATTTATAAAACCGTGACACTCCTCCCATCCATTGCTTACACATACCATGGCTAGCCGAATCCTCGGGTGCCGACCAACAATCACAAACCATGGAGGAGTGCCACTTTCTTATACTTTCCTATTTTCTTCCCCTTTTGGAAGTTGTGGTCAAACCAGCTCTTCTTTTTTATATCTATCATTTTTTTATTGACAAGCGAGATGAAGCTCACGAGTCTTGCTCTACTTAGTAAAGTATGGAAGACGACAATAATAACTTTCACATCCTCATGAGCTAAAAACATAAACACAAAATGAGATGTAGTTGAAGGTTTTAAAGGTAGCACACGAAAATTTACTTGGAGTGGTGGTGAAATACCACATATAGGTAGATATGGTGGACACAAATGGCATGAGTATTTTGGTTGGGATTTGGATGCATGAGAAGTATTTCCTCTCAATACAGGCTTTTGGCAAGCAAGGCTAGGTAGCAAGCATATGAATATAAGTGAACAAGCAAATATACATGTATCAAAAAGCAATTCAAATAACTCATCTTGAAAGTACAAACGATCTTGATTTGAGAATACCAAGCTTTTGAGCCAATCAAGAAATAAAGAATATGAATAATATATCTGCATGTACCTTTTTCTTTTTTCTCTTCGATCTTCAAAATAATGTTGCTACTGACCAATAATAGATTTGCCAAAGCCAATAAGATGTATTCAATACTCCCGAAATGATACCAACACCAATTAGCAAGAATGATCACACCGCTGAAATTGCAAACTAAAATAAAGTGTGCATAAAGTAAATAAGAAGACTTCTCATTAATAATTCATATAGGCGACTCACACCAAGGGATACAATGAGACAAAATAAAAGAGCGATACCTCCAATCCGCAAACTATCCTATATGACAACTACTTTATTCATGATATGACTCGACTAAAAATAAAGATAAAGGTGATAGTGATACCGCGGCACTCCCCCAAACTCGGAACAAGCCAAGGGGATGCCTATACCGAAGACAATCACTCCTCAGGTGCCGGTGGTGGTGGTCTTGTGATGGGAATTGAGTAATATTCCAGCATTCTGCGAAGTCTGGTGTTCTCCTCGAGGGGTATATCCAACTCCTTCCTCAGAGCTCGATAATTATCACAAAACTCATCAACAACACGGACGGCTTCTTCAGCTGAAGGGACAGAGCATAGGTTCAGAATCAGCGACGTTGGTCCCTGCAAGTTATGAGAAAAGACACGTCCAATGTTAGTTGCCCTTGCAGCAATATGTCCCTCCTTCTTGATCTCGGCAACAAGCTCGGCATGGATCTTGTGAATAATGTGCACTTCACGCTCCGCCATCTGCCTGTACTCAAAGACTTCCTGCTCCAGCTTTTCTACCCTAGCTTCAAGATCACCCACTCCTTTAGGACCGTGGACATCTTCTATTTGCAAATTCCCATCCTTGAACAGCAACTCCTTGGGATGCATCATCAACTCGTTCAGGTACGGGTTGATGCCACCCATGAAGGGGCTATCTCCAGTTGATCCGGACGAAGACATGGCGGCACTAAACAACGAATATTCCTGGCAGAAACAGGTCGAAACAAAACGTGACGAGTACTCGAGATACAGACCTCGGAACTTCCTCGGGATTAAATAGCGAAAAGTTTCGCAATATAAGAGAAAGACTTGACGAAAATGGGGCGGAGACGGACTCCGGGTGGAAATAGACACCCCAGGCGCGGCCAAGGGTGGGCCCGCGCCTGGGCCATGTATGGCCACTCCGTTCGTCACCTCGACTCCGTTTTCATCTCGTAAATTCTTAAATATTCCGAAAACAACCGAAACTTACTTGGAAAAACAAAAGCAAACTTTCTCTTACCAGAACTGTTACCTATCCGAAACCGGACTCTGCAGACTGCTGCATTTGATCTTTAATGAATTCCTCCGGAGTCTTTACTTCAATAACATCAACGTCTCCATTAAAAGAATCTCCAGAAATGTAATGTTTGAGTCTTTGTCCATTCACCACTTGTGTTTTGTCATCCTTCAACGAAGAAATTTTTATTGCGCCGGAACGATATACATCCACAATGACATATGGACCTTCCCATTTCGAGAGTAATTTCTCTGCAAAAAATCTTAGACGAGATTTGTATAATAAAAACTTTTCACCTACATGGAATTCTCTCTTGAGAATCCTCCTATCATGCCACTGCTTCACTTTCTTTTTGAAAAGCCTAGCATTTTCATAAGCCTCGGTTCTCCATTCATCAAGAGAACTCAAATCAAGCAACCTTTTCTCAGCGGCTAATTTAAAATCTCTATTCAACTCTTTCACTGCCCAATGAGCTTTGTGTTCTAATTCTAAGGGCAAATGACAAGCTTTCCCATAAACCATCTTGTAAGGAGACATACCCATAGGATTTTTATAAGCGGTCCTATAGGCCCATAAAGCATCATTCAGCTTATCAGCCCAATTCTTCCTATATCTGTTGACAATATTTTTCAAAATAGACTTGATCTCTCTATTAGATAATTCTACATATCCACTAGTTTGGGGGTGATAAGCTGAAGCGATTCTATGGTTAACATCGTACTTAGCAAGTGTTTTTCTAAAACCACCGTGAATAAAATGAGAACCGCCATCGGTCATAAGATATCTAGGCACTCCGAATCTAGGAAAAATAATATCTTTAAGCATTTTTAACGAAGTCTCACCGTCGGCGCTACTTGTCGGTATGGCTTCTACCCATTTAGTAACATAATCAACATCAACTAGAATATGAGTGTAACCTTTTGACGGGGGAAAAGGATCCATAAAGTCAAAGCCCCAACAATCAAATGGTTCAAGAACAAGCGAATAATTCATAGGCATTTCATTGTGTCGAGAAATATTACCAACTCTTTGACATTCATCATAAGATAAAATAAATTCCCTTGCATCTTTAAAAAGAGTAGGCCAATAAAAACCTGATTGTAGAACCTTTTGCGCGGTCCTATCTCCAGTGTGATGCCCTCCATAAGCACTACTATGGCATTTCTTCAATATCTCTTATTGCTCAAATTCCGGAACACACCTTCTCATAATACCATCAACTCCTTCTTTATATAAATGTGGGTCATCCCAAAAATAATGCCTCAAGTCATAAATGAATTTCCTTCTCTGGTGAGCTGAAAATGTAGGAGGCAAATACTTCGAAACAATAAAGTTAACATAATCAGCATACCAAAGGCTTTGTGAAACTACCTTTATTGCAGTCAATTGTTCATTTGGAAAACTATCATTAACGGGAATAGGATCATCAGAAATATTTTCCAGCCTAGGCAAATTATCTGCAACAGGATTTTCAGCACCTTTTCTACTCCCTCTATACCAGTTTACTAGCCTCTTAGTGAATTTGGAAAAATGCTGAAAAATTAGGCTTAACTTGGCATTAAATTTTCCCCTTAACTAGGAATATCACATGTTCCCATGCTCCCTAGTCATGCGGTGGTGCCAATGCGTCCATGCATGCCGTTGTGGTTGGCCAAGTCTACTTTCGTAAGGTTGCATGCAAGCTGTGAAGAGTAACCGGCGTGGACCTCCAAATAATCATTTACCTCTCCTAATTAATCTCTCCATTTCACGAGAGAATTAGTGCACCTTTCTCATTTTTTCTCTTCCAATCAGAGTGCTTCTTGGTCGCAGCGCTGGGCAGAGTGAGCCCAATAAACCGGTATGGAGGGAGTATCAACAATATGCAAATCAAACTCTTGTAAAAGAAACACCCATCTAATAAGTCTCGGCTTCACGTATTTCTTTCCCATAAGGTACTTGATAGCCGCGTGATCCGTATGAATAGTAACTTTAGAATCAACAATATAAGGCCTAAGTTTATCACAAGCAAAAACAACAGCTAAAAACTCTTTCTCGGTAGTAGCATAATTCTTTTGCGCGGCATCAAGAGTTTTACTAGCATAATCACTAGCATCACACATAATTTCAAAAGGTCAATTCCAATCAGGTGGTTGAACAATAGGAGTAGTTGTTAAAGCTTTCTTTAAAGTTTCAAAGTCTTCCTTACAATCATCATCGAAAACAAAAGGGAAATCCTTTTGCAGAAGATTAGTAAGATGCTTTGAAATTTTAGAGAAATCTTTAATAAATCTTCTATAAAAACCAGCATGACCAAGAATACTACGAATACCTTTAACATCCCTGGGATAGGGCATCTTCTCAATTGCCTCCACTTTGGCTCGATCAACTTCAATACCTCTTTCAGAAATTTTATGCCCAAGAACAATTCCTTCATTAACCATAAAATGGCACTTCTCCCAATTAAGAACAAGATTAGTTTCTGTTGACGTCAGAAACCCCCTGGCGGGCAGAGACCGGCAACACAGTAGAGCCGGGAACAACTAGGGCTGCGGCTGGCCCCAGTCCCTCAGAGCGACGGCCCGCAAAGCCTCCTGGTCGCACGTCCGATGCTAATCGCAAGGGCGTGCCACCTGACCTATACCTGGTCGGGAAGGTGTGGATGATGCCTCGCTTAGTTTCCTGCATGGCATACACGTAAACATTAAATACGAGCCTCGATCGGCTCTCGGGTTATCCCGTGAATCGGCTCAAAGAGCCGATCCACCCATGATTCGAACAGGGTGTCCGAATATATGGTGGTCCCGCTTGATCAAGATAAAGCTAATGAGATCTACGACGATTTAGGGTTTTCACCGCATAATCGGATCATCCTACTCACGATTGGGCCTCGCGCTCGCGCACGGTGACCGTAAGCCGATCCTAGACAGGGCCTAAAAACCAACACGAGGTTGATCCCCGGAACATCCTTTCTAGGGCTAGCAAACGTCACCCTACACGCCGCTGGATCCTCCAACCCTTTGTAAGGCCTAACTATTGCGGATGTTAAACTAATCCTTGATGAACAAGGAGCAACCGTAACGGATCAGATCTACTAAACTATGATCAAGCGGGGTGCCGCCCCTACACCTAAGATAGGTGTAAGGGCGGCTAGATGTGCAAGGGTTGCATAACGAAAGCATGTAATTCGAAGAACAATGCTAACCCTAACATCTAAGATAACTACGTTGCTCGCCATCAAAAAGGCTTCAGCACGAGCAACGCATGAACAACGTGGGCAGGCTTGTGCTGCCTAGATCGCAAGATGCGATCTAGGCAGCATGGTGCTTACCGGAGAAACCCTCGAGACGAAGGAGTTGGCGATGCGCCGAGATTTGTTTGTGTTGAACGTTGGTTGTTGTTTATTCCATAAACCCTAGATACATATTTATAGTCCAAGGGACTTTCTAATTTAGGCGTGCACCTAACCGTGCACGGGTAAAACTCTAACTAACCGACACGCAATCTACTATGTTACAGATACAAGGGCAAACTAGCCCAAACTTTGCATGTAAGGCCGATTCACGTATTTCTTCTATATATATATTCTTCGAGTCCATCTCGATCGCGGCCCACCTCTGACTCGGTCAAATTCTGGTGATAACACATGCCCCCCTGGTTTTGGAAATGACATTTCCAAAATCATTATGCTCTTCTTTCGTCGGGTCATGTCGTGGCAGAGCAGAACTGCCGCAGAATCTCCCATCATTACGCCTCGCCTCCTGGGCTTCTCTGTACGAATTGACAATTTCGGCATCACGTCCTCGAGAACCGTCATGGCATTAAATCTCCACTACACTCTCTTTATTTATCTGTGCCAAACGGTTCACCACTCCATCCCCTTGCTCTGCTCTGTTCACCAAACCAAAAAACCCTCTTCCCCTGCAGCCATGTCTTCCTCTTCCTCCTCCGCTTCAAACCTCTCTCTCCAATCGTCGCCGAAGAACAAGGAAGAGTACGATCCCCGCTCCGGGGCGAACCCCATCTCCTCTGACAAGGAGAAGAAAGAAGGAGAAGCGGAGAGGACCAAGGCCTCCCCTCCGCCAGGCTTCCGCCGAAGAAGCGCTCCCGCATGTGGGCGGACAGCGAGGACGACGACGACGACGAGGAAGAAGAAGACGAGGAGGAGGAAGATGATTCCTCCTCCTCCGCTGGATATCCTCCAACGAAGCGCTTCCGCAGCTGGGCGGATAGCGAGGATGATGATGATGACGAGGAGGAGGAGGAAGCTCCAGCCGACGGCTGGGGCAGCAACGGCGAGGAGCTTCTTGGGAGCAGCGCCGACGACCTCGACGACGGCGATGATGAGGACAGCGACGACTAGTAGAGTAGGACCAGCAGTAGTAGTGCACTAGGCAACGGATCCCTCTTTTGAGAGCCATCGGCTCTTCTTGTAAAGCCGCTCCTTTGAATTAATGAGAATTGTTCTTTCAATTTCTCCTTCCATTAATCCAATTTCCATCCTTCCGCTTGCCACACCAAGACCGATAGCAACGAATCGGATTATTATTTTTTCTTGACCGTAGTATTTTGCAATCCCGCAGCCGATGACTGTTCATCGGCTAATTTGAGAAACCAGTCTCCTTCCTTTTCTTGCAGCACCAGCACGGTCCAAACCTCGTACAAGACGACGGCTTTTCCTTCCCAGCTCTTCCCTGAGAAGATCATGATGCAGTGTCAGCCAATGCAACTCCAATCGGCTCTCAAAAATAGAGCACCTCTCCAGTTAGTGGCCCTCCGAGCTTTAGTCAAGGCGAGAAAGGTAGCGAAATAGCCAATCATGTCGCCATTGACCTCACGTCACAATGCAGAGCCAGCCGATTCCAATAAAATCGGCTCCCCAGAGCAGAGAACCTTCAGGGTGAGCTGCCCCCCGAGCTTCTTCAGTTCTTCCTGCACCTTGCCGGCCAGATCGGCTCCTTTCCTTCGGTGGATCTGACGCAACCCATCCTTAGCCTGATCTGCATGTCCATGCTGCTCTTGGCAGTGTTCTTGAAGAGAGGATCTGAGCCATTAAACCACTCCATTGAGGAGTCCTTCCATTAGAGTCTCTCTTCGTGGCCCACTTCCTGCTCCATTGATCCTCTGATTATAACCGTCATACCTCTTGAGTCGATGGCCATGCATCGGCTTTTATATACTTAAGTCGATGTCTGCTGCATCGGCTGCGCTTAAAATTTGTCAAAAAAATTTGGATTTTTACGGCCGATTTATGCATCGGCCCCCATACTTTAATACCCCTCACCAAAGGATGAGACACTTCTACTGCATATCCTCGTGTTTTGTCCACCTGGGTGCCCCCCCGAGCCGATTCTTTCAAAGGACTTGATGGTATCGGCTCTGTCAGATTAAATGTTGAACCCAAGCAGGATGGATGGTGAGGATAATTTTGGCCGATTGCTGGAATCGGCCTCCACGTTGCTTGCTTGGTGAAGGTTTTGTACTGTCCCTTCATAAATTTTTTGGGGCCGATCACAAGGATCAGCCTCACCACGTTTGCTCATTGACGTGCTCTTGCTACTCGTTCAGGCCGGTAGATAAAACCAGCCCAATCTCTGATTTTATCATGTTGGTGCGCTTGATGTCGTCCACCTTGAGTGCATCGTGTAATCGTGGAGCACTAAGCTTTGTCGGAAGAACGAGCACCATGTTTGTGCCAGCCGATGTTTCATCATCGGCTTTCCTTTGCTTGGGGCGCCACTCCATTTTCCGTGGACGACCCTCTTCATCCAGGGTTCGCCGAACCTTCGCAGCCGCATCAGGCCTTGCCTTCCTCAATGTATGCAAGTATAACCTCTCGGCTTCCTCCAGGCCGCGCAATCGCTGAACCCTGCGTTTCTGGGAACGGCTGAGTCCATCAGGGCACCACCTTGGACGATGGTACCTGTCTTCTTCTTCTCCCTCGTCTTCTGAATCTTCGAGATCTTTCAACCGAGGGGACTCAGCGCGTTTGCTTTGTGGCGGGAGAGGCCCTAGGCGCTTGAACACGGACACATTGGATGTCTCCTTCTTCTTCTGGTTGCATTCTGGGCAGTTGCCGATTGTGGGCAATCGGCTCATTCCTGAATCCCAGCAGTGTCTGAAGAAGGGACAGTCCCAGTGCCTATCCTCGTCGACTCGCTCCCCCAACTTATCCTTGGCACGGCGCACGTGCTCCTCCTCCTCACGATCATGCCGACGACGTCTCCTGTCGTCCCTAGCCAGACGATCTTCTTCATCATCGTCGTTGTATCGCCGGCGTTGGTCATACTGACTCACATACTTGTTGAGGAGGTGATCAGAGAGAGGTCGTTGATACCTTATGTTTTTCACCTCTCCCTCTCGTGACGTAGCGCTTGCCGTCTTGGCGGAGCCGATCGCGTGGAGCGGCTTCCTCTCGTATCTTTGCTATGAGAGCAGCTGCCCTCATCTCCGTCCTTACCGCAGTGGTGTCCCGGTCCTACCATGTTGATATTGTACGAGAAATCCGGCTGGCACCCTCCATGGTAAGTGTACTCCACCATGTTTACGGCGGGGAAGGGGTGTGTGTCGACCTTCATGGCGTATTGGTTGAAAATCAACCGTCCGTTTTCTATCGCCATTTGGATCTGCTGCCGCCACACCCTGCAGTCGTTGGTGGTGTGGGTGAACGTGTTATGCCACTTGCAGTATGGCTTTCCGTTCAGCTCTTGCACCGTGGGAATCTTGTGGCCTTCGGGTACCTTTATATGCTTCTCCGTGAGTAAGAGATCAAAAATCTGCTCAGTCTTGGTCACGTCGAAGTCGAACCCTTTTGGAGGGCCTTGTGGCTTCACCCATTTGCAGGTCACGGGGCCTGTCGCCCGCGTCCATTCAGCCACTGCTACCTCTCGATCTCCCGCAGTACCTTCATCCTCGTCTGCCTCAACCAGGGTCACCGCACGCTTGAATTTGTCCTGGTAAACATCTGGGTGACGCTGCTCATATGCCGACGCCTTCGCACCATGTGCGCCAATGAAGGGTAGTCCGCTTGGGAGGCCACGTCCTTAATCGATGATGAGAGACCCACCACCGCCAACTCGATCGCTTCCTTTTCACTTACATGAGCCGAAAAGCATCGGTTCCTAATGGTCCCGAAGCGCTGGACGTATTCCGACACTCGTCTCCCCGCGCTTCGTCGTACTTGTGCTAGATCGGCAATACCGACATCGGAAGCCTCCGAGTGATACTCGCTCATGGAACTGCTCTTCCAATCGCTTCCAAGTCCGGATGCGGTTCGGTGGCATCGATGTATACCACCCGAAAGCCGATCCTGTGAGGGACTCGTGCGAAGAACCTCACACGCAACTCGTCCGATGCTGAGATCGTGCCCGACTTGTGCCAAATATCGGCTCACATGCTCGATGGAGCTGGAACCATCTGATCCACTAAACTTTGTGAAGTCCGGGAGCCGATATTTGGGTGGTAGCGGGATCAGTTCGTAGTCGTTGGGGTACGGCTTGGTGTAGCCGAACGTCTTCCTTTTCGGCATCATGCCGAACCGATCTTTCAGGATTGCACAAATCTGATCCGCCGTGATGGCTGAAGGTGTCGAACCCCGAAGATTCGCCGGGGTGGCATACTTAACCAGCCATGCTTGCTTTTCCGGTTCTAAGCCAACTCGCAGGAGCTGGGCTTTGGAGGTTTGTCGGAGTGGCGTACTTAGCTAGCCACGATTGCTTCTCATGATCGGCTCCCGACGTTCCTCCCCGCCGTTCCGGAGGCCCCCGATGTTGCAGCCCGGTTCGAGAGCGCCCGGGTGTTGCGGTGCCAGTACGTATGCGCACGCGTATCCGTGCGGGATCTCCTTGGGCGCCTCAGGTAGGAATTGGTAGTCACTAGGATCACCACCAATCTTGTAGACGACGTATGCCGATGAGCTCGGCAGTTCCGGTGCTGCCCATGCGAACGGGCCGGGGCTGGAGTGGCATCTCTCCTTTGAAAGTCCCCGCAGCTGGTCCCGACGGAGAATACCGGTGGCTCATGATTTCCTGGACCACGCGCAGAGCGACACGCTCCAAAGTGTTCACCGGACTCTCGAGTGGCGGTGCAGCGAATGAGCCACCATGTAGTTGATTTCCTGCCGCAGCCGACCTGGTGCGTTCTTCCGACGGGCGGACAGGTCCACTCCATCGAGTGCGCCTTCGGGTGTGAAACCCTTCCACCCGACGCCATGGGAGCGGGTTCGGTGGAAAGAGCCGATGAGTTCGGCTTCGAGGGTTGCCTTGATCTCGTCATGTTTCTTCTTGAGCTCATCGAGCAGATCCTCGTACTTGACCGGAGTGCCTTCCGCCATCTCGGATGTAGATGGCGATGTGGTGGATGTCGAAGGTTGTCCCACCGGGCGTGCGCGAATGTGTTGACGTCGAAACCCCCCGGCGGGCGCAGACGGGCAACACGAGTAGAGCCGGGAACAACTAGGGCTGCGGCTGGCCCCGGTCCCTCGCAGCGACGGCCCGCAAAGCCTCCTCGGTCGCACGTCCGATGCTAATCGCAAGGGCGTGCCACCCGACCTATACCTGGTCGGGAAGGTGTGGATGATGCCTCGCTTAGTTTCTCGCATGGCATACACGTAAACATTAAATACGAGCCTCGATCGGCTCTCAGGTTATCCTGTGAATCGGCTCAAAGAGCCGATCCACCCATGATTCGAACAGGGTGTCCGAATATATGGTGGTCCTGCTTGATCAAGATAAAGCTAATGAGATCTACGACGATTTAGGGTTTTCACCGCATAATCGGATCATCCTACTCACGATTGGGCCTCGCGCTCGCGCACGGTGACCGTAAGCCGATCCTAGACAGGGCCTAAAAACCAACACGAGGTTGATCCCCGGAACATCCTTTCTAGGGCTAGCAAACGTCACCCTACACGCCGCCGGATCCTCCAACCCTTTGTAAGGCCTAACTATTGCGGATGTTAAACTAATCCTTGATGAACAAGGAGCAACCGTAACGGATCAGATCTACTAAACTATGATCAAGCGGGTGCCGCCCCTACACCTAAGATAGGTGTAAGGGCGGCTAGATGTGCAAGGGTTGCATAACGAAAGCATGTAATTCGAAGAACAATGCTAACCCTAACACATCTAAGATAACTACGTTGCTCGCCATCAAAAAGGCTTCAAGCACGAGCAACGCATGAACAACGTGGGCGAGCTTGTGCTGCCTAGATCGCAAGATGCGATCTAGGCAGCATGGTGCTTACCGGAGAAACCCTCGAGACGAAGGAGTTGGCGATGCGCCGAGATTTGTTTGTGTTGAACGTTGGTTGTTGTTTATTCCATAAACCCTAGATACATATTTATAGTCCAAGGGACTTTCTAATTTAGGCGTGCACCTAACCGTGCACGGGTAAAACTCTAACTAACCGACACGCAATCTACTATGTTACAGATACAAGGGCAAACTAGCCCAAACTTTGCATGTAAGGCCGATTCACGTATTTCTTCTATATATATATTCTTCGAGTCCATCTCGATCGCGGCCCACCTCTGACTCGGTCAAATTCTGGTGATAACAGTTTCTTCACATCTCTGCAAAACTTTATCAAGATTGTGCAAACAATTATCAAAGGAGGTTCCATAGACGGAGAAATCGTCCATGAATACCTCCACAATTTCTTCACAAAAACCATGAAAAATAGCAGACATGCATCTTTGAAATGTAGCAGGAGCATTGCACAAACCAAAAGGCATACGTCTATAAGCATAAGTTCCATAAGGACAAGTAAAAGTGGTTTTCTCCTGATCTTGCGCTTTAACCGCAATTTGAGAAAACCCAGAATAACCATCAAGAAAACAAAAGTGATTCTTTTTAGACAACCTTTCTAGCATTTGATCAATAAAAGGCAAAGGATAATGATCCTTCTTAGTAACTGTTGATTTTTCTGAAATCAATGCACATTCTATAACCAACAATAATTCGCTGAGGAATAAGCTCATCATTATCGTTCGGAACGACAGTAACACATCCTTTCTTAGGAACACAATGCACATGACTAACCCATCTACTATCAGTAATAGGATAAAGGGGATAAATGATGCCAGCTTCAAGGAGTTTTAATACCTCATTTCTTACCACTTCCTTCATCTAAGGAATTAAACGGCGTTGATGTTCCACTACTGGATTTGCATCGGGCTCCAAATTAATAGAATGCTGACATATAGTTGGAGAAATTCCCTTCAAGTCATCAAGAGTATATCCCATAGCTGCACGATGCTTCCTTAATACTTTCAATAATCTTTCTTCTTCATATCCTGAAAGTTTAGAGCTAATAATAATAGGATATATTTTCTTATCATCTATATAAGCATATTTAAGATCCTCAGGTAAAGGCTTTAAATCAAAAACTGGATCCTCTTTAGGAGGCATAGTGGTACCCAAATCCTCCACAGGTAGATCGTGTTTAAGTATCTCCGGTTGACGAAGAAATATATCATCGATCTCATTTCTTTCCTACATAAAAACATCACTCGCGTGCTCCTCCATATATTGTTGCAAGGCATTGTTAGGAGCAAGAGCAATAGAAGCAAGCTGTTCAACTTTAAAATCTTCATTAGGTAAATCGACTTCCAAAGGAACTTTACTAAACTTGGAAAAATTAAACTCATAAGACTCTCCATTAAATTTAGTATGAATTTTCTCTTTCCTGTAGTCTATAATAGCACCGCAAGTGTTCAAGAAAGGTCTACCAAATATAATAGGGCAATACTTACTAGAAGCCTTCCCAAGCACAAGAAAATCAGCGGGATATTTAACCTTACCACATAAGACTTCCACATCTCTCACAATACCAATTGGATAAACAATTTCCCTGTTGGCGAGCTGAATAGCCACATCAATATCTTCCAGTTCACACGGTCCAATTTCATGCATAATCTCCTTGTAAAGATCATAAGGGATAGCACTGGAGCTCGCTCCAATATCACATAATCCATAATAGCAATGATCACCTATTTTGACAGAAAGCATAGGAACACTACCCTTTCGACGCTTATTAGGATGCGAAAAAATATTAGAAGCATCTTCACAAAAAATAATATGTTTATCTTCTACATTTTTAGTAACAAGTTCTTTTACTATTGCTACTGCAGGTTCAACATTAATTTGCTCATCGGGTTCTGAAACTTTCTTTTTATTTTTACTAACCACAATAGACAAAATAGAATGATCCTTTACCTTAGCAGGGAAAGGCATCTTTTCAATATAAGGTTCAGGTAGAACGCCATCAGTGGTACTGACCTCGACAACATTAGAAGGAACACTGCTAACAATATCTTTATAAGGCGCATGATAATTACTCCATTCCCCTTTTGGAATATCATAATAAGAAGCAAACACCTTATATAGATATGCAACAGTTTGGGAATCAACTCCATAAACAGCAGTAGCATCATGGAAGTAATCATTTTTCGTAAGAATTTTAATGCATTCATAATCATAATTAATACCTGACTTTCTTCCTTTATCATTTTCCCATCCTTCAGTATTTTCTTGAATACGGTCGAGAAGATCCCATTTAGCTTCTTCCTTCATCTTGGTAAATGATCCAGAACAAGAAGCATCCAATAAATCTTTATCATGTAGAGAAAGCCTCGCATAGAAGTTATTAGTAATAATTTTACTTGGGAGCTCATGAATGGGGCATTTGAGCATTAGTGACTTCAATCTCCCCCACGCTTGGGAAATACTTTCTCCATCTTGAGGCCACAAATTATATATTTGATTCCGATCTTTATGTATCTCACTTGAAGGATAAAACTTGGAGTAAAAGAGAGGGACAATTTCCTCCCATCCAGTAGATCGGCCATTCCGCAGCAGCTTATACCACTCCGCAGCTCTTCCACAAAGCGATAATGAGAATAATTGCCTCTTAACTTTGTCCATAGTAATACCTGCACACTTGAACAACTTGCATAATTCATGTATAAAAAGCAAATGATCTCCCGGATGGACAGTTCCATCTCCTGAATAACAGTTATTCATAACACGTTCCAAAATTTTCATAGGTATTTTAAAAGGATCAACTTGAGCTTGCGGCGATTTGTCCACTACCATAGCAGCGGTAGGAACAAACCCAAATAAGGAGTCCAAAGAGGAAGACTCCATCGCTGAAATAAATCAGCAAGCAGAAAAACAACACTTTCAGTAAATTACCTTTAACGATTCCACTCTTCAATAGCGCTTCACTCCCCGGCAACAGCGCCAGAAAATAGTCTTGATGACCCACAAGTATAGGGGGTGTATCGTAGTACTTTCGATAAATAAGAGTGTCGAACCCAACGAGGAGCAGAAGGTGTTGATGAGCAGTTTCAATGAAGGATTCTCTGTAAACACTAGCAAACGGGTTTTCAGGGGTATTTGATATTGCAAATAAATAAAATGCGAGTAAATAAAAGGCGGCAATAATAATTGCAGCAAGTGGCCCAATCCTTTTTAGCACAAAGGACAAGCCGGTTGTTCTACTTATATCGACCAAACGTTCATGAGGACACACGGGAGGTTTTATGTCAAGTGCTTTCGCGTCGCATCCGTGAATAATATCTATTGGTATGGTAAGTGTTGTGTGGGTGAACCTATGTTAATGCACTACCCTTACTAGGATAATACATACTTGTTATTAAACCCCTTATAAGCATCCGCAACTACAAGAAGGTAATTAAGATAAAATCTAACCACAACCTTAAACTCTGAGATCCTACGCTCCCTCATGCAATGGTTTCCTAACGGGGGTTCAGGTTTCTGTCGCTCCGGCAACCCCGCAATTAGTATACAAATACACGATGCATTCCCCTAGGTCCATAAAGGAGAAGTATCATGTAGTCGACGTTCACATGATACCACTAGAAGAATAACACCACAACTTAAATATCATATCAATACATATTACTCACATAGCTCCACTACTAACACAAGACTTCTCCCATGTCCTCGAACTAAACGAACTACTCACGGGACAACATATGGAACATGATCAGTGGGTATATAATGATGAATAAGAATCTGGACATAAACCTTAATCTGATGGTTTCACTCAATAGCATCAAATACAACAAGTAATCAATACCGGGAGAGTTTCCCCTTCGAAATATGCGAGGTACAACCCAAATAGTTACATCGGGACGAGGTGGAGACGGCGGTGATGATGGTTCTGATGGTGGAGTTGATGAGGATGATGATCACGATGAAGTCCAGCTCGATGGCGGTGGCGATGGCGACGATTTCCCCCTCCGGGAGGGAATTTCCCCCGGCAGATTCCTATCTGCCGGAGAGCTTTTCTCTTTGCGGTGTTTTCTGACTCGTAGCGGTGGCGGAATATTTCTGCGAGCTGCCCCCGATCTTAGGTTTTCGTGGGGACGATATACGCGAAAGGGCGGCGTCAGATGTGGGCCAGGGCGGCCATACATGCCCCAGGCGCGGCCAGGGTAGGGCCCGCGGCTGGGCATTGTATTGCCCAATGGTGGCCCCCCTCAGGTCCTCCTTCTGGCTATCTCCGTCATCCGGGGAAATAAGATCTTCGTGAAAGTTTCTGGAATTTTCTGATCTTCTGAAGTATGGTACCCTGATGACCACTTTTCCAGCAAAATTCCAGCTCCGGCAACAAATCCCGTGAAAATCATCAAACATGCAAAAATAGATAAAATAACATAAGTATCATGTCTAAATATGAAATATATCAATAAATAAAAGTAGATTATAATACAAAATAGTGATGCAAATTGGGCGTATCAACGCACCAGCCCTCCTGGGCAGCTAGCGCAAGGAGGAGTCGCACGGACTCCATCCGTGCCACCAAGCGAGCCTTGTGCTTGACGATGGCGCCGGCTTCATCCCTCTTCAGCTTGAACACCCATTTGAGGGTGATCGCGCGGTGACCACGAGGGAGGTCAGCAAGCTCCCAGGTGCGGTTCTTCTCAACCGCATCCATCTCCAACTGCATGGCGGTGCGCCATGCTGTGTCTGTCTCAGCCTCTGCAAAGGAATGAGGCTCACCGTCGTCACGCGCAAGCTGTAGCTGCGCCTCTAGGTCGCGTGGCACATGTCCCGGCACCGGCTGGTCGCCGAGAAGGTTCTCCATCATACGGTACCGTAGCGGCTCGCCGCCATGATACGCGTCGATGCGCTCCCCATCATGAGAAAGCGGGGAAGTGAATTCCACCGGGCTGTGCTCAACATGAGTTGGTGTAGACATACCCGGAGGAGTGGCTGCCGGTGTTGGAGTACATGGTGACGCTGGCTGTGGTGGTGTAGGAACCACCGGGGTCGATGGAGACTTGGGGACTGAGGTAGGTGTGCTCGTTGAAGAAGAGCTGCCTACTCCCCCGGTTGCCTCGAAGTGGACGTACTCGACAATGAAGTCGTCATACGTCGGAGTCGAGCTGTCCTCCACCGCCTTACCCCATGTCCATCCTCGCCATTCATTGAACACGACGTCTCGCGATGTGCGCACATGCTGTGTCTTGGGGTCGAGGATGCGGTAGGCCTTCGATCCCTCCGAGTAGCCAATGAACACTCCCGGAGTGCTCCTATCGTCGATCTTGCCGATGTGGCCGAGCTCCTTGGCGAATGCGAGGCAGCCGAAGACCCGAAGGTTGGAGACTGTCGGCCCGCCCATGCCAGGCCTCGTACGGCGTCCTGCCGTCGAGAGCCTTAGTAGGCGAGTGGTTGAGGATGTAGACGGCCGTCAGCACTGCCTCTCCCCAGAAGACATCCGTCATCTCTCTCTGCTTGAGGAGGGCCCGAGCCATCCCCACAACTGTCTGGTTGCGTTGCTCGCCGACGCCGTTCCGCTGCGGGTTGTAAGGCGCGGAGTAGTGGTGCTGGATGCCTTCATCAGCGCAGTACGACACGAATTCAATCGCTGTGAACTCACCGCCGTTGTCGGTACGCAGCACGCGCAGCTTGTGGCCGCACTCCGCGTCCGCAGCAACCTGCGAGCGCCTGATGGCGTCCGCTGCCTCTCCCTTGCTGCCGAGGAGCACCACCCACATGTAGCGGGAGAGGTCATCGACAAGCAGCAGGAAGTAGCGTCGTCCTCCTAGTGTGGTCGGTGTCACCGGGCCACACAAGTCCCCGTGCACAAGCTCGAGCTTCTCCTTGGCTGTGAAGCTCACCTGCTGGGGAAAGGGGAGTCGTCTCTGCTTCGTCAAAACGCACGGCATGCCTCGCACCATCTCCGTGGTACTGAGCCGCTTCAGGGCCTCGAAGTGAAGGTTCCCGAAGCGCTTGTGCCATTGCCACGCGTCGTCCTCCTGACGAGCAGCGAGACAGAGGGGTTGTGCCACCTGCACATCAAGAACATAGAGGCGATTTGTGCCTCTGGTTACCTTGGCAAGCAGGCGACAGTAGCGATCCCAGATGCGTAGAACTCCGCTCTCGATCAACACGCAGGAGCCGTTCTCATCCAGCTGTCCCAGGCTGATGATGGAGTTCCTCAGCGCGGGGATGTAGTAGACACCGGTTTGCAGCCAGTGCTCTCCAGTCTTGGCGGCAAAGATGAGGAGCCGACACCCTTGATCTCCACAGGGAGGTGATACGTCCCAAACGTATCTATAATTTTTGATGCTCCATCCTTGTTTTGTTACAATTCTTATATGTTTTATGTGCACTTTTCCACACTTTTTAGCATTTTCTGGGACTAACCTATTAACGTAGTGCCAGTTCCTGTTTTTGTTGTTTTTGTGTTTCAGAAAATTTGTACATGAAAGTTTCTCGGAATTGGACGAAACAAAAGTCCAGAGTCTTATTTTTTCGGGACGAAGACGGAGCCAGAAGGACACGCGCAGGAGAGTGCCACGTGGCAGTACATAGGGTAGGCGCGGCCCCACCCTTGGCCGCGCCTGGCCCATGTACTGGCACCTCGTCGCCTCGTTTGCTCCGTCCTTCTGCCTATTTATTCCTCATATCGGGAAAACCCCAGGGACGAGAGCCTCCATCCACGAAAAGTTCCGATGCCGCCGTCAATCGAAACCCTAATTCGGGAGGGTTCTGCAGTCCATCCCGGCACCCTGCCGGAGAGGGAAATCACCGCCGGAGGCCTCTACATCGCCATGTATTCATCCGAGGTGATGCATGAGTAGTCCTCCACGGGACCATGGGTCCATAGCGGTAGCTAGATGGTTGTCCTCTCCTTGTTGGCTTCATGTATAGATCTTGTGAGCTGCCTAACATGATCAACATCATCTATTTGTAATTGCTACATGTTGCTTTGATATGGATCCGATTTATAGAGAGATTGCTTTGGTTGAGATTATGTATTATGTTATTATGATCTTGCATGCTCTCCATTTCTAGTAGATGCTCTGGCCAAGTAGATGCTAGCGACTCCAAGAGGGAGTATTTATGCTCGTTAGTGGGTTCATGCCTCTATTTAACCATGGGAAGTGACCTTGTTCTCTACGGTTGTAGATGTGTTGTTGCTACTAGGGAGAAAACAACGGTGTTCTATTCAAGGGTAGTTTCATCGTTTACTTTACACACATTGCTTAAAGCTATAGTCCGTTGATTGCAATTTAATACTGGAGGGTGTCGCGGATGCAATCCTGAAGGTGGATTATTAGTCATAGATACAGTTGGATTACGGTCTATGTATATTGTTGTAATCCCCGCATACTTTCATAGCATATATTCTGCACCAACCATTAGCGTAGAATCTCTGTTTGTCAATTGCACATCTGTAATTTGTTTACCTAGCATATTTATTTTATTCGGGAGGCGCCTATAGTGAACTGTGGATCCCGGTCCTTCTTCTTTTAATTGCAATCTTCTACATCATTTTTCTGTTCTGTTCTCTGCAAACAATTATTTTTTCACACGATTCGTTTAATCCTTTGTTTTCAGCAAAACCAGTGAGCTTGACAACCTCGCTGAAAGTTGGGGACAAAGTACTTGGTTGTTTGTGTGCAGGTCTCCACGTTGCTGCTGACGCCGCCAGTGCGTCCTGCCACGAGTTGGTTCGCAGCACCTGGGGAGAGAACGTTTTTCTCCTACTGGTCGATAAACATTGGTTTCTTACTGAGGGAAAACTTCCTGATGTGCTCATCATACCTTCCTCTTGGGGTTCCGCTCAACGTTGCGCATAAATTCTCCATCATCAACTCCGCGCCCAGCAAGACTTTTTCTGGCGCCGTTGCCGGGGAGAAAAGCATCTCTTCTGCGAGGGGAGTCTCTCACTCTCAACTCGTTTACTTTGTTATTGTTTTGCTTGCATATTTTATTTTTATCTTGTTTGCATTTTATATCGAAAACCCAAAAAAAATTAGTATAGTTTTTGTTTGTGTTGTTTACTTTACTTTGCAAAATGAATGTCCCTGAAGTTGAGGTTCGTACTTTTAAGCAACAAGGGGGTGAAAGTTTGAAAGATGTTTGGTATAGAATATGTGATGCTCATCATAGATGTACTAAGAAATATTCTACTATGATTCTTCTTAGGAATTTCTATGTTGGTATTTCTACTTGGAATAGATATGTTCTAGATACTCTTATTGGTGGTAATTTCCTAGGTGCTCCCGCTTCGGAAGCTTATGTTTTAATTGAAAGTTTAGTAGGAAGTCCTCCAATTAATGTTGCTAAAACTGAGATCACTTCAGAAGAGGTGGTAAAAAGACTAGATTCTTTGGAGAAAAGTTTGCCCAATTTACTTTTTGATGCTATCCATACTAATGAGTTGATAGGAGAAATCAATAAAATAATTGCTGTTTTGGAGGGTGGCATTGCAAATGATGATAGAACTATTAGAATTGGTAAACTTGAAGAAGCTATGAAAACTTTGAGTTCAACTTTTTTCTCTCTTGGTTTCAAAAAGGAGAGAGCTTTTGTTTGGAAAGAACAAAAATTTATGTATGTCCCTAAGGCACCCAAACCAAAAACCCGTGATATGTTTAAATTTGATAAAACTTTTAGTGCAACTAAGAGTAAGTTGCATGTTGAATCTTCAGAGGTGTCTAAGGTACTTGATGATACAAATGATGTTTTGGAAGAAGTAATGATCTCAATGATTTTTCTCTTGACAATACTTGATTTGCACCCTTTCTACGCCTAGCTCAAAGGCGTTAAAGAAAAGTGCTTATGGGAGACAACCCATGTTTTATTTCTGTTATTTTTGCTTTGTTGAGTCTTGAAAGTTATTGCTACTATAATAACCTCTCCTTATCATTTTTATTTCGTTTTTGTGCCAAGGGTAGCCTCTAATAGAAAGAAATCAGTGTTTGGGGTATTTGCAATTCTGAAACAGATTATGTGCTGGTCACGAAAAAAATTCTTAAAAATCTCCAGAACGTTATTTTGAGCTGAAAATGTTTTTGCTTATGCCCCAGTATGTTAGCTAACTTTAGTTAGTTTATAATTTTTAGATTTGAGCAACAGAAGTATTTATTAATTTCAATCTCTGCCTGCTGGTCTGTTTTGACAGATTTCTGCCATGTTTTGCATTTGCATCTTATGCTTCGTCTTTTTGGGTTCTTTTGTGAAAAAGAGCTTTGGGAAGAAGTAGCTACAGTATAATATGTTAAAATGAGTGTTTGATATGTGTCATTACTGAAGTCTTGCTGGTTTGATATATTTTTATTTGCACTAATGTTGCTAATCAATTGTCCTGAGTTTTGCGTGAAGGAAGTTTTCAAGTGTAGGGATAGAAGAATGATGCAACAAGATGAAGCATGGACAAGAGATCAAGCTTGGGGATGTCCCCTGGACCCCCCAAGAAATATCCAAGAAGTACAAGCATCAAATCTTGGGGATGCCCAAGGCATCCCCTCTTCATCAACAAAAAGCACCAGGTCATTTTTCAACACGCTATATTTTTATTCCTTCATGTGATATGTGTTATCCTTGGAGCGTCTTTACTTTTTGCTGTGTGTTTACTTTCAATAAAGTTGGATCCTATCATTCATGTTTACTTTGGAGTGAGACACTCTCCATCGTTTTGCATATTTACTTTGGAGCGAGACACGCTCCGCTGTTTTGCATGTTTATTTTGGAGTGAGACATGCTCCACTATTATGCATTTTGCGTTGGAGAGAGACACGCTCCACTTTTACATTTATTTGAGTTTCAATAGCTCTCTGTACATTTACTTGTTTTTCATATATGAGAGTTGTTTGGTTTCATTTGGTTGGCGTTGGAAGCATGAAAAAAGTTTTATGTGTATGTGATGCAAATGGAAGCATTTTTAGATTGTGGCATAGTTATTTTTGCATATCTTGCTAGATGTTATTCTCATGATGAGCTTGTTAATTATGTTTTCATTATGATTAGTCTCAAATACTGAGAGTGTTTAGTGTGCCATTGAAGGTTTCATGCATTATTTTTAGCATACAATAGAAAAGCATAATATTGAGGTATATATTCTCCTGCGAATGTTTTTATTTGGATCGACTTGGCATATGTTTTGCAACATGTTATGACTACATTCCAGTCAATTCTTGCCTCTATGATCATTTAGTTTGCAACTTGTGTATCACTTTATGCTTTGATTAATATATTTTATCGATGTGCATGATTATGGTCATTATGCTCTCTTAGTTGGTCGCGCTCGGTCTTTTTCTAGCCTCCATTTGTGTGAGTATTTTATTCATGCATCCAACCACCAAAAACCAAATATGCCAAAGTGTCCACCATATCTACCTATATGTGGTATTTCATTGCCATTCCATAGTAGTTTTCTCATGTGCTACCTTTAAATTTCAAAGTATTATATTTTTGTTGCTCATGGGAAAGTAGTCAAAAATGACTATTGTGCCTAGTGTGTGTTCCTTGTGTAACCGTAGCTCTTTTAAGTTGCTTGTTGTGTGTTAACCATTGAAATACTGGGGACACCTCAACGTGGTTTGCCACTGAATATCATGTGGGTTGCTATGCATGTTCATCTTGTCTAAAATGAAGGAGATTATCCATGCAAAATAGTTTGAGTATACATTTTTGTTAGAGAAGAACATTGGACCGCTAACTGAAGCCATGTATCATGGTGGATGTTTCAATTGGACAAATCCTCAATCTCTTATGAGAAAGCTTCTAGCAATAAGAAAAAAATAAGAGGAGTCCATTTATCTATTGCTCGTATTGTCCCGGTATGGATGTCCCAAGTTGAAGATGCTTTCAAAATGAGAAAATCAAAAGCAATGCATCTCCTAGGACCTTTGTACAGGAGGCACGGGGGTACCCCTTTGTGATACTCGGCTAAAACAACTTGTATGTGATGAGAGATAATGGTGATCTGAGGTGAGTAGGACGAGGTGTGAGCAGTAGTAGCAATTATGCATGAGGCTTGCGATTTAGAAATAGCACTTTTGCACAACCCATATGATTTGTACTTACCGTTGACATCATCCACCTCTCAAAAGTGCATTTATACTCTTGTTGTTTCAATAAAAAGCTCTAGCACATGAGTGATCTTACTTGCCTCACAAAGAGAGACCTTCTTTTACTTTTATGTTGAGTCTCCACCTTCTAGTTTATGCACCACTTATGAGAGCATATATAGTTGTCATTCTTAGTTTTATGTGCATGGTCCCAAGATTTTATTGATTGATTCATAATTATGGTATTGCTTGTTCAAACTTTTTGTTTCTAGTCATCCTTATAATCTTTTAAAGGTGTCCAAGCATTTATGTTTTGCTTCCACTTATGGGACAAGCTGAGTACCACTTTATTATGTATCTATGCTATGCTCTTGACAATCACTTTGCTTTCCATGCACGTTATACATTTTCTTTTGTTTGATTACTATTCATGTTTTAGCATGGTTATTAAGTTTCATTGTTTGATTATATCTATCATGCTTATGTTAGGATTCTATGATTTCAGCTATGTTTGCTTTTACACTTAGATTGATCAAAGTTGTGTGACAGCATGTCACCTCAAAATTTATTTGTTTGTTATCACTTACCTACTCGAGGACGAGCAGGAGTTAATCTTGGGGATGTTGATACGTCACAAACGTATCTATAATTTTTTATGATCCATACTTGTTTTGTTACAATTCTTATATGTTTTATGTGCACTTTTCCACACTTTTAGCATTTTCTGGGACTAACCTATTAATGCAGTGTCGCAGTGCCAGTTCCTGTTTTCTGTTGTTTTGTGTTTCAGAAAAGTTATACATGAAAGTTTCTCGGAATTGGATGAAATAAAAGCCCAGAGTCTTATTTTTCCGGGACGAAGACGGAGCCAGAAGGACACGCGCAGGAGAGCTGCCATGTAGCAGTACATAGGGCAGGTGCAGCCCCACCCTTGGCCACGCCTGGCCCGTGTACTGGCGCCTCGTTGCCTCGTTTGCTCCGCCCTTCCGCCTATTTATTCCTCGTATCGGGAAAACCCCAGGGACGAGAGCCTCCATCCACGAAAAGTTCTGACGCCACCGTCAACCGAAACCCTAGTTCGGGAGGGTTCTGCAGTCCATCCCGGCACCCTGCCGGAGAGGGAAATCACCACCGGAGGCCTCTACATCGCCATGTCTTCATCCGAGGTGACGCGTGAGTAGTCCTGCACGGGACCATGGGTCCATAGCAGTAGCTAGATGGTTGTCCTCTCCTTGTTGTGCTTCATGTATAGATCTTGTGAGCTGCCTAACATGATCAAGATCATCTATTTGTAATTGCTACATGTTGGTTTGATGTGGATCCGATTTATAGAGAGATTTCTTTGGTTGAGATTATGTATTATGTTATTATGATCTTGCATGCTCTCCATTTCTAGTAGATGCTCTGGCCAAGTAGATGCTAGCGACTCCAAGAGGGAGTATTTATGCTCGATAGTGGGTTCATGCCTCTATTTAACCATGGGAAGTGACCTTGTTCTCTACGGTTGTAGATGTGCTGTTGCTACTAGGGAGAAAACAGCGGTGTTCTATTCAAGGGTAGTTTCATCGTTTACTTTACACACATTTCTTAAAGCGATAGTCCGTTGCTTGCAACTTAATGCTGGAGGGTGTCGCGGATGCAATCCTGAAGGTGGATTATTAGTCATAGATGCAGTTGGATTACGGTCTATGTATATTGTTGTAATCCCCGCATACTTTCATAGCATGTATTCTGTACCAACCATTAGCGTAGGATCTCTGTTTGTCAATTTCCCATCTGTAATTTATTTACCCAGCATATTTATTTTATTGGGGAGGCGCCTCTACTGAACTGTGGATCCCGGACCTTCTTATTTTAATTGCAATCTTCTACAACATTTTTTTGTTCTGTTCTCTGCAAACAATTCGGTTTTCCACACGGTTCGTTTAATTCTTTGTTTTCAGCAAAACCAGTGAGCTTGACAACCTCGCTCAAAGTTGGGGACAAAGTACTTGGTTGTTTGTGTGCAGGTCTCCATGTTGCTGCTGACGCCGGCAGTGCGTCCTGCAACGAGTTGGTTCGCAACACCTGGGGAGAGAGCGTTTTTCTCCTACTGGTCGATAAACCTTGGTTTCTTACTGAGGGAAAACTTCCTGTTGTGCTCATCATACCTTCCTCTTGGGGTTCCACTCAACGTTGCGCATAAATTCTCCTTCATCAACTCCGCCCAGCAGGAGGCATCCCCAAACTTGACGGAGCCTCGCACGTCAGAGTCGAGCTCGGCGAAGAACTCCCGTTGGCCGGTCATGTGGTGGGTGGCGCCGGTGTCGAGGCACCACCCGCCATTCTTGTCGTTGCCGGAGCAATCGCCGAGAAGGGCGTGTGCTTTCGGCTCGTCAAGGTGGAGGAGGGTGGTACGGTGGAGAGCTGCTGCGGTCGGTGCCGCTGGCCCAACCGGCCACCCTGCTGGCTTGCTGCTTTGCTCAACCTGGGACGAATCGCTCGCATACCCCTCCGCTCGACCGCCCCTCTTCACGACCGCCTCCTCCCTACATTGATGAGTTATTGTGGACTTGATAAACCGCTCTCCGCCACACCATCGAGGCGTCGACGCCGGCAGGCCGCTCTCCGCCGGTCCGCTCGTTCCCCGGACCTCATCTCACCCTTCGCCCCTTCGGCCCTGCGCCACCGCCTGTTCGCCGTCGCGGCTCCGGTTCCTGCAGGTCCGCCCCTGCCTACCTGCCCTCCGATTCCTGCAGGTCCGCCCATGTCCCTACCTCCCTGGCTCCTTGCCCTAGTCAAGTGCTCTGATTGCTCGGTATTTTAATCAGAGCTGAAATCAGGAATCCAATTGAAAAAGCTACGTCTTACATCCATTTCAAATGGATATTTGGATACATTATTCGGATTTCTTTGTAAAATGTAATTCAACTGATTTATTGATTTGAAAATTATTTGCGACCGATTTAATGTTGCAGGAACACAAGATGAAGATATTTTTTCCATCTATCTCGAAACCAAACCAATTAACATATGGAAATGTTCAAACTGAAGAAGCTCCTCAACAAGTAGCTCCTCAAGCCGAAGAAGCTACCGACACCGAAACAACACCCCAAAGTGGACCTTCAACTTCAGTCTCAAGTGAAGCAAGCGACAACCTTGCATACCGTGTTGCCAATGCCAATACTCCTCTTGGACTTGGTATGAATGTTATTGTTTCAAATCCCGGTCTTAGGACACCTATTGAGGACTTGGATCCAAACATTCAAGATATTGCTAGAGGGGAGTATATTAATTTCGGTCCATGCCAATCTGTTGGTCACAAATATAAGAGAATACCTTTTGGAAAAGCCGGTAGACTTAGAAGCTTCCATGGTAATTGGTTTATGCATCATGGTGATTGGTTGGAGTATAGTATTGGTAAA
This sequence comes from Lolium rigidum, assembly GCF_022539505.1. Taxonomy (NCBI): domain Eukaryota; kingdom Viridiplantae; phylum Streptophyta; class Magnoliopsida; order Poales; family Poaceae; genus Lolium; species Lolium rigidum. The sequence goes on from NC_061513.1 coordinate 127,308,038, forward strand.
GATGCGGCATTTTATTTCTATTGCTTTATTTTTAAGCAACCTAAAGCACACAACTTTCGCATTGAATCATTCACAAAGACGGGATTTAAAAATTGAAAAGATCGACCTAGTGTCCTTGGTGATCATGTTGGTAAAAAAAAGTCTACTCAGCTATTGAGGTGCATTGCTTGTCTTGATCCAAAGAATTCATTTGCTAATTTTGATGAAGACAAACTTGTTGAACTTGTTACGATGTATGCGATGACTTCTCCATGTATGAGATTTCCTATGTCCTCAGAAACCAACTTGAGACATTCATCGCTGATGTAAGACATTAATTGGTTGGTTTCGTACACGCACCCTCACTCGCTCGCTATTTGTTGGTTTCGTAAAATTCACGAGAAAACTTGAAATTGATTTATTTATTTATTGGACAAGAAAGCATGTAGGTTCATGAAAACTCATCCTCTTGAGCACCAGTGAGTCCTTTAAAAAAAATAAACTCACACTTTTCGGTCTTCAAAAAATCTGCAAAATAAATATTTACGTATAAATCTTGAGCCTTCACCACCTCCTTGCGCTCATCGGCGGCCACAAGCAGAGCCCCCTATGGTGCGCCTCCTCCCTGTGCTCCTGACGCCTCTCCGGCGCGGCACTCCGGTGCGGTGGTCTGGCGCAGCACTCTAGCGCGGTCATCCGGCAGCGCGCACAGCCCGGCTCTCTCCGATGCGGTGTGTGGTGGGAGAAAAAATGGTGTGAGGAAATAAGGTCCTGGTGCAGTTTGTGGTGTGAGAGAAGGTTAAATACGAGTGGAGTGATTCCCTATAAGGAGTTAAGGACGCGATGCAATTTTGTACGTATCTTAAGAGCATCTCTAGCAGAGCTCCGTAAAAACGCGAATTTAAAAGGTGGAGTTCAGTTTACCGTATTTGTGTTTACGGGTCGTAAAATGGATGGCGCAGAACAGAGCCCTTCTATTTTACAGTTTTGGTTTACGTTCTGTTCTGCGCCAGCGGCTTCCGAGCCCGTAAAGACAGGGTTTCTTCTTCCTCTTTCCATCGGCCTCCACCTCGACCACACCCTCGTCCCCTTCATCTTCTTCCCCTTCGTCCCCTTCTTCCCCTTCATCTGCGTCGTCCTCATCTCCGCCCATCCCAGCGTCGAACGGAGGGAGTGGGTTAATATTCACCTCGTCCAACATCTCCATGTACGAGGTGTCCTCGTTAACAATACGCGGTCTCAATATCTACTCGCAATGAAAAACCGAGGAAGAGTTGTAAATGTGTACCTTCTTGACCCGTCGTCGAGCATGTCCTGGGCGACGTTCGCGGTGGCTTCCGGTGGCGGCGGCGACGTAGGCGGGGAGGGGAACGGAGGCGGGGCACCACGGCTCGTCGCCGCTTTCACTTTCGTCCTTTTGGGCCCCGAATTCTTCGGCCTCGCGTGGGATGCCTTCGGCTTCGTTGCGACCGCCGGGACATCAATGGTGGCCGCCGCGACACCGGCTTGCGGGACCACATGCGTTCCCGCACGCCGCCGCTTCACCACGCTCGTCGACGAGACCGTGGTAGCTACGTCCACGGGGGTCGCGGGGGTCGCAGGGGTCGCCGGGATGGTTGGTGGAGCGGCGGAAGCTCTGGCGACCGCGGGAGAGGGTGGCGGCGCCTGCGAGCTTGCAACAGCGGCCGGCGGCGTCGATTCGAGACTCAAGAAATCGGACGATAGCCGCAGAGGAAGGTGAGGGCGCGCAGATCGGCGGCGGCGTTTGGGAGGAGCTGAAACTTCCCTCCCGCGCAAACTAGGGATTGTGTTCGGGCTACGTTCGGTTCGCTCCATCAGTCCCTACAAATACAGGCCGAGTATAGGTTTCTGTCTCGGCCCGAAATTATTTTTCAGTTTAGCCTACTGATGGGCGGCATTTTTCAGTCCGAACCCGTAAACTGAAGCTTATTTTTCGATTCCGGGTCTTTTACGGTTCTGCTAGGGATGCTCAAGCGCGTCGCACGGAAGGGCTGCGTATGCGGTGCTTTTGCTTAGATTTTCCCTTCTTTCATTTATCAGGTTACCGTACGCCGTTGGATGGGGAATGGGGGTGGATGTGGGTAAGTCACTGAATCGCAGTCCCTCGCGTGCTCCTTCTGTCGAAAGCAGGCGGCTGTCCTAGTCTCATATCACTCCGAGTTCAATCCCGTCTCGGTCTACAACTCCGATCCCAACCACACCCCTCCTCCCTTTAAATTCAGCCTAGATTAATGTACTTTGAAGACGAAGATCTCCAAGGCAGCGATATGGGATCGATGGACGGCTCCCTCTACGACGACGAAGATCTCCAAGGCAGCGATATGGGATCGACGGACGGCTCCTTCTACGACGACGAAGATGCCAGATCGATGGAGGAAGACGAAGATCGATCTGTGAAAGAGGAACCGATGATGGTCCCCCCGAAGGAGTACGCATACCTGAATCCTCCTGCTCATGTCTGCTCCGACGACGTCGTGCGGCCGCCCTTCGTCCTCGTGGAGGACTTCGCCTACTTCGCCGACCGCGACAACACCACCACCGCCACCTGCAAGATGTCGGGTGGCAGGGGGGACTTCAAGGTCACCTTATACACCGCCACCCCGCCGCTCGTCTCCTACCTGTGCGTCCACGCCACCGCCTTCCACCACACCGAGTTCGCCATCGAGCCCCAGATCCTGGCTACAGAGCCCAACAGCGGCCTCCTCCTCCTACAGGTCGTCATCGGCGACCATCATTCCGACGTCATGAACACCCGCAAGCGAGAGTACTTCGTCTACGACGCCCGCTCAGGCACCCCCTCGCTCACGCACCTCCCGCACAGTGGCAACCTTGGATTCAACCAAACCTCGCTCGCCATCGTGCGCAAGTGCAACAAACGCAGCGACAACAACAACGACGGCATCCTACGCCCCCATGGAGATGGAGCCAGTGAGGAGGACGACCACGACTGCAGCAACTGCGACTACGTCGTTGCTGCACAGTGTCATGGCTTCGGGTATGGAAAACATTCTGAGCTCTGCCTTTACCACTCTGATACCGGAACCTGGAGCAAGGAGCCGGTGGTAGCCAAGCGATACCTAGATCACGCCACTTGCAAGACAATCACCATCGGAGGTGATAAGGGCACGGTAGCCTGGGTCGATCTCTCGCGTAGTATCGTCTACTGTGACGTGCTCGACAAACGCCCCAAGGTTCGCTATGTCAGGCTGCCACGTCAGGGCGAGCAATTGGACTATGGTGATCCAAGGACAGTCCGGGATGTTGCCCTCGTCGGTGGCCGAATCAGGTATGTCGACCTGAAGCCCCGCTTCCAGCCGGGCTTCGAGTGCATCTACCATGGTTGGGAGGCCAGAATATGGAGCATCAACACCAGCAGTTCCTCGGCAAAGGATTGGAACGCCGACTACCAGCTCGATTCCTCTCACATTCCCGAATCGTCGCTGCCTAAGCTTAATGTCAGCGCAGATGTGGCACGGCCAACCCTGTCGAGCCTCCAGATAGGCCTACCGAACCTCAGCCTGCAAGATGATGGCATTGTTTACTTCCTCGCCAAGATTGACCACCGTGACAAAGACCACATAGCATGGGTGCTTGCTGTTGACATGAGGAACAAGACTATACAGGAAGTGGCCGAGTTCAGCGCCACCAGAACTGTTGGTTTAGCCAAGGCCTACAATGCAAGTAGCATCTCCAAATATCTCCAAATATAGCATGGGTGATTGCTGTTGTATGTTGTTTGTTTATTTTACTTAGGATTATGGATAACAAGGATCCCTCTAGACGCCTTTCCTTTATGTATGTCATCTAATGACTAATTTTCTCATTACTAACTCTCTGAGCAATAACACTACACTTACGCAAATCTTCTTACGAGATATATGTGAGCTGTATAACCCTTTATGAGATATATTATGTCAGTTGTACAATCCTCTGATTCCATAACTCGTTGGACCCTGGTGGTGTTAGCTGCGTCCTGTTTTCGGCATCTGTTCAGTGATGCAAAAACTTAAAGATCTAGATCTTTTAAAAAGTTACGCCATTTGGTCCTCCAACATCCCCCGAGTCATCTTAATCAGGACAAGAAGATGCATTACCAGAAAACTTGACATTTACATTTGCAACAAGCTGTGTCAGATAACACATTGGATATCTCATTGTTTCAATGCAGTATAAGTAACTAAACGATCTATTGTAAGCCCTATAAAACAGAGAGCTTCCTATGGTCAAGTTCTATGGTTAAGAGGCCAGTTTACGTACCCTGTCTGCACTAGTCCTGTGTTTCCCTTTGTGACTATCCCTGTCTGCACTAGTCTATCACAGCAACTGGGTAGGCATCACATAGTACAACAATGCCTAAAAAAACCAATGAAATTCCTCCTTTTTGACGATCAAAACCCAGCGAAAACTGAACCATCCATGAAGCCTTGAATCACAGGCTATGGAAGCGATGGAGGCATCCAGAGGCCCATGACCCACTTGACATGCGATCTTCATGATGTGCAGAAATATAATTCGTGAATGTCTGAGATGCAATCACTGGAATGCTTCTAGTTCGTTGTCTGCAGGTAATCTGTCTATTCCGTAGAAGTTTTTAGCTGAACTATCCTTCTTCTTTCCTTCCGCATGCAATTATTTTTTTCAGAAATTGGTACTCGAGTTATATGTCATCTGTTCACGCGCAAATTAAAACATGTCTCTGTTCAATTAGGCTAACTAGTTTTAGCACTTGCAATTTATTAGGTTTCAGATTCAAAGATATTAACCAAGAGAAGATGGCTCTAGCAGTAACACTAGATACCACCAACACCATAACAGTCTAAATACTACCATTTTTTCCGTCAATATTTCCAGTGTAGAGTTTTCCTCACACCATAGAACATAAAGAATGGCTACTGAAGCCTTTATAAACAAGAAAGATCTTAACTATTTCAGTATCAAGAGGATTAATAGTTTAGTAATGCGTACTACTGTACTATACATAATATGCATAACAAATTTGGTAGATTCCTAAAATGACCTCTTCTGCCTGCACCCAAAAACGAAGGCATTATTTGAAGTGGTGGCAAGTCCTTCCGCTCGTAAACAACGTAGGGTGATTTCATCATGCATGACCTCATACAAACCGGCTCCCAGGCTGCTGCGGCGACACAAAGGATGAACTCATTGAACGAGGCATATTAAAGTGAAAGAAGTTCCAGGTGAGTCCTGAGAAGGCGATAGTTGATTTTGATCATGAAGTTGGCACTAGACTTTGGAATTGATTCTGGACCCCGGCATGCTCAGGATGATCCCATTACGGACTTTCTGGAAGGGGACACGCTTGATCCAGCGCAAAAACGGGAATTAAGAGGAGGAATGGGAAGAGAAGGCACCCCAAGCAATGATTGGATGAGATTATTGAAAGAATGCATCCTCCTATTACGCTTAACACAAGCCGAACCTCAGAGGGATTGATTCTTGCAAAGTGTTGTGGCCTTTTTTTTTTTTTTTTTTTGAGAATTTCTCTGCATTCATATCACGGAAAGATACAAAGTTGTTGACCCTTACAAGCACAGAGAAACACAAATACAAAGGACCAAAAACACCTAGAACACCCTAAGATCACCATAGCCCATGAAGATCTCCGGAGCCCTGTGTCATCATCCCATAAACTTGAGAGAAGACCCCTGCAGAAAGAACGCAAGCAGGTCATCATCTTCGACCACGGTGCAATTGCCACCACGCTGCTTCCTCCTTCCTTGACACCAGTGCCGAGAAGGCATGGACACCAATCCAACACGCCTGCAGCAGCCGTCGCCATCTTTGGCTTTGAGTACCGCGAAAAGTGTCCCTTCCGGAAGGAAGGGAACTCGAGTCAACCGACCGGTCCGGCACCGCGGCCGGGCCATCCGCCCGGGCAAACCAGGAACTCCCTCCGGCATCGGCGCCGAGGAGGAAGAAAAACAGACAGCGACAAATCATACCGACAAGGAGGAAGAAGGGTCTTTCTCCGGACCATCTGGCCGATTTTGGCATCGCCACGTCGGACCGCCTCCTCCCCTCGCCACCAAGGCCGGCCAGAAGAAGCTGCAAGACGTGACAGCCACAAGCCACCAGAAGAACACAAACCCTAAAAAGGAAGACAGTGGTGCCATCTCCTTCCTCTCCCTCGCCACCACGGCCGGCCGAGGAGAAGGCAACAACATCGGCACTCCTCCGACTCCGGAACGGACTCCGCAAACTCCACGGCATGGTCGAAAGTCGGCCGTGCCCGGGGAATCCACCCTCCCCGATCCGCGGATCCGAGAGGAAACCAGGCCAGCAGCTCGCCGGCGCCGCCACAAGTGGCCTTGCCGAGATGGGGATCGAGCTCCAGCATCCTTATTCCGACGCGACGTCGCCTCCACCATCTCGACGCCGTCCCACAGCACCACGCGAAGACTAGGCCGGGCGCTTCCCGGCGCAGCAGAGGAGGAGCCCCCGCCGCCACCACGCCACTTGTGGCCTTTTTTAACGGTCGTGAATTGTCAGGCGTTTGATGTTCAAAGTACATAAGATGCCCATCTCCCAATCTGCCATTTATAGGGCTTGTTTGATTCAAAGGAATCTTATAGGATTTTGATCCTTAGGAATTTTTCCTATATGCATCGTTTGATTTGGAGGATTGAATACTTAGGAAAGCATAGGATTTTTTCCTATAGGAGTGCATTGTACTGTGTTTCATAGGAAAATTTCCATCCACTCAAACCTCATGTTACGATTTCTTTGATTTTTCTGTGAATCAAACGCTGCTTGAAACAAATTCATGCAGGTTTCAAATCATGTAGGATTTCACTTGCATGCCATTCTAATCCTGCGGTTTTCCTATTCCTGTGTTCTATGAATCCTACAAATCGAACAGGCCCTAAAACGGACTAGTAAAGATGTTTGGTATTTGGATTTTGTGTTCCCTGATAGGCAACTGTAAAGAAGATGCAGGTTCTGGTTAAGGAAAAGGTTTGCGATTACATTCACCAAACGAGAACTAAATTTTGCCCATAATCATTTTGTATCAAAAATTGCATTGATGAAAGGCCAAATGATGATCATAAGACAACTAGATGCAACAAAGAACAAAATGCATAGATCCTGGGTCATTCATTACACCCTTTGGTACGATAACGTTGGCAATATAATGTGACAATACTTGAGCTAAAGGACTAGACAATAAATAACATTGTAAATACTTGAAGTGAACAGCAAAAGAAGACAATGATCTGTGGCAAATAAGTTCAGATAGGCACTGCTCAAATGCATGAAACTGTTTTAGCATATAACGACCATTCGAGACCACAAGGATAGCATCAACCTTAACAAATCCTGACTCAACATTGGTATCAAAAACAAAGGATGCAACACTGGCATAAAGGTTCTTGGAAAGAACTACAGCTACGATTCTTGGACAGATACTGAGGTCACTCCATGGGCTTAAACAGCTTTCCTTGGTGCAATGACATTGTCAGGCTACAAAACAAGAATGTGGATTAGGAGAAGCAGTTTAAGATCCAGATAAGAACAGCTTAAACTGACAAGGTAATAAGCATTTCAAGGAACATTTGCAACACAATGACAGTAAGACTAGTTTAGAAGGTGAATCACATGAATTTTGATTCATACAACTAGAAACTAGCGCAGCCAACACCAAACAGTACTTAACCAAGTTTGCAGGACGAACTGGAAAAATATAGAGAATATAAGAACATACCTCCTTCTTCACGGGCTCTTCCTTCTCTGACAAGATCAGCTCAATGTGGCAGGGGTTTGACATGTAAGCTGACATAAAAGAAATATTAGTATGATATCCAATGGAAGCAGAATAGATATCTCGATTTAACCCTTGCTAGTGAAAGCAAAACAGACATCCCAATATATCCCTTGATTAACTTACGATTAATGCGTCCGTGAGCACGGTATGTACGCCGCCTCTGCTTCATGGCTTGGTTCACCTGGATGTGCGAAATGTAGAGGCTGTCGACATCCAAGCCTTTAACCTACATAAACAACAGGTCTTGAGTAACCCAAAACAATAGTTGATAGCATGATGCATCTCAAAAAATACTCAGAAGCATAAACTAGCAGCAGCATACCTCAGCGTTACTCTCAGCATTCTTCAGCAAATCCAACACGAACTGGGCTGACTTTGCAGGCCAGCGACCCTGCCCATTTGGCTGGCGATTCTTTGCTTGTGCGGTACGGCCAACACCTCTACAGTACCTCCTGAAGGGAATAGCTTGCTTGTGGGCCAAAACATCCTCAAGGTACCTCTTAGCCTTGTTCAAAGGCATCTTGCGAAGGGCAAACGCTGTCTCACGTGTGTTCTGCAAACATTATTAGGAACTTAGCCAGAGAAACAAGAGAAAATGATACATCAAGAAAAAAAATAACATTATTAATCTAGGACAGCCCGTCAATAAACCAATGCACTGCCATAGGGCATGTGTCAAACATTATTGGGAACTTAGCAAGAGAAACAAGAGAAAAATGATACATCAAGCAAAAAAAAATAACACTATTAATCTAGGACAGCCCACCAATAAACCATTGCACTGCCATAGGGGATGTATGATAAACTACTCACTGAACTCAGAAAAGGATTTAACACCTTCCAACACTTCATTTCAACTACAAGCTGATGGGATAGGGTACTTTTTTCTACAATATTATTCACTGTAATGAGATCAGAGAGTACTTTTTCAAAGACCATTATTTGAAATGTGACTAGATGGAAAAGACAAAACAAATAAAATTAACCAAATTTTCGATTGTACAGCGCAGCAAGGACTGTTTCAAGGTATTAAATATATAGATAAGAAATAGAGTGATGACAAGATATCATAAAATAGCAAACAAGAGACATAAACCTAGGCTGCATAGAGATAAATTGGCTAAACAGCTAAACATGATTTAAATGTTCGGTACAGATAGACAACAAACTCAATGTTCGGTACACACTCTAGTCCAATTTTAAGACACAAAACATGCTCCTAAGGACTCAGCTTGAGCAGTACATGACATCATTAATCATTAAAACGTGAACGTGACTAGTGTGAGCCTAGCAATATAGTGATATAGACAACAAACTCAATGTTCCGTACACAATATTAGCCGAATTTTAAGGCACAAAACTTGCACCTGAACTTTTCAGTAATACGCAGAATCTGGATGAAGTTCGTAGATGGTTTAGATATTCCACAGAACCAAAACATCCCTAAAGATGTTGTACCATTCACAGTTCCCGTGAACAATGTCACAGAGGAAGATACAAATTGCTCGTCAGATAGCAACGCATCTGCATCCCTGAAGCAACATGCGAACTGCTCATACAAACAACCGAACATGACCTTCACACTCTGGGTCTATATCACACTTCAGGCAATTCATAACGCCATTTGCGCACTCTCTAATCCTAATTCAACAACAAGATAACGGCAGCTGACAATAATAGCTCGCTAATCCGCGAGATGTGACCGAGAGCTGGTTCAGGAAAGGTACCTTGAAGTGGACCCTGAGATCCTTGCCACAGGCCTTGGCCGCTGCGCAACAGAACACGAAACATCCGATCAAAACCCACCTTGCGGTGAAGGCGAAACAGCAAAGAGGAGAAGAAACCGTTGCAGGAACACAGAGGGGCACGAGATCTTACACTTTGTCGGGTTGGCCGGATCCCTCGAGTACTTCACCTGCGACAGATGCAACGGCGAGGGTGTCAGGGCGAAGGGACATGACACGGGCAGATGACAGTGCGTGAGAGGAGAGGGGCGAGGCTTACCATGGCGGCGGCGGAGTGGGTGCGGCCGGAGAGGAGGAAGGGGAGGGAGGATCTGGCCTTCTCACGAACTCTCCGAACAGAGAATGAGCTGGGGAGGCGGCGGAGGTCTAAGAGGAGGAGAGAAACCCTAGAGCTCTGCCGCTCTTCATGGGCTGATGGCCGATGTGAGTCGCGTATCTGGATCATGGAGGCCCACTCATAGGACTAAGGCCCCTCCCTTTTCCGTTGCATTTTTCCTTTTGCAGAGTTGTTTTTATATTCGAGCTGGTTAACAAACCAAAAATCATGGAAAAACCCATTTTGCGTATATTCGAGTATGTCCTGAAAATATACTTTAGTTTCTATTTGATGATAAAATATATGAAATATTTAAGCTAAATTTTAATTTGCGAAGAAAAATGCAACAACCCTTTAAAATGCAGGTTGTGTTGTTTTGCTCTCCCAAAGCTCAAAGAAGGTGATGTTGTTTGAACTCTAATAATCTTGGGACAATTTGAAAAAAAACATCTCTAGGTAAAATAATATGATTCAATTCTTGTAATAGTAGGACACAAATTATTGCATGTTTTTTTATGTCATATGAAGTCAACATAAACAAAGACAATAGAAGGTTCGTGAATAAATAGACATCAAGATACGCATGGTTAAGATCGGCTATGGAGTTTCAAACTTTCCCTATATATAAGTTCTTCCTTAGATTCATTTTGTTATCTCTTCGGTGTGAGTCGCAGAATCGCAGTTGTTCATTCTTCATGGAGAGTCGACGTGACGGACCCTGTAGAGACCGTGTCTTTGCATGAATTTTTTTGAAGAAACATCAAGATACACATTGTTTAAGATCGACCGTGGAGTTTTTACCTTTTTCCTATAAAATGTTATCTGTTAGATTCATCTTGTTATCTCTTTGGTGTGGATCACATTTGTTCATTCTCCATGAAGAGTCAACATGGCGGAGCCCCTAGAGATTGTGTCATTTGCATGAATCTTTTTGAGTAAATAACTAACTCCCTTCGGGTCCAAAGATCTATTTCTATTTTTTATTATCTTTGTATAGTTATTGATGATGACAAATAGATCGGTGGTCATATTCGCCAAAAATTAACCCTTTGTATATGTCACTTTCCACTTTTACTACAGTTCTTGTTATCCACCCCAATCAACAAGCAAAAGAAATAGACTAATGAGTGGATGTATAACTATGTGAAAATATAAAGTTTCCCCAAAATGTGTGAGGCGTGAGAAGGAAGTGATTTAAGCTTCTTATGAAATCCAAAGTTTCTTACAAGCCATATAAACAGATGTTGCTTACTACTAATTCTCTTTCTACACAATCAATGTTCCTTTGATGGAGACCGTGTATTTACAGATTGTTATTCAACATTTCGTATTTATAGCAACAAGTTCAATAAATAAGTTCCATGATTTCGCCAAAATGATACGCTTGAGTTACTTTGATGGGAGGGGGGCGAGGTGAGAAAAAACGATGCTTTCATGTTATTATTCCCTAATAGATGGCTTACCTTTTTATAAAAAAGATGAGATGACGTGTAGTAGAATAGCTTTCCCCATTTATGCTTTGTGCGTGGCCAATGGTCACTTCCTTCTGCGAGACGGATCTGCCAGAGAAAGTGATATGTTGTTCAACATGCGTAGCTAATTGTTAGAAGGGATAAGTTCTACATCGGAAAATCGGAATGAAGCATCATATGGTCCATGAGATAGGAATGTTTGCCTCTTACAATATTTTCTTCCATCGGTATAGGATTGCAGGAATCATGTACATTTATGTAAGTGTGGACTTGACGATAAAGCGATAGTAACGATAAGATAACGACTGGTGAACAGTATCATTTCCTGTGTGTTGGTTAGTAGGAGTACTTTGAAAGATCAGAAGAATTCTTTTGTCCTCATTTTGGCCAGGGATCAAAACAAGACCAGTATTTGTCCTCAGACTGAGCGACCGCTGTCCGCTGACCACTGACTTTTCTCCACACGACTGCAGAAGTATACGATGGATATCAACATTCCCCCTAAAAGTAGATCTGTCCAGGTTTATGTAAGATTTTCTTTTAGAAAAAGACACTTTATTAACCTCGCCATTACATATGTCATCTACATAACTTTGATGTACGTAGCTGTTTGAATCTAGAAGTTACATCCAAAATAAAATTGAGCATCTCTATAAGTACTCACGAAAGAAACTATAAGAGAGGCTAAGGTGACGGAGGGTCAATCTGTACATCACGTTGCCATCAATGTTGAGAAAAGAAATATTCATGTTGTATCCTCCAATCATGTAGACATCACCGTAATTAGGTCGTGATGTTCCACAATTCATAGAGACGATCATGAACGAAGCATAGCTGTGCAGCGGTAAATGAGGGGTCTCATTTATTCTTCCCCTCATTTCTGGTTTCCCTTAATTCCCCGAATATAGCGTATGTATAAAAGGAAATTGTTTGTTCGTTTTCTTCGCTGCTCCATGCTTCTTTGCTGGTCGAAAACCCCCCGATGATTTTGAGGTGAAGCCGTGCAGGAAAGGAGCGGGCAGCGGCGGTGACCATACCGGCGACACACTCATTGGAGCTGGCCACCATGACTGAGTTAGTAGTCATGATTTTACGTGGATACTCAGGTAATGGCAGCCGTGGCATAGGCGTGGTGATGACATTAGTGGGTGCGGAAGATTGTGTCAGCAGTCAGCACACATGGTGCCCAAGGGGGTGAGCGCACACGTTGTACACCGGCGGGGAGGCGGTGCAGGCCTTGCAGCGCCAGCGAGGCGGTGGTATGGGTCTTTCCGAAATTGGATTCCGATATGTCGCGCTGCAGGTACTGCTCCAACAACTCCACTTGTGTCCCTTCTCCGAAATCCTAGGCGTGGGGCACTCCGAGCAGATGATTTGGATGACGGACGTATTTATGTTTTACTTGACGTTGGTATGAATTGTATTCTATTCAATTTTGATCTTTCTTTTTGGAGCGGATGTGAAAAATTACCAACTAATGCGAGATGGCGCCTGTCGTTGCCTAATCGACGGTACCTCCGAGGAGGGATCCTCACGAGGGGGAGAAGAAGTAGGGGCCATAGGGCGGAGTGCACACGGGACGGTGGTACGCGAGTTACCCAGCTTCGGAACACCTGCACGATGACGGGGCCTACTGCTGCTTGTCTGGAATTATCTGGGCGCTTTCGCGTTGTTACAATGAGTTGTGGTTGTGTCTCTAGGGCTCCCGGGATCCGGCTTATAAAGGCGCACGGATCTAGGGTTTACATGGAGAGTCCTAGCCGGGTTACAGATAGCCTAACTACGGTACAATATCTTGCCGTGCACGTCACGGATCCGCCTTCCATACACGTCGTACCAGATCCGGATCCCTCATGGGCCTCCATGGATCCGGGTT